>NC_083115.1:23290075-23607095 GCF_949774975.1 Lagenorhynchus albirostris | reverse complement strand
CAACGCAGGGGGCACGGGTTCGAGCTCTGGTCTGGGAAGATCCCACATTCCGCAGAGCAGCTAAGCCCATGTGCCACAACTACAGAGCCTGCGTGCTGCAAACACTGAAGCCTACGTGCCTAGAGCCCGTGCTCTGCAACGAGAAGCCACCAGAATGAGAAGCACGTGCACCACAGCGAAGAGTAGCCCCCGCTCGCCTCAACTAGAGAAAGCCCGCACACAACAACGAAGACCCAGCTCAGACAAAAATAAATAAATTTATATGTTAAAAAAATACAGAAACAACTCGCCAATAAGCTTTCAGAAGACATGTCCTACCTCATAGCCTCTTCACGTCCATCTTCGGGGGAGAAAGATGCCGCCTTCCATCCTCGCCAGTGCTCCGGAAACATCCTTACAAACAACTGACTCCTTTCCCTGGTTCTGCTTCTCGTTTATCGTAAGGAGAGCAGCAGATGCACACAGGTGCACACGTGGTGATGCTGATCACAAAGTGATCTGTTCCAGCTGTGTGGTACCAGGTCGCCAGTAAAAACCATATTTTCACAAACACTTTTGAAAAAAAGGCTGGTTATAAAATGAAAACAGTATATATGATGTTTACGGTTTTATGAAAAGCTTTCACCCAATACACACAGAGGGAAACTATCATTTGACAATTAAGCATAGTCTTGGCTGTGTCAGTTCAGCACAGAATGTAGTGAAAATACACTCTTTATTTACAAATATGCAAAACAGCAAATTTCCATGTGCTAAGAAGGAAGTAGAAATGACTTTGCTTGGGTCCTTGACCCTGTTCAGTCTCCCCTACACCTGCCGGGGCCATTCCTGCATTCCTTCTGGCAAGCACAGCTATCTCTGGGTGGCAGGGTTATATGCAAGTTT
This sequence comes from Lagenorhynchus albirostris, assembly GCF_949774975.1. Taxonomy (NCBI): domain Eukaryota; kingdom Metazoa; phylum Chordata; class Mammalia; order Artiodactyla; family Delphinidae; genus Lagenorhynchus; species Lagenorhynchus albirostris. The sequence continues at coordinate 23,606,210 of NC_083115.1, read as the reverse complement.
TATTCTTTTATAAACCTTTATTTTCAAAATTTTCTAAAACGTACATGCAATACTTTGAAAATAAAACAATCTTTGAAAGGTTTCAATAAATGATATCAAAATCATTGATACTACTTCCTTCAGTAAGATGCAAAACTGATGAAGTTAAAATCGGTAGATAAACATGATTTATTACTTTGCCTGCAAAAGGGGATTCAGAGCAGTACAGTGCAGGTCACACTGGGCTGGCCCCCAGGTCAGGGCCCCTGCCTGCCAGCATCGGGCCATGAGCCCAGGATCACAGCCCCAGACTCACGCCTTTGTGGGTCTTGGATGTCTGCACAATTCACAACCCAACGCTGAGCACCCAGAAGACATGCACATACTTCCCTGGGTTCCTTCTGTATCCAAGGGGATTCATATGGACACGACCAATACAGTTAAAATACATCTCAAGAAAAATAAATATTCTGCACAATGTCCTTACAAGGATCAATGATCTATCCCCGCCCCCGATCACTACAAAATCAGGAAACTATCATTTGACAATTAAGAAGCGTATGCTTGGCTGTTAGTGTCAGTTCAGCACAGGATGCGGTGCTGAAAATACAGACTCTTTCTGAACCACATTCACAAACATGCAAAGTTGCACATTTTAATGCGCTTAGAAGAAAAGCATTTTTTAAAGAAGGAAGTAGAAATGATTTTCCTTGGGCTCCCTGGCCCCACTTCACGGGTGGAAACAACAGATGCTCCCGCCCGCAGGTGCCAGGGCACTTTTCCACGTCCCTCCACGCCCTCCAGCCTGGGCACCAGGTCACGGCTCGGTCACGAAGGACGCGTCCTACCACGCTGCCCAGGCCACGGCGCGGTGGGGCCCTTAGAACTTGAAGAGGTCGATGAAGTGCTGCGGGGACACGGGCGTGAAGCAGCTGTCGGGGTCAGCAGCCGTGCAGGGGTGGCCCGAGTCCTGCGGGAGGAGTGGGTTGTTACCTCACGGGGCGTGTTTCTGGAGGGAACGCAGCTCAGAAGTCACCAGCTGCTTGTTTAAACGCGCCCCGGACCCCACCACAAAGGTGCGTGGACAGCAAGCGATGAGAACTACGAAAATGAAGGCAGCCACACGGCTCCCCGGGGGAGAGACTTCCCGAAGGAATTCCTGCTCCAGTGGATGGGGAGACGGGCCGCCCTGAGTTAGGGCCCCAGAGGGAGCCCTGGGCTCTGCGCCCCCGTCCTGGCCGCGCTCCTCCCCTCCCGCCGTGGGTCAGGGTCCACCCCGGGACCTGCTCTCGGCACCGCCCACCCCACTCACCAGAGGGCCCAGCACTGCGTCCCGCAGCAGAAACGGGGCTCAGGTCAGGAGACAGAGCAGCCTCAGGACTGGGGGCCAGTAAGGCCGGGGACCCGGCGGCCAAGTCTACACCCTCCCTCTGGTCTACAGGGCAGCTCATGGGACCCCCCGGTCGTGGCGAAGCAAGCAGGCCAGTCGCACATCAGCAGAGGGTGCGGCCTGAGGGGCACCAGCCTCCTGGGGACGCGCGCAGACGCGGGCAGAGCAGGAGGTACCTCGAGTAATAAAGCAAGGCGGCAGTCCTTGGAGACGGCGGAGAAAGGGTCAGGAAGGAGTGCAGAGAAGGGAGGAAAAAAGGGAAAACAGGGTTATTAGGAAGAGCCAGACTGTACTTAGCATTTAGGCTGGATGTGTATTATTTACGCAAATGGCTAAAATCATCGGGCAGCTGAATCAGAGGCACCGTCCAGCACCTGAAGGGCCACCTGGGACACTGCCACAGTTTCCACTTCCTCGAGTCTCGGACTGACAACTGATGAGGCTGCAGAGCTACATAACCGTCGGAACTGTTCACTGAAAGTGCACAGAGCGACACTGACACATACGGTTTACACTGCAAATATTTATGGCAGGTTTCTCAGAAGCTCCCTCATTCCCTCTTTGCTGTCTGAGAGTCAACTCCGTGGAATTCAGAGCACGAACCAGACTCCACGCAAGCCCAGGCACCCCAGAGCCCGGATCCCGCGTGGACCCCTGCGCATCCACGGTTTTCAGCTCGAGGTCAGCACCAACCTACTGCTCTCGCCTCTTGCCGGCCCGGCCACCTGGCCCGGCTTCCCCACCCTCGCTGGAGATGGGGGCTGGCCATCAGCGCGGGCTGGGGCCAGCAGCCTCCCTGCTCCGGCCACAGACCCACGGTGTGGACCTGGCAGTGGACACGCCGAGACAAAAAAGGACACGGGGTCCTGATTCCCAGCCTTTAACTGGACTCATTCTGTCCGGCTTCCAACTCAGCCAACCCCCAGTGTTGACCGAAGTTCAATGAAGTCGAGAAACTCAGCTGGAGGACGGTCAGGCGGAAGGAACACAGCGGTCTCGCGTCACTACTCAGCAACCCGGGAGGGCCGGCCCACAGAAGCCAGACAGACCCTGAGCCGGCACCTGCGCTCGCCTGAGTGACTCGGCTCAGTGACTCCAAGACCGTGGTGCACAGTTCTCAAGCCCAGTATTTCCCTTTCTTTCACTTTGGAGGAGCTCCCACAAAGGCAGGTAGAAAACTAACCCCCAGACTCCAGAGAGTGAAGCCAGAACAGACAGGACGGCTGGGGCAGCTGAGAGGTCAGAGCCCAGGCCCACGTGGGCGGAAGAGGACGAGTCTGGCAGCGTGCGGGAGCCGCACCATGGCGGGTCCCCACCAGCACCCGGTGGCATCTGATGGTGTCACGCTGCTGTCTCCCCATCAGCAGAAAGTGCTGGCGAAGGTGAGTCAAAGCGCAGGGGCCACTTCTGAGCACCAGCCCCGCGCAGGGCAGGGCACTGCTTAACCTTCACGACTCCACGCGGCAGGTCTGCCCCGACAGGAGGCTCCACGAGGCTGGGAACTAGGGTGAGGCCATGGGATGGTGTGGGATGAGCCGGGGGGGAGAGTCCGGTCAGCTGGGGCAACGCAGGGGGCCTTCCTCGGGAGCTGACACTGCAAGCAGTTTCCACCAGAAATTCCAGAGACTCGTCTTTTTTTTTTTTTTTTAATTTCCACCCACAGATTCAGAATAAAGTTGGAATGGCCTCTAGGAGAAAAAGCTACAGTGTGACCCCATAGGTGGACCAAACCAGGCCCTGAGGCCTGAGGCTGCATGGACATCGAAGTGCTCAGGTTTCAAGGCAAGACTGAACATTTCAGAGCCAAAAGACCAGCAGGAGACACTTGTTCTGAATTTTCATAAACAAAAGAATCCGCAGGCCAATTCTTCTGGAAACCTAAAAAATCACATCTCAGTTTTAAAAAATCCAGAACTTCCGTGCTTCTCGATGCCTCAGCAGCACATTCTTACACCAACAGCAGGGAGACTAAGGAGGGTGCTTCTCTGTTCACTACTTCAGAGACAGGGCTCCCACACTCTCCACACTGCAACGGCATTCTTAGAGAAACGCCCATCACATCCGCCCCAGGAAGAAACACCACTGCTCCCAGTCTCTCTCTGGAATAAAGTGATCTGCTCAGAACAGAAAACCCTGGGGAGGAGCGTCAGTTCAGAGCAGCAACCAGACGGCCTCGTCTGCTCTGACTCAGCCGTGAAGACGCCTCCTCACGTGTTTTCCGCGGGCAGCTGCCCGGGTATGCGTTTCTATCCCTGTGATTGGGACCAAGGGCGCACAACAAGGGCTCCGCTCCTGTGCTGTAATCCCGCTGACTGATTCGCCTGCGTCCCCGCGCAATGCAGCCGGCACACCGGCGAGAATGAGCGCGAGGTGCCCCTGCCCCAGAGGAGCAAGGTTCCACAGAACAGCCACTGCAGCCATGTAACACATTTCTTCTTTTTAATTGTGTGGGAAAAGCCACACTAGAATACAAAACAACCAATTACCAATGACGTGACCTCCTGTTGGTCATGAGTGGGGACAGTAGGACCTGCTCGCCTGCAGCCCAGGAGGTAAAGCTCTGTTGACACAGGGACTCTCACCCCACAACCACGGATTATAGTTAAAAAAGAGCCACGTTACCACGGATATAATCTGAAATGGAAACAATTTAAAGTAGTCATTTCTCTTCCAACAGTTTAGAGTCTGCCATGTAATCCATGCAACAAATCACAGATAAATGAAGAGCAAAAGAAATACACCAACAGCCAAGGCGCTGACCAGGTGGAAGGCCTGCGCCTTACAGCCACGCCCGAGGACACGGAGGGGCAGGCGCACACCGCCTGCCAGTTTCGCCACTTTTCTCCCTAGTGAAATTTCACCACGTTAACAAGCAAATTCAAACTCAAGGCAAACTATGGAAATGATTTTACTGAGAGGAGGTGCATGGAAGCACCCCACTCCCCCGCCCTGGAAACTTGTTTTTATCAGAGTCTGGACAGGAGAGGAAGGGAGCCAGAGAGGGAGGGGATGGGCCCAGACAACTGCGGACATGGCTCAGTCTCCACCACGGACCAGACTTGCTAAGTGTGGCTCAAACACATGAGAAGCCTGGGCACCTTCGTGGGCCTCGCCTCTGCTCCAGGCACGGGGCTGTGAGGAGAAGCCCCCTGGAGGTGCCGTCTCCAGGCCTGCCCCCTGGGGGTCCCGACAGTGGAGGCTGAGGCCGAGTGTGGAGGGCAGCTGAGGGGCCCCCTCGGCTTCCAGAAGAGGGTGGGGGATCCTGAGCCTCAACAGCAGAAAGCAGCCCCGCCCGCCAGGACTCGGGCCGAGGCGCCAGCCAGCGCGCTCACCACCCTCGGGGACAGCCCCCCACCTGCTACCACAGTGCAAGGGGACAGGGTGGGTGGTCCGGCGTTCAGGTCCAACCGCAAGTTGTTCTACTTTTGTGAACCTGTTCCCCTGCCCCAGTCCTTGGTGATACATCATTATCTTATCACAAATACAACTTGCCTTTTTTTTTTTTTTTTTACCATTACCGTTAGGTGAATAGTTTGTTTCTCCAAATTTTAATCCTCAAACTCCAAGACTACATCTGAAATTTTTACCTTCCAAAAGAGGATGCTGCAGTGCCGACAAAAGTGCAGTGTGTCTCCATACTGTTCCTTAGTGGGGTAATGTTTCTGAAGTGCAAAATACATCAACTTCCATTCGATATGACCTTTTTCTGAAAGGATCAAGTGTCTACAAAACTAGACAGACAAAATTCTGTTCAGAATCAGATGGTTTTCATAGCATAACAATTTTTTAAAAGCAGTATACTGCATGAAACATTCAATTATTAGAAATTAAATTTCAAATATAATTCAGTCTATACACTGGAATACCATGCAGCTGTTAAAGAGACTTAAAGGTTCCGATCTGGAATGATGTCCACGACATACTATTAAGCTAAAAGTAAGTTACTACATCATGTATCTGCCAGGGACTTGTAACTAGAACACAAAAAGAACACAACTCAGTAACAGAAAGACAATCCAAATACAAAATAGGCAAAGGACTTGAAAAGACATACAAATGGGCAACAAGCACATGAAAAGATGCTCAGCGCCTCGGGCATCAGATCAGGGATGGGAGGAGGCAGCCCCTCACGCCCCCCGTGAGGCTGTGACCAAACACTCAGAGTAACAGGTGGGGATGGGGGCGTGGAGCAGTCGGGGGCTGCCCGATGGGGCGGCGACTTTGAGCAACAGCTTCTCGGTTCCTCAGAATATTAGACTCCACTCCGGGACGCCCCCCCCCCCCGCCGCCCCGCCCCGAGAAGGGGGACCATGGCGGCCCCGTGGCCTGGCCGCACCCAGCCTCACCCCCTCCAGCAGGCACTTCTCAGTTTCAGGGCCCGAACCTGCTCACCTCCAGGACGCCCCTGCCCGCCATGCCCCTCAGAGTGGCCGTGTCCACCTAGGGGACGGGCACGTGACCCCACACATCCCCCAAGCCCGTGTCTGAAGAGACACGTGACATCTGTCCCCTCGTCAAGGACCCCCTGGGGCGGGATCGCATCCTGCCCCATCTGAGACTGTCCCCTGCCCTTCACGCTGCCGTGCGTGTCGTGGATGCCCAGCTGTCGGTGCTTCACTCCAGAAACACGGGGTGGGGGGCGAGGAGGGGGGCAACGATAAGGGGGACACACAGGAGTCCGCCGGTCCCCGTGGCTAGTCCCGGTCCTGGGAGGGCAGGGGTGCGGGGAGCGCGTGGCCACCCATGATCCCAGAGGTGACACACCACCCGGAGAGGGGCCTCGAGTTACGGGAAAGACGAGGGGCACGTCCTCGACAGGAAGAACCTGCTCTTGTTCTGCTTCTCTGTTCTGGGCTGTGCTTAGAATCACAGCTCTTTCTCAACATGAAGAACAAGCTTTCCCGTAAGTGATTCTAGCCCATTCCCCGAAGTGGCCAGGCCTGGCCGCTGGGGCCGGAGCCCATGCTCACCTGCTTCTCGCCGAAGTGGTACTGGCAGAGCTTCTTCCACAGCCGCCGGTCCTCGCTAAGCGCGGACAGCGTCGGGGTCACCTGACCCAGAGTGACGATGTCCCACCCATCCGAGAACCTGTACAGGATGTTGCTGAGCATGTGCACGGGAAGGTCGCTGAGCGTCAGGCCGCTGTCCACCTGCTGGGAGGACCCGCGCGCTTACTCCAGCGAGAAGGCGCAGGAGCACGGCACTCACACTGACGTCTGAGGCCCAGGCGACGGGAAGGCCGCCCGCCCCTCCTTCCTCCCCACTTGTCTCCAGATAACGCCCAGCAGCGGCCCTGCCTGGACCTGCGCGACAAGCATTCCCTTCCCTGGGGATCCCGACCGCTGACACCCACACTCCCCGAGTTCGCCAGCTGACGAGGCGTCACCACGCATCAGCTGCTAGGGGACAGTGGCACCTGGCCACGTCTATCAAGGCCTGGATAGCAGACACGCCCCAGATGCGTGTGGCCCTCACAGCACAAGCCTCTGCCCGTGGGAACGAGGTGGGGTCTGTGCGGCACTCACACCAAGGCCGCCTGGACACTGGATGTTAGATCGTCCCTTGTAACTGCAGGGCCTTAATTAGGGAATCACTGCTCTTTGTAAATCCCACATCTAGGTAGCAAATAAATGGCCCAAAGTTACAGTGTTCCAACGCCACCTTTGAAAGCAACCAGAGATAAATAAAACACAACCTAAAACACTTACTTTAGTCAATAGGGTCAACATTTTTCTTGATGAAACTAGTTACCAGAATAAACAAAAAGCATCAGAACAACTGGAGTGATCTGCATGCTCCTTCTGAACTACAAACACATGTACACACACCATGCAGTGTACAACACATCAACCCTAGAGAAGCAACAGCAGATGAACAGAGTCACTACTATACAATTTAGCCTTAATCCATTGAACGTTATTTTAGCCTGAAATACCTAATCTCCTATAAAGGTAAATCAATTCACCACCTCATCACCCACAGGATCAGCTCTTTTTAATAATTACCATCCCCACCGTCTTTCCAATGACACCTATAACCCATTAAAGGGTCTTCTGGTCTTAATCCATCTTAAAACAGTTTAATATTTATGAAATGTAAAGGAAAAAAACCTTTGGAAAAGCTGTAATAGTCTTTCACATACGCTTAGAAGTAACAACAGTGTTTGTAACAGAAAAACAGAGCGTACTCACTTGTAGGCCAAGAAATGCATACCTCAGTCATCTGAAGATTCTGTAGCTGCTGTTGCCAGTTGAGAATAGTTTCTAACCGGCAAACCCAAATGTTGATATTTCCCACCAGAACGGACTTCCCCACTCCTCTAATTAGAATGCAAAGGGTAGAGCTTAGGTCTTGGAGAAGATCTTTGATTAGGCGAGGGTTTTGGTGGTCATCGAGAACTGGAACAAACAAAAACAATGCACTGATACAGTCAACCCCCGCTGTTAAGAATGACCTGCTTTCACAGCCCAAGGGCCCATTAACAGATAACACAGATATACAGAGTGTGATACATACACACAAAGGAATATTACTCAGCCTTAAACAGGAAGGAAATTCTGACACGTGCTACGACGACGTAGATGAAACTTGAAGCCCTTATGATAAGAACCAGACACAAGTGAACAAGTATTGTGTGATCCTCCTTATATGAGGCCCTTAGAATAGTCAAATTCATAGAGACAGAAAGTAGATGGTGGGCGCCAGGGGCTGGGCAGTGGGGGGAGGGTCGTGCTGGTTGGTGTTTATGGGGACAGAGTGTCAGCTCGGCAAGGTGAGCTCTGCAGATGATGGTGGGCATCGTTGCACAATGATGTGAATGTACTTAACGCCACTGAGCTGTGCACTTAAGAGTGGTTAAGATGGTAAATTTTATGTATATTTAACCACAATAAAAAACTATGATCTAATTTCACTGCAACTCCAAAGTGGCATCATTTCTGAGATATCACAAGTAGGATGAGATTTTAAAACTTCAAAATATTGTCTGATAGTGTATTTTTGGTTGAGTCTACAGTTTTGCCTTTAAACCTGTCAGTCTCTGTTTTCTTTTATACTTAATCATGAGAATGGATATTTAAAATGGCATATATATGCATAAACTCAAAAGTTCCGTTTATTACTGGCCACTAATCAGGACAAACATTAAATTAAAATGACAGGCTTAGCCGATGCCTAAGAACTAAGTCACAACCTTGCTAATTATAGAAACACTATACAGCTAAGGTGAGCTGTGACTAGTTACCCATGAAACAGTAAGTGTCATTTTAAAACTCAGGGATTAATTACCTTTCTCTGGGACTTCCCTGGTGGTCCAGCGGTTAAGACGCCGTGCTTCCACTGCAGGGGGCACGGGTCTGATCCCTAATTGGGGAACTAAGATCCCACATGCCACGCAGTGTGGCCCCAAAACAAAAAGAATTGTCTTTCTCATTACAATATGTTCTTCTGTATGCAAAAGCACCTTTTAAAGAACAACAATAACAACATCAAGAACTGAGCAGCCAACCCGAGCCCTTGCCCTTGCCCTGACACCATCACATTATTTGACACCATTAATACTGGGGGGAAATAAAAGAAAAATCCAATCTCCTTGCACCGAATTTCTAATTAAGATTTAGATTATTAAAAATATCAGTCATCACCTTACCTTTTTGAACGATTTTATCCAGAACGTTGAAGTAGTTCTTCTGGGCCACACCGCTCAGCGAGGTCAGCTGGGACTTTGCGATCAGCTGCAACAGCTGTGGGGGGGGAGGGTGGGGGGAGTTACAGGTGAGCATCACCTCTGAAGGGAAATGCCCCCAAGTGACAGGGAAGGAGAGCGCAGGCCGCAGGCCGTGACACCCTCCCCACGACGGCACATCTTTGGGGGTCCACCCAGCATCCTGCTGTGCCCTTTCCTCTGAATGTCCCAGTCTCACACGAGCTGAGCCGGACCTTCCCCAACGGCCTCACATCACGTCTGTCCCTCCGGCCTCCCGCCTGACACGCACAGGCACTGCCCCTCCCTCCCGCAGCTGCCGCCTGGCGTGCCTCCCAGGCTCCTGCACGCGATGCCAGCACGGCAGCCGGCGGGGAAGGCCTGGGAAGGACGGGACAGCCTTCCCGCTTCTCTGCCCCAGTGCTGTCCCCTCCCCTCAGCTGCTCCGGGGAGAGCTGGCTGTCACAAACACGGCTCATCCGTATCAGTCTTCGGTGAACCCACGGCCCACCTCTCTGTACAAACTGGGTCTCAGGAGTCCTGTGTCAGCCGCTTCCCCGCGTCCCCTCACGTCCTGTAATTTCCGCCTCCCACGCGGGGCCTCGCCCCGGGCCACGCGTGTCTCTGGTGTGGTCCAGGGCTACCTCTGCCAAGTCCTCCCCACCTGGACACATCCATTCACTTCTTCCCATACTGTTTCTTAGTTCTTAGGCATCTGAGCCACTGTGGGTAAGCCTTAAACAGATTTTAGAATCTGTGAATTACATCTGCCTATTTCTCTGAAAAAGGAATTTTTCATCCCTCCTTTCCAATCCTCCTAGCTGCCTCTGTGAGTTTCCAGAGGGAGAAAAGAAAATGCTAACTCACATACTCACGTTGCCATGTTGACCGTGGAAGTTAAAAAAAATTACAAATATGACAATCACATGATGATTGTTGGGAAAAAAATCATTCTGCAACTTCCAGTATATTTACATAAAAGTGTCCTATGCTGCAGTGAACACAGAAACAACACTCCAGGGCCCTGGCCAGAGAAGACCCGAGAAGCCCAAGGCTACAAGGTCAGTCCGGCTCCTCAATCTTTTTTTTTTTTAAACATCTTTATTGGAGTATAATTGCTTTACAATGGTGCGCCAGTTTCTGCTGTATAACAAAGTGAATCAGCTATACATGTACATATGTCCCCATATCTCCTCCCTCTTGCGTCTCCCTCCCACCCTCCCTGTCCCACCCCTCTAGGTGGTCACAAAGCAAAATGTTAGCACCTTCCGTCTTCCTTGTTCGACCAGCATCACAATCAGCACCACTTTAACACTGACTCAGACCCTTTCCCCGCCTGCGTTTACAACCAACTTAGAGACCTGGGGCCAGCTTCACTGCTAACGACAGCCGGAAGGGGTGGGGCTCCCAGCGCTGACCCGACAGACCGAGCCACCGGCCCTGGGCAGTGAGTAACAACCAACCTTCCCTGACAGGCTCCCTGCTCTCAAGACCCTCAGGATCTGAGAGAAACAGACCAGATATGCAAATACATGCCCCTCCTGCTCCGCAAAGAAAAATGAGTGCGGCGCCCGTGGGCCGCGGCCCTCAGAGAGCCGTCCAGGTACCCCTGGGACCCCAGATCTAAGCTACTTCCCTGGTCCCACTGCCGCCTCGCTCGTGTGCAGTGCAGGGTCCCGGTGCCCCACGAGGATGCTGCACACGCTGAATCCAGCCCTGAGAACGCACCATCTTCCACCATCGCAGTCGCTGCGAAGATGGGCACAGGAGGACACAGGCACTCTTTATTTTTAAATAGAGAAATATTTTTAAAACTTATTTTAACTTCCATATGGTAAATATTAATAGACAAAACCCACATAAGCAAATTTCTTTGGGGTCCTCAGTAGTTTCGAAGTGAGGAGGACCCCTGACACCAGGTCTTAGTCTGAGAATGGATATTCTGTCACAAAAGGAAGTAAGTATTCCAACCACCTCCTCCTATCATCAACAAAAACTACAGTTTTCTAATATCACGTAAAAAAATCCTTTAGAAAAAGGCTGAACTCACTAGCAGAAGGTGTGGGGTTGGCATGGTGGGTTAGCTAGTTATCCACAGGGCACCCACCAGAAAAACCACCACAGTGGGATGTGCAAACACAAGAGTGACCATGTTAATAGATGACAGTGAAATCTTAGGTTAAAATGGTAATTAACATAAAAGTGCAGAAGACAATTTTTTTTTTTAATTTATTTTTTGGCTGCATTGGGTCTTGGTTGCTGCGTGCGGGCTTTCTCTAGTTGTGGCGAGCGGGGGCTCCTCTTCGTTGCAGTACGCAGGCTTCTCATTGCGGTGGCTTCTCTTTGTTGCGGAGCATGGGCTCTAGGTGCATGGGTTTCAGTAGTTGTGGCACATGGGCTCAGTAGTTGTAGCTCACGGGCTCTAGAGCACAGGCTCAGTAGTTGTGGCGCACAGGCTTAGTTGCTCCACGGCACGTGGGATCTTCCCAGACCAGGGCTTGAACCCGTGTCCCCTGAATTGGCAGGTGGGTTCTTAACCACTGCGCCACCAGGGAAGCCCCCAGAAGACAATTTACAAAGAAGATATAACCACACATTAGCCTCTATTCAGCTAGATATATAAGACAAAATCTGTTGGAAACCTAAAGAGAATTTGTCAAAAATACAAATACTGTGGGAGATTTTTATACGTCTCTTCAAATTTAACAATTCTAAACAAGTAAGGATGTGGAGGAATTAAATAATATAACCGCCAAACCTTGTTTAATAAATAAGCAGAAAAACTTACATCCTTCAAATAGAGAATCTGCATTTTTCTTATGTGTCAATAGAATATTTACAAAAATTAACTATGAAAATGGCCACAAAGGAAAATTTAACGCATTTCAAAAAAACAGAGATCGTACAGGCCGAACTCTCTGATGATAATATACTAAAGCTAGAATTAAATAAAAGTACGGAAAACCTCAGCTATCTGAGCTCCCAGGCACGTCTGGAATGCCCAAGCGCACGTGTTACGTGGTCAGGATGACAGCGTGGGTGTGAGGGAAGGACAGAGGGTGACGGTTTCGTGTTCAGGTCGCTCTTTCGTGCAGCACAGGGCACCCTCAATGGGCAGAGGCCGGGGGCCATGCCGTCTTCACTTCTGGCTTCACGCAGATTTCCACGCTGACCCATTATTACCGAGGCGCTACCGGAAGGGCTGGACATGACTGCCTAATTCTTACAACACCCCTAGAAGACGTACTGTATTATCACGCTGCACAGCGAGAACTGAGGCCCAGAGATGAGGAAAATGACCCCAAAGTCACACAGTAACAGGGACTGGATTCAGGACTGAAACACTGCAAATTCTTGCCACCTGCGTCCCGTGCACCTCACGCGTGTCAGGACGCAGCGAACAGCTTCCACAGGCTTCAGCGACGTGCAAGTTGATTACCTGATTTTAAAAGTCTTCTCAGTTTTACTGTATTTAATGAAAACGGAATGAGACCTAAACTCTGCAATAGCAGATTCTCACCGAGATGTTCACAAAGCCGGAGCAGTGTCAGCACGCAGGCGTGTTCGCAGACTCTGCGCCCATGTTGCTGTAACTCTCTGGGAAGTGTCAGGAGCTTTCATCAGGTTCTCCCAAGGTCCGTGGCCCCGTGCCTCCCCCAGGGATGAGGGTATCTCATGCAGGGCGAACGCAGGCTGCGTCGAGAACAAGGGTCCCATCTGGGGGACCAGCTCGGGCAGCTGGCCTGTGAGAAGTGACCTCTTTTCGGACTGTCCCTCTTGTCCACCCTCCATGGGAATTAACACCTCGTTTGGCTCTCATCCTAGTCACTGACTTCTAATACTGGCAGAAGGAAAAACTGTTATCTTCTATGAATTGAATTGTTACACAATCTATAATTTCAGTTTTGTTAAAAGAATTCTTAGTTCTTGCGTTTGGTCACATTCTACAAGTTACATTGTTGGCAGCATAAATATGCGGGAAGTTAAAGAAAAATGAAGATGGTACTGGACACTTGCAGACTGTGCTAGTGACATTTCAAATTTCCAGAGGACATGCCATCTAATCAGCACACTCCTGCTGGCTGCACACACACATCCCATAAAACGTCAGAGCTACATCTAATTTAATTCTCTTGAGGCCAAACTGTCCAGTTAGTGTCCAGTAGTGTTTCCTTTGACTGGAAGCAGGCATCCCTGGGAGGTCCCACGTGGTCTCTTCTCCTTCATGAATCTTGTTCTTAGGAGCAGTTACATATTTTGCTAGCTTACTTTAATCCAACACTTTTTAAAGGAAAAAATTAGAGAAACTCCTGGAGTAAGTAGCCTATACCAATTCTTGAATCAACAAGGACGTTTTTTAAAAAATAAATTGTAAACATATCTTTTTGTGCTAAGGAACTCAGAGGGCATTCCTTCTGTGAAGAATTTGTTTTCTAATAAGGAACTTCCTCCATTTCTAAATACCAGTTTTCTTGAAAAGAGGAGGTGCCTGTAGGTTCAGTAAAACGACTGGCAAATTAATTATTTTAGTCTCTTATGAGCCAGTTCATATTCAGGTAGAATTTGTGCAGAATGTTTACCATGGAAAAAATCACCAGAACAACTCACAGGACAACCTGCTCATCCGTCCCCTCATTGCGAGTGGAGCAGCTCCAGGTCTGTTCCAGGTGCTGGGGGTATGTGTGTGTGGGGGTGCCCAGGGAGTGGGCACGTGGCAGGGACCAAGCTGGGCTGTGACCCAAGACACTGCAACGTGGCACACAAAGGCTCAGGTCAGAGATTCTACGGATGGCCCCTCTCAACAGTCGCCCTGAACTCAAAAGGCCACTGTTTTAAAATGTCTCCACGCGTGTCAGGAAGTCACTGCTTTCCACGAGAGGAGAACGCTACAGTATCAAGACAAAGAAGACCTTTAATACACGCATCTCTGCCGTCAGGAGCGCCTGTGACCTGAGGCACATCTTGCCCGCTTCTGCTCCCTGAATCTGGGGACAGAGCTGGACCTGCATGGCTGCTGTCCTTCCATCTAAGCCGCCCTCAAAAGGTCAGCCAAGCGTAGCAAGCGCTCCTGAGCTGAGCACGTTCAAGAGCTTGTTATGATCCCACCACGAACTCGTCATGGCAGCCTCGGGGCAGATACAAACCCCGTTAGGTGTCGTGGAAGAAGAGATCCCTGGTCAGTAAACTGAGAAAACAAGACACAACCCAACACAGAGGTCTGGCCCCTCCACCCCCTGGCCCTGCTGCTGCCTCGCGGGTCCCGGGAAGCTCGTCCACGACCATGGTCTCCCCCCTCCTGTCTCCTCGTGAACTATTCATGCCACGTGGTCCTTGGCAGAGATCAGGAAGAAGCTAAACATCTTCACATAACCAGACGGTCCAGCCGGAGACGTCCTTTCCCTTGTTTTCATGATTCCACTATTTAAAGGACCCAGGAAGCACTTGGGAAACAGAGGAGTTCACGTCCAAAGACTGAGGAGTGTTGGGAAACAAACTCCTGGGGCCAAAGTCCCAGGACCTAAGGAGGCATGTAAAGATGAGCAGACCAGCTCCCCAGCTCAAGGGCAGAGGTCACGTGAATACCCGAGTGGCCCCGGCCCTGCACACACTGCACCTGGTGCCCTGCGGTGAGGAGGCCCAACCTGTCCTACCTGACGGACAGGCAAGGGGCCCAAATGACACCCCACCACCACCAATCCCTTACCTCGAACAGAAGGAAAGGGTGTCACTAACACGGAGGAGGTGCATCAGGTACATTTTCACCCAGAGTCGCTATGACGGGCACCTCCTGGGGGACCTCAGTGGCACAGGGACAGCCCTCCCCATGGAGCCTTCCGACGCGGCCTGGGTTCCAGGTGTGCGGGCCGGCGGCAAGTCTGCAGGAGACCCACGTGCGCGACAACCGTCTGCTCTGAGGCCGCTGCTCTTTTCACCATCAGTCGGTTTCAACGATGCATCAGCAACATGTGTTCTCATACGCACTCAGGTGGCAGCAGGGTCTCCTTCCAACCTGTGCCAGAAAACGGAAGGCCTCCCGGGTTCTGCTCTTTGTAATTTTTTCACTGACTAGTCTGCAATCGTCGTCTAACCCACCGTTAACACAGGCTCATTTTCCACATGTTCAAAGTGAGATGGTGTGAGAATACCTGACTATCGTGTAAAGAAGTATGTTTGGTCCTTCACAGAAGACAAAACATGAACAAGCATGACCTCTCCTCTCAAGGAGAAAAGCACACGGCGCCCCAGGGGAGAAGTAACGGCCCTTCTGCATGGTTTCCGCAGCTGCCGTGAGGCAGCGCCACGCCGCGCGGGGTACGTCAGCGGCCACCACTCTCAGGGTTCTGAGGTCGCAGGTCCAGACCCCAGTGTCGGCGGGGCCCTGTTACGTTGTGGCCCAGGGAGGGGACCTCCTTGCCTCACTCAGCTCCTAGTGTTGTGGAGCCCCTGGGCCAATCTCTTCACATGGCTTCTCCCTGTGACTGTGTCTCTGTTCCCTCTTCTCTTAAGGACACAGTCACCGGTTTAGGGCCCTTCCCACTCCAGCAGGACCTCATCCTAACTGATTACACGTGCAAAGACCCCGCTTCCAAATAAGGTCACGTTCTGAGGCTCCAGGTGGACGTGAACCTTGGGGGACACTGTTCAGGCCCGCAGACTCGCTATTCAGAAGTAATTCCTCAAAAACATGATAATTCCTCTAATATAGGAATGTGGAACAGTGAAAAGACTTAAGCAAAACTCTACCACTAAACTTTTCACGCAGGCAACCCATGCGCAAGATGTGAACCCCTCTGTGGCTCAGGTCACCATCTGCCGCGCACGGTGACCCAGCCCATCGAGCTGGCAGAGGATCAGAAGTGAAGAAGCAGGGAGGGTGCTCTGTGAGCCGTCGAGTCTCCCGGTATGGCCTGTGTACGCCTGGAGCAGGGCCGGGCCCACCACTCAGCCGCCCCACTCCCCGGCCCGAGGCCGGGCCCGTTCTGACCGCCACCTCCCGCAGTTAATCCTGACACAGGACAAAACTGGAAAGAAAGTGATGAGAGGTGTGCCATCTCGAAGGACAGCGAGAACTCAGGGTCTGTCCACTGAGATCAAGGGGCGCATCCGCACTCGGCCCCTTTGCCTCCTGTCACCAGAACTTTTCGCTGCCCCTCTTCCCGCTCACACCGACACCCTCGTCTCTGGCTCTTCGGGGTGGGATCCTGCACGTACACGTCTGTGACAAAACGCAGGCAGTCCCTGGGGGCCGGGCTGAGCTGCAGAGGGGCTGCACTCGCTGTGGCCTTTCAGAGCTCCCCTGGCGTCCATGGGGCCTCCAAGCCCGACCGTTGGTCCCTGGTGCCCTTCACTTCAAGAGCCACAGCGTAAAACCAGGAAATCGGCCCTGCTGTATCCTCCGGGCCAAGTCACTCAACAATCCTTTTACTTTATTCATTTGTGTAAGTTTCAGGTGCACAACACAGTGCCTGGCAATTTTAAAGCTTATACTCCATTTACAGTTATTATAAACTATTGGCTGCATTCCCTGTGCTTCACAATATATCCTTGTAGCCTGTTTATTTTATACACAGTAGTTTGTTCCTCTTAATCCCCTACCCCTACCCAACAATCCCTCTTAGAAATCCGGTTTCCACTGCCAAACTTCCTTCTAAGTCATAAAGTTGTTGAAATATCCTTTCAGAATATCATATGCGCTACTGGAAAGTCCTACCCCTTTAGTGAAATGTTCTGAATGGAGAAATACTATTCTGTGTGATCCCACCTTGTATAAACATGAATCTTCCATGACCAACTTCTCGTAAGCACCCTAATAAGTGCATCTGTTACACCCTAAGCACACCCTGTATTTATTAATATTTCCTGATCCCCTAATGTGACTACAGGGTTAGTAGATTCTTTCTGTATGACCCCGAGTACAAGAAGGGACTTAAATACGTCACAGACGACAGGTTCACCAGCACCGCTGGAAAGGCCTGATCAATTATTAAACCTCACAGATCCTGCCCTGCCAGCCAGCAGCTATTCTCTAAACAGGCCGTGAATGCTAGCAGTGAGTATTAACGTCTGTTAAAATGTTTCTCAACAAATATTTTCATAATTAAGCTACAGAGTTCAACTCTCCTAACACTACGAATACGATGGTGCAGCACACACAGCCAGCACCCGACACCTCGCGCTGCTCCCTGGGCGACGCGCAGGATGGCCCGCCGCGGGCGCGGCTTCCCCGAGCTCAGGGAGGAGCCTTGGGTGAGCTGGAAGGGCCCTCAAGAGGCTGAGTTACTGTCACAGATAAAACCTGATGCTCCTGTGACCAGGCCTCAAATAAAGCTCAGAGGAACCCAACTGTCAGTGAGTAACACATTCCAATTATAGGGAAGTTAATGTGAGGAAGTTAAGGTAACCAAGGTAAAAAAAAGTCACTATTTACAAGCCAAATAAAGTGAATAATGTGTCACAGATGGCAGCAAAGCTCACTGACCACAGGCAGGGAATGAAGTATAAACTCATTTTCCAAATAACCCAAATAAAGGTACATAAACCTAACGATTCTGAGAGTTTTTCCCCTAAGAGGAACCTACTTTAGGAAGCACAGCACACCCGGCATGTTTATACATTTCAACTGCTACCCTGTGCTGCTCTCAGGGAGTTTTCTGACAGCCTCTTTGGCCATCGCCCCCAGTGCCGACCCTTCCAGTGCATGCTGTCCTTGAGCCCGCCCCGTCTCTCCCAGGGGACCCGCAGCTGCTGTCCCCGCAGTGCTGGGGGGCCTCGGACTCCAGGGAGCCACCATGCATGACCTACACGCCCCACAGAGAGACACAATCCAACTCTCCCCCAGGAAGGGCTGGCACTGAGGGGCTGCCCAGTTTCCAGGTGTGCACCGACACTACGGACAGACGCCACCTCTCTGCACTGCTGAAACTTCAGTGTGTATCGCTGACAGATGTGACGAGGTCTATGGCTAGAATGTGAATTAGAAGATTCCCTGACACTGTTAGTTTGGAAAGACAAGTCAACCTCACAGTATGGGACCGTGCACCTCTCCTAAGGGCGCTCAGCAATGTGGGCACCAACATTCTCATCCCTCCCACCTCAGACCAGGGGACACCAACTACTAGACAGGAGGTAAAGATGCTGACACTCAGTCTCCAGTCATGACACGGAGCTAAAAGCCCACTTCAAAGGCCTTTTGAAATACCAACTCTGCTATAAGTCTCCCCTTTGTGGCGAAATAACTACATATGTGCTAATAATTCTAAGTTTTTGGTTAATTTTTCTACTTAAAATTTTCAAAATTCCACCAAATTTAAGTCTTTGATTTATATTAATGAAAGTAAGGTCCTAAAACTGACCAAAAATGCTTTTAATTTACTTACACGTTACATATTAATGGTATGAATGAGACGTAAGCTCAATTACGGACCAGATATTAAGAACTGTCCACTCACCAAGGCCAAATCTAAACTGCATCTTGACTGTCATTTTTTTTCCCTCAATAAGGAAGTTTCTCAGCACATATTATAAAATAATAACTGCAAATAATCAGTTAAGGAGAGAAAAATTACTAGTGAGTAAAGACCAGTTTTTATTGATTTTCTGGAAATAAATTTAATAGTTCAATAAATTATGCTAAGGGCTTTTCAGTAGCCGGCCAAGACAACATTCTCAATCTATAAATAAGCATTTTTTGGTGAATTACAAGATAGTTTTAACAGCAGTTTAACATAATAGCCATATCGCTGACTACCAACTAGTCTGAAACTAAATATACAGCATTACATTTGTAACACAAATTCTGCTGAATGGTGGTGAAGAACACGACTGTTTACAAGCGTGCGGACGAAGCTCAGCGGCGGAGGCGGTGTGTGTGTTTACGCACGTGTTAGCCCAGAGCAAGAAGTGGTGTTTGGACTTATCCGTGGCCAGATGGACAAAATGTAACGTGAATGAGGTTTAAGAACAGGCCGAATGCACGAGGAGCGTGTGAGAGACCACGCACTCATCCATCCCACCACAGTGCGGAGGGGGCAGCTCACAACCCCATGTTTACAGGTTTCCGTACGATTCCCACCAGCGCCGGCAGGCACTGCCTGTGTGATTCAACAGTGACCCTAAATTAGGTGCCATGTTCTGAGGAACATGGCACATGGAATTAGTTCTCTATTCTCCTTTAAAAAGTTGAGTGAGGGGCTTCCCTGGTGGCGCAGTGGTTGAGAGTCCGCCTGCCGACGCAGGGGACGCGGGTTCGTGCCCCGGTCCAGGAGGATCCCATGTGCCGCGGAGCGGCTGGGCCCGCGGGCCGTGGCCGCTAAGCCTGCGCGTCCGGAGCCTGTGCTCCGCAACGGGAGAGGCCACAGCAGTAAGAGGCCCGCGTACCGCAAAAAAAAAAAAAAAAAAAAAAAAAAAAAAAAGTTGAGTGAATGCAGCTTGGAAAAACAATGTTTATTCCTCAAAATCAGACTAAAATTTTGAAAAATTGCAAAAGTAACCTAGGTATGAAGATGTTTCAAATAGTTTTAAACAGACAACACCAAAAGTGGCTTATTTCATATACAGGATGTGCAAGAGACAATTTAATTTGGATTTGTGTAATTAGAAGACGTCAAATTTCCATGCCTGCCAAAGTATAGGAGAATAAAGACTAAACTTCCATTCCAAACTACTTATTTTTATTTTGACAACTAAAACAATTTATACTGAACACTAAACTCTAATACTAATTTTTATTCCGAAACTATGTAGTAATTATAGATTAGCCTCAGTTTAAAATGCTAATTTTAGCTAAACAAAGGGACTTCATATAAAATATTAATACTAATTTTTTTCATATAAATTCTTAGAGGAAATATTACTGCATGCCATCCGAAATGTAAGGAAACTCTTTCATCAGTCATTTCAAAACCACTGCGTGTACATCTACAGCTCTTCTAATATTAAGGAATGGCCATCTGGACAACACAGCACAAGTTATAGGAAATTGTCTTGTTGAGAAGAACTGCAAGAGACCCTCACTGTCCTGGTAAGTGTGGTGTAAACATGAAAGCAGCAGAGAGGTGCCAAGGACACCACTCCAGCCACTAAGGCCAACTACGATTCAGTGCGATTCAGGGGTACTGACCGCACAATGATGCACTAACAGACCCGCAAAGCAGTGTTTCCACCCCAGTGGCAGGGTGCTGAGCGAGAGGGGATCCCACCCCCACAGACAAGGTGGCAGCAAGTGCAGGGGGACATGTCACCCAGAGGTGAGGCACAGAGCACGATCAAAAGAAAGCAAGTGGGGGCATCAGGCCTGCTGGGGAGGCAACAGGAGGAAAGGGAAGGGAAAAGAGACAGTACAGCATGTGGACCCGATCACAGAGAGTTACTAGGGCCAGGGGGCAGCACGTCACGGCCACGGCACATGGACCCGATCACAGAGAGTCACTAGGGCCAGGGGGCAGCACGTCACGGCCACGGCACATGGACCCGATCACAGAGAGTCACTAGGGCAGGGGACAGTGCGCCATGGCCACGGCACATGGACCCAATCATAGAGTCACTAGGGCCAGGGGACAGCACACCATGGCCACGGCACGTGGACCCAATCATAGAGTCACTAGGGCCAGGGGACAGCACACCATGGCCGCGGCACATGGACCCAATCATAGAGTCACTAGGGCCAGGGGACAGCACACCATGGCCGCGGCACATGGACCCAATCATAGAGTCACTAGGGCCAGGGGACAGCATACCATGGCCGCGGCACATGGACCCAATCATAGAGTCACTAGGGCCAGGGGACAGCGCACCATGGCCACGGCAAGTCGATCCGATCAGAGAGAGTCACTAGGACCAGGGGACAGCGCGTCATGGCCACGGCACATGGACCCGATCACAGTCACTAGGGCCAGGGGACAGCGCGCCATGGCCACGGCACATGGACCCGATCACAGAGTCACTGACAGCTGGCTTCATCTGTCTTTGTCTTTCGGAGAAGGCAGACATAAGCAGATCAGTTTGGGAAGGTAACCGGCCTCAGGAAGGGTTTGAAGGAGCAGGAAGCAGGGGCAGGAGGAGGGTGAGGAGGCAAGGACCCCGATGGGGAGGCCCCACCTGGCGGGAGCGCTCGGCCATCACGGAAGTGCCACAGAGAGAGGCCAGCCGTGTGGGAGGGCCCAGTGGTGCTGGCGAGCCTCGCATAGCGGCCTCAGCGGCTGCCAAAGCCACCAGCCCCGGCGGCCGCTTCTAGAGGCGATGCAGGGAAACGCCACCTCACGCGTTAGCACGTGGACACACCACACATTTTACTTTTTAGTTACGTGTTTTTTTACACATACTACAAAAGAACCAGCAGAGAAAGTCTACGATCTGCCAGGTACTACTGTCTAGGATGAGGACAACGTCTGAAGAAAGGCTCCTCAGTGAAAAAGAGATCAGCATGTGGACAAAACAAAGATCCCAAGGCTGTTCAGCTGACCAGGTTCAGTAGGACACAGAGCACAGAATGCTCAGACCTTCTCTGGTCAGCAAACCAAGGGCCTGGACCAGCAAGATGAGCAGAAAGCCCGGCACTGAAACCAGGAGGCTCGGTCCTCCCTCCCGCGTCTCCGTCCTCCCTCTCGCGTCTCCGTCCTGCCCCAGAGTCTCTCTCATGCCCCCACGAGTAAAATCTCTCGTGTGGATCGCGGTCCAGAGTGGCTGGTATTAGACAACTAAGCATGATCTGAACTATCAAAAAGCACGTGGGTAAACGCTTACTGTGTAACAGACCTCTCTGCTGACACACGTTTTCCTGGATACTCAAATATTGGCATTTCTACAAAGTGGAGTCAAATTCCAGTTCGGTCGCCTGGAGGGGAGAGGTAGCTGGTGGAGGCCCCTGTCTGGTGCGCAGGCACCTGGGAGAACTCAAACCCTCGGAGGGACTGCGGCCTCCACACAGCCCCCACCTGGCGAGGCTGCAGGGAGCACGTGGCTAGGAACCCCAGGTGCTGGTCACATGGATGCCCGGCAAACTCTGACGGGAACCAAACCAAACACTCGGGCTTAAAATCATTTAACCACCCAGTTTTCTGTCCTTCCGGTAGCACTTCCAGATGCCTAGCAGGCATTACAAGGAATATCTTTCCAGAGTCTCATAGCACCATTAAAAATCCAAAATCAACAGCTTCGTGACCCATCACTTACTCTTTGCCTATAATAGTAAGAAGGTGAATAACTTTGTTAGGCAAATAAAAGCAGACAGTAAATGGAACATATGGCAAGATCCTTTCTTTTCTGAATGTAGGCCAAGACAAAAATTTCCTCTAAAAACATGTTATTAACACAATAAGGCTTCTGTGGAGTTCCATTCGGTATAAATTTCCTTCTTTCTGTTAGCCCACTGTCCCTCTATTAAGCAGGGATCATACTCCGTGAAAAACACAAAGTAGAAAACGCATGTGAAACCACCAGGTAAGGATTCCCAGGATACCTTCTGCCTCCTCTTTGCATCTCCGACAGCGCGACGGGCGGGGAGTGTGCCCCCTGCCCCTGCGGGAGCCTGCAGAAGCCCTAGCGCCAGCCCGGAGCCTCGCCCGACTGCCCGCCCCCGGGGGTTCTCTACCAGCGAACAAGCACAACTGTACGCAGCTGTCAAAAGCATCTTAAATATTTCACATGATAATCCTCAAAACGCAGTCGCTCCAAAGTGTCATCAAGTGACTCTGAAATAAAATACTCACTCTGGCCACGTAAGTGAACCTCCGGGCATCCTGGACCGCACTGAAGAAGTCTAAGCGGTTAAAAGCTTCTCCCAAAGTGCAGTAGCCGTGTCTCTGGAAAAACAGACACAAGTGAAAATCTGTCAAATGAGTCATGAGTCAAAATGAGCTAACAGTTAACGTGAATTAGTCTGCGCAATTTCTTTTTTAATTTTGGCAAAGGATATTCGTTTTTATTATGATCTATTCCATATTTAGCTGAAAACAGAGTAAAATTAAAACAATGCTAAATTTAAGTCATTTATGTATAATCAAGACACTACGCATTGACATTTCTACACCACTTAATGACAAAGATAAATATTGATTAAATATTTGTCAATTTCCTTTGTTGGCATGCATTTGGGGGAGGACAAAATTAAGCCTAAAATCATAAAATAACTGGATGTATTCCAGGCTGTGCAACTACAAATACATAAATCATGCTTGGCCACTATGAAGAAGCATCTGCTATAAACTACACGTTGGAATTCGATTCCTCTGCGGGGAGTCCTGTGTGCCTCCAGGCCTGGACGTACGCCCAGCCGCTCAGGATCAAGGCCGAGAGGCACCTGAGTGGGGTGGGGTTCTGAATACCAGCGTGTGGGTGCAAAGGGCTAGAGGTGATGGGACGTGACCGTGGGCAGTGATATGCCCTATATTCCATACTGGTTTGTACAGATCTCTACCCCAGGTTTCAGAAGACATTTTAAACTTGATCTTCTGTATTGGAATACTTAGAACATAAAGAGATCTTCAATGCAGAGTTGTGGGTATAGATAAAGTGGGGAATAATCACAGAAAACATGAGGTGACAAACACGCCTCACATTTCAAACAGAGGACAGGAGAGGGGCCAGAGGGGGAGCTGGAGGGGAAATCCTTAGTCTCTGACAGAAGACGCACCGTGAGGGCTGATTTGGTTTTACACCCAAATCCCAACAACACTCTCAATGTGTGCACAAGCCAACAAGATACACTTATTTAAAACATTCATTATGTATTTTTACTGAATATCCACTAAGTACAAAATATTTTCCTGGGAGCTGTGGAGGAAGCCAAGATTAACTGGATATCAATCACAACCTGAAATCAATCACAGCCAGTAACTATTCTCTTTCTCAGTGAACAGAATTCCAAACACTGGTGTTCCTTCCAGGCAGTCACCCATCTCACAACAGCCTCTTCTTTGGGGGGAAATAAAATCACACGTTTGAAGCACCCAAGCAGCAAACACCTGGCGGGCCCCAGGTGAGAAGACCAAAGGCGTGATGTGATGCGGAGAGAGATGGGACCAGCTCCGAGTCCTGGCCCTTTCCTGTGCCTGCCTGTGCCGGTTCCCAGGACCCATGCAACACTCCGCAGACTCACCGCAAGTTCCCCCTCTGCCGCGTGTGCAGCCGAAGCTGGACCTCTGTTCTGTAATCAGTGTGGTGACACCCAGCAAATGAAATGTCTAACAGTCTTTCTTTCTTTTTTTTAAAAATAAATTTATTTATTTATTTATTTTTGGCTGCATTGGGTCTTCATTGCTGCGTGCGGGCTCTCTCTAGTTGCAGCGAGCAGAGGCTACTCTTTGTTGCAGTGCA
This sequence comes from Lagenorhynchus albirostris, assembly GCF_949774975.1. Lineage (NCBI taxonomy): Eukaryota > Metazoa > Chordata > Mammalia > Artiodactyla > Delphinidae > Lagenorhynchus > Lagenorhynchus albirostris. The sequence goes on along the minus strand of NC_083115.1, from coordinate 23,581,827 downwards.
AGGGCTTCTCATTGCGGTGGCTTCTCTTGATGCAGAGCACAGGCTCTAGGAGCACAGGCTTCAGTAGTTGTGGCACGCAGGCTCAGCAGTTGTGGCTCACGGTCTAGAGTACAGGCTCAGTAGTTGTAGTGCACGGGCTTAGTTGCTCCGTGGCATGTGGGATTTTCCCGGACCAGGGCTAGAACCTGTGTCCCCTGCATTGGCAGGTGGATTCTTAACCACTGCACCACCAGGGAAGTCCAAATGTCTAACAGTCTTTCATAAGCTCAAACTAGGTCAGATTTGCCAAACACCTTCCAATGGTGTACTGGAGTGTATGTTACGGGTTAGAGTGGTTTCATACCCATTAACAATGTTAACCATCGCCAAATAGGTCAGATAAATTTTCTATCTCAGAATCTAATCCTTAAGCTTCTAGGAAGCTGGGTTGGTTTCAGAACACCCACTATTAACACTTCTGGAACCCTTAACTTACGCTAACATAATACATGCTAAACAACCGCTCCCTGAATATTTTCCCCCATTGTTGCAAAATAAGGCCAATGCAGAGTTTCTTAGACAACAGATGGAAGCAAGCTTCTCCAGATACCAAGAGAAAAAGGAAACATGCAGAGCTGAGGCGATCAGACCTTTTGCAAAAGAAAGGCGGGCAGGGCTCAACTGCTCTTCGCAGATTCCAGCTTAACCACCATCACCTTAGCTACCACTCTACAAAATAAATGAGGGGTTTACAAACTGTTCTCACCAACCCAAAACACAGGAGAGCCAAGACACAGCCCTACTAGTACCAGAGGCTCACTATGAACAGCTTTGGGGGAGGGCAGGGGAGGAAATATCAAAGTACCTGGGGGTCCATACTTCTTCTGAAACAGCCCTCCACTGATTCAGATTCGTACGGGGCACTGACATACAGCACACACACGAAACACTGTCTCAAGACCCTCTTATGCTTTCACCTCTTAGAATGTGGACACAGGTGTGATATTGCAAAAGAAACAATTTAATGTAACATCACATATTCAACAGTAACAATACAAAACATACTCTTATTTATAATAGAATACTTACTTCTCTTGTGCTTTCTTTATGGACATAGATCCATTTTTCACGATAAAAACCTAGAATAAAAATTAACTTTGTTTTTAAAAGCTGGTGAATCATTACAAAATGAAGATTTTAAGGAACTTCAACAGTGGCACATGCTAACAAAATTACCTGACATCATATAGATAAGAGATGCTTTGACTTGGCTAAATGCAACCAGAATTGCTTCGTTTCCTAATATCAGTTTAAGAGGTACTGAAACATCTTTACGTGAAAGATGATTTATGACAGTACCACGTCTAGGTAACTTGGAAGAAAATAGTGTCACCAAGTGACTGCAGTCATATCCGAACACAAATGGTTATAAAAGTACATTTGGTATACACCCTAATAAAAGTTCTCTTCCTCTTTCATGGCCCCGTATGGTGTTCCATTTAAATACACTTTCCAAGTAACTCACATCCCAGAGCTTTGAGGATCACGAGTACATTGTCCACGGCGGCCTCCAGAGGGCGCACGACTGAATTCACTAACAGGGTCTCAGGGACTCAAGTCTGGGCATCTGCACAGGGGCCCTTTCAGAGCCTCCCCATCCCCGTCCCGCCTGCATGGCTCCAGTTTTGACCATGTCTACCTTCTGCTCCGAACCAGCAGCGTCTCCTGCACCAAAGCCCAATGTCAAGGTCCCTAAGGTTCGGCCTCACTGCTTGGGAGTGAATGGAACTGAATTCAGGACTGCTATTCAACATTCAGACACAGAGGCTGTTTTGTAGGTTTTCCTGTCTTTGGTTTCATTGTAGCAAATCTTACTAATGACTTACTCAACTAAATGGCTGAGCTGCAAATATCTGACCACTAAGTCAGTGGGCAACTGTGGATACAGTGCTGCTACGTATATAACTGTATCAGCATTTACGTCATAAGACAGCACTGTCAATGCAATTCAATTTATCAACATATTCAACAAGTAAATATGAAATTATTAATGAAAATGTTCTTACACTGAGTATTTTTGTCATTTCTAAAATGGTCCTTTTTCCTTTTTTTGGATGCATATTCATGCTCTTCATTATTGAATATTTCTTCATCTTCACTATTTAAGATACTGAAATAAAGATACATTTTATTAAAATATTTTTACAGGGGTTTCTTCATCTGGATTTTCTTTTGTTAAAAAGAAAAAAGAAATATTTCGTTTGCAATTCAGGAGCCCAGAATAAAAATCATGTTAAATTCTGAAAGCAATCCTTAATTTTCAAAGCAACAAATCACAGGTTTGAAATTACAAGGCTAATGTCTACGTTTTTTTGTTTGTTTGTTTGTTTGTATTTTGCGTACGGTACGCGGGCTTCTCACTGTTGTGGCCTCTCCCGTTGCGGAGCACAGGATCCGGACGCGCAGGCTCAGCGGCCATGGCTCACGGGCCCAGCCGCTCTGCGGCATGTGGGATCTTCCCAGACCGGGGCACGAACCCGTGTCCCCTGCATCGGCAGGCGGACTCTCAACCACTGCGCCACCAGGGAAGCCCCATGTCTACGTTTTTTGCTTGTTTTGAGAAACCTGAGATTTATCCTGGTTCTTATCAGAATCCTGTATCAGGAAGTGATGCACAAGTTTTAGAATCGCATAAGGATTTTGAAATGCTCAACCAAGGTAGTTTCAGACTTTAAAACTTATAGTTTTATAGTTTATACTCTGGAAAAAAGTTAATGTGACAATATGATACCTAATACTAATGATTTGCTATATCCCTGACCCAGTGCTGAGTAAACTCAACACTTCTCTTTGTCCCCATACTTCCAAAGACTTAACTGGAACTACTACTGTATTTCCTTACTAAAGCATCAACCAACTAATGCTACCTGTTAAGGCGCTTAACTGAAGCCAGATGAAGTAAAACATTTCTTTTTTCCACTTAAAAACATCTAATTCAAAGCTTTCCCATTTTTTTCTTTTGGATAAAATAAAATCATAAGGTGATAACTCAACAACTTGAACACATTTTTTTAAAAAAATTTCTTCCTTGTAGTAAAAAATAAATAAGACTATGCAAAAAGCAGTCCACCCCCTCAAAACTGAAGATGCACACAATTTTTATTTTCAGCACACTCACAGCTGGATTGTTTTCAGTCTGACAGCAAGCAGGGGCTCTGTGGAGACGAGCTGGCTAGCGGAGGGCCAGGGACTGATACTCAAAGCCGAGGGAGTAACCCTGCTGGCTGCCTCGCCGCCACTCTTTGACAAGAAAATTGTACACAAGCTCCTTCCACTAACCTGTATTCACTTTTAATCAAAACAGCTGATTTTCCCAAATGAATCCATTTATCACCATCAGAATAGACTTAAAGAACACTGGCAATAGTCGTAAATCATTAAGACAAGCAAAAGTGCATTTAGAAAAAACAAACAACTTAACATTCAGTGGCAGGCGTTAAATAATACCAATTCATAGAAATGGGTTGATCCTGGCTGTATCTCACATTGGTTTGTTGTCATTGATTCAAACACTGAAGGTAGAAGATTTCAAATGTAAACAGCTTTTCCAACTACAATCACAAAGGCATCAAGGGAAAGCAGAAGTACACTGCTCTCCAGAAACAGCATCACAGAAAGGAAACCAGGCACCAGGAGAGGAGGGAGCTGCCCGGTATCTCCTGGGAGAGGGAGCTGTGTCCGGCTAGGCCCAGGCAAGCGAGGGGCACTGGGCAAGCGCCCACGTGTGCTCTGCCCTGACTCTGCCCTGGGAGGGCTGGGCCGTCTGAAGGGAGGCAACAGGCCCAGGGACAGACGTACAGGAAGGAAGCACAGACATCTATACATTTCAACCGTGTTGACTTACGAAGGCGACACTCTCAGCCCTCCACGCCCACCGCTTGGCACTCCACCAGCACCCCGTCACCCTCTCTCTCAGGAATGTTTTTCTGATAAACCCACCAAAGGTGCATGGCTTCCCCACACCCCACGTCCATTTCCAACCAAGACAAGGATACGTATGGAGAAGAACCATCAAAAACATCTCCTGACATACAGGTAAACAGCAAGGACCTACTGTATAGCATAGGGAGCTGTATTCACTATCTTGTAATAACATATGGTGGAAAATAGTTAGAAAAAGGATACGTACGGATATATGTGTAACTGAATCAGTCTGCTGTACACCTGAAGCTAACACAATATTGTAAATCAACTATACTTCAATTAAAAAAAAAATCTCCTGACAGAAATAACCAAGGGCCAAGAAAAGAAGTTACTCTCTTCTCCTAACTCACGCCTTGAAGTCAGCCTGCGGCTTTTAACACTGTCCAAGGGTGACCTCACCTTTTCCCACCTGAGGATCCTCACCCTAGGGATGACCCATTAGACAACTGGTGACATTTTTCTCAAGAGTCACATAACATGGTCTTAAGCTTCATCCCCAGACCTTTCTCGGGTCAGCACAATACTCTGTGATGGGCTATCACCTTCCAATCATTTCCACCCAATTCTAGGAAATAAGACAAGGGAGGGTAAACCTCCGGGTTTGAAAATGGTTAATCGGCAGTTCGTAACTGTAATGTTGTAAGACAAGTCACAGAAGTTTTGTAATTAGTAAGAAAAATTACCAACATTTGTGAATGATTTACATTCTAATATTTATAAAGGTAATTTGTGCTAATAAAAAAAAACAAAACCAAGTATAAAATGAAAAGTCTCCCTTGCCAATCTCACGCCTGAGAACTGGGTAAATTTTCATTATTTCTATCTTCACTTGTTCTGGTTGCTAATTTTATAATTCAAACCAAACCAAAACAAAAAACCCAGGCACATAGCTCTGTTTTGAGCTGCCTGTAAGAGACAAGGAATTAACCTCATTACTACCCTCCCCTCCATTCTGGGTGGCAATTCATCATTCAACGATCATCAACTCATGACCCATCTAAACTCATCTCTCTCTCCACCCATTTTTTGGCCGGGGACTCACTTCAATTATTTTGACATAAATCCCAGACCGGCTATCATTTCAGGTGTAAATGTCTCAGGATGATACTTAGTCCTGCTGTGATCTGTGTAATTAGTGTTTCTTCATGGATGAGTTCTCCGGGGCGTTCCCATCAGCATCCAATGTCTCTTAAAGGTGCCCAGAGGGCAGGGACTCCTGCTGGACGAACCCCCAGCTGGGGGATGGGCAGGCACTGCTGCCTGGGTGCCCCTGCCTGGCCCTCGGGGAGAGATGGGGAATAGGTGGGCTGTGCTGTTGGCCCGTGTGTATCCCAGGTCTGGAACTGCGGGCACCCCGGCCACCTATGGTGCTGCCCTGACCACATCACTGCTCGGTGCCGGCGTCAGATAACTCCACGGCCTGTGGGAGGGAGGGATGCCCAGCACGTGTTCTGTCGGTCGCTCCTACTGCATTTCTCAAGTAAATACCCCGTGGCTGTCCCTGGGAGGAGCCCCCTGCTGCAGCCACCTCCTTGGCAATACCACCCCACACTCTCCCCACCCCACACTCTCCCACCGGGAAGCCCTCCGGCTACAGACCACGCAAGCGTGTCTCACAGACTCCTTACCCTTTCGGGTGCACCAAGACACTAAGAGTTGCGCCCCCATTTTCTCTCAAGTACAGTGTATATTCACAGTATTTAAGATACGATGTCCCTTTTTTTAATCATTTCTAGGACTCTGCATAGGAGGGGAAACTGCAGCAGCCACCCCCACCCAATTGCTTGAAATCAGAATCTTAAAAACTGTACTAAACCAGAAATATTTATTACTGCCTTGGGTTAAATAGTGGCCCCTCAAGTATGTCTAAGTCCTAACCCCTGGAACTTGTGAATGTGAAAGTCTTTGCAGATATAATTACACGAAGGATCTCAAGACAAAATCATCCTGGATTAACCAGATGGGCCCTAAACCTTATATGGGGAGAGGCCACACAGGAGAGACACGGGGGGATGGCGGGTGACAGCAGCCAAGGGACAACAGCCGAGTGACAGCAGAGGCAGAGACTGGAGCTGAAGGACAGCGAGCATTGCTGGCAACCCCAGAAGCTAGAAATTCTCCCAAAGAGCCTCCAGAAGGGACCACCCCTGCTGACACCTGCATTTCGGACTTCTGGCCTCCACACTGCAAGGACAAAATTTCTGTTGTCTTATACCACTGGGTTTTCAGTATGGCAACCCTAGAAAACTAATACAATTCTCTATCTTCTGAAATTACTTCAGTTGGTATCGCTCTTGAAAGCACATATGGGCTATCAGTTCTACCATACAAATAGAGGAGACTCTGGGAAGAAAAACTCAGCGAAATGAAATATTTAACATGCCAAAGTAAACATTACAAACAAAATGTGATCATTTTACCAAAAAACAAAACAGAGGAACCCCTCAGACACAGTCACCAGTAACTGACTGCCAAGCTGACTTCCACGGGCGTTTCTCTCAGTGAAAGAAACTTCTCTCCCAGCAGGGCCACAGTCTCTGCTCTAACAGTCCCAGGTTACTGTTTTCAGTTGTATGTCGGTCACCTATTAAACTTAGCTTTTTATCCTCACATTACCCACAAAGGGTCAGGGTTATATTACTTTCTCCTGCTGGCCAAATGTTCACGTTTGTTTTCCTGATATAAAGTCACTTTTGCATCAGTGTATTATTAGCCTCTCTCGCAAAAAAGATATTAAAAAAAAGGTCCAATTTTTTTAAGTTAAAAAAAAATGCAAAACCTGTCTGGTTTTAGCATTAGCACTTCTGTCCTAACATCTCATGTGACATGCTTAAGGAATCTGATGCAGACATGATGCATGAAGGGAGCAGCAGGCAGATGGCAGGATGGGATACTGAAGACCAAGGTGGACAGCGGCCCCGGCAGCCCCACGGCTCTGCCAGCGGGAGAAGCAGTGGACACCCCCATGCAACTTGACGAGGGGAACACCGTCTTCCAGAGGTTCCAGAGGGAGCTCTCTTGGAGAAGGGCCACGTAAGAAGTCCAACCAAGCAGCTGCAGACTCCATGAGAGAGAGCCGGGAAGGCACGAGGGCATAGCAGCCACCCTCTGCATTCCACCGACGCCCCGCAGGCGTGCTCTGACGGCTTGCCTCCAACCTGCTGCCTTGCCTGAATGACACACCCACCGAGCACCTCATGACGGTCACGCTCCCGCTTACTCTAAGAGTGCACGTCCATAACGTGAGAAAGACACAAAGACCTGACAGCAGTTCTGTAGGAGGAATCACAGGCCAGGAATGGAATGGGTTCAGGTGACATAGTTAACATACTCAAGTGAGTCAAGGATTTATCATTTAGATAAACCCAGTCTTAAAGGTAAAGGTCGCAACAAACGTTATGAATGTGCATGAACAGAGAAGTACGGCAACCAGGAAATTAGTGGAGAATCCACTACAGAATGAGCTCAGGAGGCCACCAGGACTAGAGAGGCAAAGGCAAGAAGGCTGGTGTTAAACAAGTAACATGTATGTACTTGTAGAATTACATGTTTCTACACGTACACGAAGGGTCCATGATGACAGAAAAGACACAGCAAGTGATGGCTATAAGACACATAGCAGAGAACAATGACTAACAAGGTAGGGGAGGGCAGGGGAGACAGGTCAGCAGCTAACTGCAATATTACACACTGTACGGAGCCAACAGTCAGTGTTCAAAAAGAAGAAACCAAGGATACTACACACACGTATTAGCATAAAGGTGAAAATAAGAGGTAAAAAACTTCCTAAATATCAAAAGAGTAAAAGCAAATAAAACACGAGGGGCCAGACTCTCTGTTGTGTGTATGAGAGAAGTGAACATAAATAAAGACAGACAGATACAGATGCAAACGTGTACTGTACATCCAAAACATTAATTTCAGGGAACTGAGGCCAAACGGAGCAGTAAGCGTGAAGGGGGTTGGCTCACTTTTAAAGGAAAAGTGTTTGGGGTTGGCTCACAAAGCAAAACAAACACCCTACCGAATACGCATACATATAAAAGGATGGGGAAGTACACATCAGCATGTACAGGACCCAGGAAAGACAAGTGTGACAGGAAATTTTACAGCATTAAATACATATATCAATAAAAAAGTAAATAATATAAACATACAACTTGAAAGCTAGAAAAAGAGTAAGTGAACAAAAAGACAGAATTGTTAAAGATAAAAACAGGTGGGGCCTTTCCTGGTGGTCCAGTGTCTAAGGCTCCATGCTCCCAGTGCAGGGGGCCCGGGTTCAATCTCTGCTCAGGGAACTAGATCCCACATGCCGTAACTGAAAGATCCTGTGTGCCGTAACTAAAAGATCCTGTGTGCCGTCACTAAAAGATCCTGTATGCTGCAACTAAGACCCAGCGCAGCCAAATAAATTAAAAAAAAAAAAGATAAAACAGGTATTAATAAATAGTAAAAGAATAGAACTGAAAAATAAGCCCCAAAGCTGGTTCACTGGACAAAACAAACCAGCAAGATAAACCACTAGATATCTTATCAGACAAAACAGAGAAAGTACACTATATAAAATTAATGACAAGAAGAAAATTACAAACACAGACAGGAAATTTTAAAAATTGTAAAAGGCTATTTTGTAAAACTCTTTGTAAATAAATGGGAAGAAATGAAACAAGTTTTTTAAAAATATAAATTTAACCAATAAAAAATATCAGATTTTTCCCTTAGAGCTAGTTAAATACAAAGTTCATTTAAGAAGAAAGCGAGGAAGAACTAGGAGACAATTCAGAACAAGAACAGCAGTGGGAGAAGTCTAGTCCTACCTGATATTAAAACAAATTATAAAGCCTCATGAAAACTGCCTCTGGTCCAGTTCAAGATGGTGACAAAGAAGGACCCCAAACTCACCTCCTCGCAGACACACGGAATTGACAGCTACATATGGAACAATTTTCCCTGGGGAAAACCCCCAAACCAGCAGAGCACCCCTACACATCAGCTGAACAAGAAAACAACACATTTAAGTGGGTAGGAGAGGCCCTGACACATCTCACCACAAACCTCAGCCCCGAGGGGCTGCCCAGAGTCGGGAGGGAACTCCCAGCCTGGAGCTTCTCTCTGAGGAGTGAAGGACGTGAACCCACATCAACACCCCAACTTTTAAGACCTGCACCTGAGAGACAAGCCCCCAGACATCCAGTGAGAGCTCTCCACCAGCTGCCTCCAGAACACAGTACAGAGACCTCAGCCCCAAATGCACCAGCCTCCCTGTGAAAGAGGCCTGTCAGTTTACCTTCAGCTATGGCCGGAGGGGCAGGGTGCTAATGAAATACTCATCTGGGGGCTGACTGCAACCCTCTCTAGAGACAGGAGCCTGGCAAGTGCCGCATTCATATTCTCTCCCTGCCCCACTGTGGGTCATCAGCATCTCTGAGTGAGGAACAATGCACACATCTGGTACGCGGACTGTCATGGCTGCTGCCCAGAGAACCCAACCCTTGATAGCCTGGCTCTGGTTGCCAGTGGCGCTGTGTTCATGGGTTCAACAGGGCAATAGCAGAGAAGGAAACCATTCTTAACTGGCTACCCCAGGGCTCAACTCAGAGGAAACTGACAGAAAAGCCCACCTCCCAGTCTTCCCCTGAGAGGTATATGTGCATACTTCAAAAGCTGCTGCCTCAGGGTCTGGCTTCCAATCCAGCTTGAATCTAGGTAACAACTGATATACTCCCCTTTGCGACACTGACAGGTCTTGGCACACCCTCAACTACTGAGAGAGATTAAAAATAAAGTAGGCTGATTGGACAATCACAGAGGTTTGAGAGACAACCAAGAGCTGGGGCAGGGTTGAACAGTAAGGTTCATCTCCTACACCAGGCCACTCCTTCAAGACTGGAGGAGGTGGCTGTTTTATCTAATGCACAGAAACCAACACAGAGAGTCAAGGAAAATGACGAAACAGAGGACTATGTTCCAAATGAAAGAACGAGATAAAACCTCAGGGAAAAAAACCTTAATAAAATGGAAATAAGTAATTTACCTGATAAAGGGTTCAAAATAATGGTCATGAAGATGCTCACTGAGCTCTGGAGAAGGATAAATGATGAACAAAATAAGAATTTCAACAAAGAGAAAATATAAGAGTACCTAATAGATGTCACAAAGCAGAAGAATACAATAACTGAACTGAAAAATACAACAGAGGGGTTTCAAAGCAGACTAAATGAAGCAGAAGAAAATATCAGTGACTCAAAGACAGGGAGTGGAACTCACCCAATCAGAGCAGCCAAAAGAAAAAAGAATGAAGATACCTTAAGGCATTCTGGGACAACATCAAGCAGACCAACATTCACATTACAGGGGTCCCAGAGGAGAAGAGAGAAAGAGGCAGAAAACTTACTTGAAGAAATAATGGCTGAAAACTTCCCTAACCTGGAGAAAGAAACACACATTCAGATCCAGGAAGCTCAGAGAGTTCCATATAAGATGAACCCAAAGAAAGCCACACCAAGATACATTATAATTAAAGTGTCAAAAGTTAAAAACAAGAGAAGAGTCTTAAAAGCAGCAAGAGAAAAACAATTCCTTACATACAAGGGAATCTCCATAAGAATATCAGCAGATTTTTCAGTAGCAACTCTGTAGGCCAGAAGGGAGTGGAACAATATAGTCAAAGTGCTGAAAAAAAACACAAAAACAAAAAACTACCAACCAAGAATACTCTACTCAGTAAACTGTCCTTCAGAATTGAGAAGAAATAAAGAATTTTCCAGAGAAGCAAAAGTTAAAGGAGTTCATCATGACTAGAACAGCCCTACAAGAAATATTAAAGGGATGCCTTTAAGCCGAAATGAAAGGGTGCTAAATACAAAGAGGGAAACATGAAAGTACAAATCTCACTTGTAAAGGTAAAAATATAGTAAAATTAAGAATAATCTAATGTAAAGACAGTGGGTTAATCACTCATAAAGGAAATATGCAGGTTAAAAAACAAAAATATTAGTAGTAAAAATAACTATGACTACAATAATTTGTTAATGGATACACAACATAGAAAGATGTAAATCGACACCAAAAATATAAAACGTGGAGGGAGAGTAAAAATGTAGCTTTAGAATGCATTCAAAACATAAGATGTTATCAACTTAAAACAGACTATTACAAATACAAGTTGTTTTATGTAAGGCTTGTGGTAACCACGAAGCAAAAATCTATAGTAGATACACAAAAGATAAAGACACAGGGAACTAAGCATACCACTAAAGAAAGTCATCAAACCACAAAGGAAGTAAACAAGAGAAGAAGAAAGTAACAAAGGAATTACAAAACAGCCAGAAATTAACAAAATGGCAATAAGTACATACCAATCAATATTTACATTAAATGTAAATGGACTAAATTCTCCAATTGAAAGACACAGAGTGGCTGCATGGATTAAAAAAACAAGACCAATATATATGCTGCCTACAAGACACTCACTTCAGATGCAAGGACACACTAAGACTGAAAGTGAAGGAGTGGAAAAAGATAGTCCAGGCAAATGAAAACCAAAAGAAAACTGGGGTAGCTAAACTTACATCAGAAATAGACAAAATAGACTTTAAGACAAAGACTCTAATAAGAGACAAAGGAGGTCATTATATAATGATAAGCAGATCAACCCAACAAGAGGATATAACATTTGTAAACAGAGGAGCACCTAAATAAATAAAGCAAATATTAACAGACCTAAAAGGAGAAATAGGCAGCAATACAACAATAGGAGGTGACTTAAATGACATATTAGACCACATGGACTTAACAGACATATATAGAACATTCCATCCAAAAACAAGAGAATACACATTCTTCTCAAGAGCACAGGAAACATTCTCCAGGATGGATCATATTATAAGGCCACAAAACAAGTCTCAATAAATTTAAAAAAGACTGAAATCATATCAAGCACATTTCTGACCCTGATGATATGAAACAAGAAAGCAATTACAAGACAAAGACTGGAAAATGCACAAATATGTGTAGATTAAACACATGTTAATGAACAACCAATGGGCCAAAGAAGAATTCAAAGGAGAAATCAAAAAAATACCTTGAGACAAATGAAAATGGAAATACAACATACCAAAACTTAGGGTATACAGCAAAAGCAATTCTCAGAGGAAAGTTCATAGTGATAAGTGCCTACACCAAGAAACAAGAGAAATCTTAAATAATGTAACTTTATATTTCAAGGAACTAGAAAAGAAGAACAAAGCCTAAAAACAATGGAAAAGGGCTTCCCTAGTGGCACAGTGGCTGAGAGTCCGCCTGCCGATGCAGGGGACACGGGTTCATGCCCCAGTCCAGGAAGATCCCACATGCCACGGAGCGGCTGGGCCTGTGAGCCATGGCTGCTGAGCCTGCGCGTCTGGAGCCTGTGCTCTGCAACAGGAGAGGCCACAACAGTGAGAGGCCCAGGTACCGCAAAAAAAACAAAAAAAAACAAAAAAAAAAAACCACCACAATGGAAAAAATAGTAGGAAGACAATGGAAAAGATCAATGAAACTAAGAGCTGGTTCTCTGAAAAGATACACAAAATTGACAAACATTTAGCAAGACTCACCAAGGAGAAAAGAGAGAGGACTCAGAGTCAGAAATGAAAGAGGAGACATCACAGCTCACACCACTGAAATAAAGGATCTTAAGCGACTACTATGAACAATTATATGCCAACACATTGGACAACCCTGAAGAAATGGTTAAGTTCCCAGAAACTCACAACCTACCAAGACTAAATAATGAGGAAAGAGAAAATCTGAACAGACTGATTAAGAGTAAGGAGATCGAATCAGTAACCAAAAACCTCCCAACAAACAAAAGTCCAGGACCAGAGAGCTTCACTAGTGAATTCTAACAAACATTTAAAGAATAATTAATACCAATCCTTTTCAAAGTCTTCCAAAAAAATCAAAGAGGAGGGAACACTTCCCAAAGTCATTTTGTGAGGCCAGCATTACCCTGATACCGAAACCACACAAGCAAACCACAAGAAAATTACAGGCCAATATCAATGATGAACACAGATGCAAAAATCCTCAACAAAACACTAGCAAACTGAATTCAACAATACATTAAAAGGGTCATATACCATAACCAAGTGAGATTTATTCTAGGGATGCAAGGACAGTTCAACATCTGCAAATTAAACAATGTAAGACACCACATTAACAAAATGAAGTAAAAAAAAATCATATGATCGCTCAATAGAAGCAAAAAAAGCATTTGTCAAAATTCAACATCCATTTACAATAAAACTCTCAATGAAGAGGGTATAGAGGGAACGTACCTTACCATAATAAAGGCCATATATGATAAGCCCACAGCTATCATCATGCTCAGTGGTGAAAAGCTGAAAAGGGGAGTTCCGTTTGCTCCACATCTGCATCACCATTTATTGTCAGCCTTTTTAATTTCAGCTATTCTGGTGGGTGGATAGTTCTACCTCACTGTGGCTTTTTTAAAAGCCTTTATTTTTTAGAGCGGTTTTAGGTTTACAACAAAACCAAGAAGAAGGTGCACATCACTGGGGTTTTAATTTAGTTTCCTTGATAACTAAAGATTTGAACTTTTATCTTACTGGCCATTTGCATGTTTGTCCAACTCATTCTCCCAGCTGCTAATTGAGTTGCTTGTCTCTTTACTAAGTTGCCAAAATCCTGGAAGAAAAGCTGTCAGTGTAACAGCTGAGTTCAATCAGGACACAGAAGCCACATCAATTATTTTAACTGAGAAACTTAAAATGAAAATGTACAAATATATACAAAGCATTGTTAACTAGGTAACCTAAAAGCCGAAAAGAACACTGAAGCATTCCAGAGGTAGTGACTGCAAACAGCTGTCACCACACTGCACTGGGAGAGCGAAGGGCACAGGCTGGAAGCAGCAGGAGGAAGCACTGTTGGCTGGTGCTGGAGTCTGAGCTCAGATGAGAAGCCTCGAGGGCCTGGGATCCACCTGCGGGGTGGGGTGGGGGCACCAGCATCTGGTGTTGAAGGGACACGATAAGCCAGGTCTGCAAATGTCAGAAAAGCTGGGAGGGACAGTCCAGTGCTGCCGACCTGGGGGGACAGGTACAGAAAGGCCCCGGCAGCAGCTGCCCCAGTCCCACCCCACAGGCCCCGTGGCACCCTCCCCAGGCAGGGCCTAGCAGGGCCCACCGGCTGCAGCGTCACAGGGAGGTGTGAGCAGGTAGAACGGGGCCCAGAGAACAGCTTAGTGACAGCTGACAAAACACGATACTTTCTCCCGGTCACTGGCTTGCCTGTTGATGTTCTCAATGGTGACTTTTCAAAGCAACTTTCAAAGATCGGTTTAGACTTCAAGGAGAGCTGCAGCAATGGTACAAAGTCCCCTCCCCCAGCTTCCCCACCATCCACATGAATGCAGGACGGCAACCAAAGCCAGGCGTGGATGCTGGCACAGTACCGCTGGCTCGCCCACAGACCTGTGTCTCGCCAGCCTCCCGCTGGTGCCCTTTGCTGTTCCAGGACCCCATCCGGACCTATGCGATCAGGGTACACGCTGCCCGTGTCTTGCTCCTGGTCACGTCACCTGGATCACCCGGTTAAGGTGGGATCTGCCAGGTTCTCAACTGTAAAGCTACTGTTTTCCCTTTGTGAATTCATAGATATTTTGGAGGATGCTTTGCAAATATTGTTCTTCCTTAACATCTCACCCACTAATCTCAGCATCTATCAGTGGACTCTGCCTGCAGCCATCATTACTGTGGTGTCCTAATGGTGACACTCTACTTCCCTATTCCTTCCACATTCACTAACTGGAATTATTCTGTCAGGAAGAGCTGTCCCTTCTTCCCCACTTATTCATGTGTTATATCCCCATAAACTCAGGGGTATTTATCTTCTCCTTTGAGTTATAATCCAATACCACCATTATTTGCTTTTTGCTCAAATGGCTCCAGCTTTGGCCACTGGACTGCTTTCAGGTTGGCCTCTGCCCTTTTGACATCTGACATATTCCCATCCACACACCCCCCCCTTTTTTTTTAAGTATTTCCTTACTTTTGGACACCACAAGATGCTCTAGGCTCAGCTTATATTTCCGTACCCCAGCTCTGGAATCAACCACTTCCCCAGGAACCCTTCAAAACAAAGATCCTGGTGTTCAGTCTGCTCATTGTTACTGGGGCACCACCACTCTTGGCCTCCCAGAAGACAGGACTGGGGAACATGTTATATTAATTCACCCACACACTGATCCCTATCTACCCACCCACCCACCCACAAGAGCAACAACCGCTTGAGTAACACTGACACCACCACCACCAATCCAGCACCACAAGGTACAGTCTAGCATGACTTTGTGACTTCCTTCTCCAAAGTGAGAGATCTGGCTGTCATTATCTGCATTTATTTACTCACTCTGCTTAACCCTAGTATACATGATAAAGTAGTTTCAGAATTGCTAACCCACACCCTGGGGCATGAGAAGCACATTTCCCACCTAGAGTGTCTGTCTATAGCCTGACAATATCCTGTCAACATGGTTTTCCCAAGTTCCCAGGTCAGCTCCTTTCTTCCACACCCACCTCAGTGTGGTTACGGGGTTCGTCTGTAACACAATCACATCCATCTGTCACAGTTTACATCATTTGGGTGAGCAGCTCCCCGTCACACACATCCTGGTTGGTTTTTTTTTTTTAAGATTTACAGAGAGCAAAATTTGCTTTTCATGCTGCACAACTCTATGGGTTTTGACGAATGCAGAGTCGTAAAGGGACTGGCGCCTTCCCTACAGGGCAGCTCTACCACTCCCCAAAAAGCCTCCTGCCATCTGTGTAATCAACTCCTTCCCCTACCTCTAGACCCCTCGCATCCACTGGTCTGTTTTTCACCTCTCTTTCCAGAAGGCCATATAAATGGACTCACACAATATGAAGCCTCTTGGGTTTAGTTTTTCTCACTAAGCAAGATGAAACTAAGATTCATCACGTTGTGTCAATCAATGGTTCGTTCCTTTCGCTCCTGAGTGGCCCTCCCCTGGAGAGCTGAAGAGCATGGGTGATGTCCAAGCTTTGGCAATTACTGGAAAAAAGCTGCTATTAACGTTCACATACAGGTACTGTGTAAACATAAACTTCCATTTTCCTTGGGTAAATACCTAGGACTGAGATGCTGGGTCATACGGCAGCTATATGTTTAACTTAATAAGAAAGTACCAAACTAGTCAGCAAAGTGGCTGTGCCATTCTACACTCCCGTCAAGCTTACGAGAGGACATTCATGCCAGCACTCGGCACTGCCCTCGCCAGCACCTGTAGCGTTCTGTTGTTTTTTAACTGTAGCCGCTGTGGCAGGTGTGTCATGGCACCTTATCTGGAAGGTGAACACTTTCTCCACACTTCTGTCTAGGCCACGTCGGCTGTCTCACTCCCCTGGAACTTGCGGTACGTTTCTAGCTCGTCTGCTGCTGACCCCTCATTGCACTGTGATCTCAGGCACACCGCGACGTGTGTCTTCCCAGATTGCCTGCACTTCCCTGCTGACTAATGACGTTGAGCTTATTCTTCTCTGCCCAGATTTACTTCCAAGAAATAAAAAATGGGAAAAAAGGATGAGCAGTGTGGTCAGATGAACATGCACTGACAGCAGGAGCAGAAATAGATACCACCTCATCAGAAAATGGAAGGTGGGCCTGCCCGTGACCCAGCAGCTCCACTCCCAGGCACGAGCCCTGAGGATCTCGCGCATGCATAGGAAGGTACACGGTCAGACTCCACTGTCATCAGACGAACGGCCACCCTCCCAGCTGCACAGGCTGAACACCTGCCTGCCTTTGCGGACGCCCCCCTCACTGCCCACCCACTCCACCTCTCAGCAACCTACCAGCTCCACTTGCAAAACATCTGAATCTGAGTACTTCTCATCACCCGCCACCTCCATCCTCTCTGAGCCACAGTCATTTCTCACTTGGGTCATTACACAGGCTCTTATGAATGAGTCTATCTGCTCTGCCTCACGTCTCTGCAGCCCATTTCCAACAAAAAAGCCAGAAGGAGCCTGTTAAAACACAAACCTGAACAAAAGCCCCCTCTCTCTGCTCCAAACCACTGACCCGTCTAGCTCTGAGAAAACCCATCTGGCCCTTCATGACCAGCCATGGCCACGCTGGCATCTGGTCCCCTGCTGCCCCTCATCCCACCCACCTTGCTGTCCCCGCTGCTCCCAAGTTCATGACACCTGCCTCGGGGTCTCTGCTCTCCCTTCCCCACCTGGGCCGCCCTCTCGGTGCCCAAGGTGTCATTCAGCTGACCCTTCTCAGAGAGGCCCCCCCCACGACACTTCCATGTACCACCCCCACCCCAACGGTCTTCCCTCCCACCCCAGGTTTTTTCCTTCACAGCACTTAAGACATGGAACAGACCACACGGAGCTCCTTTTGTCCTTTGTCTGACTGTCCCACTAGAATGCAAGCTCCTCCAGGCATGGGTTTTGCCTCTTTCTGTTTACTGCTGGATCCCAGCACTGGGAATACACAGTAAATGCCTGACATACGGTATAGACTGAGCACACACAACAGCATGTGTAATCACAAAACCAGAGGCATCTCAGGTCTGGCTCATGGAGGGATTTATCTACACACCAAAGGAGCACAGGCAGGACTCAGGCTCCTTCTGTTTCCAAGGAGCCCCCTCTGGAGAGGAGGGGACAGCCACATCCTTTCTGTGGACAAGCAAAGCAAAGTCACCTTCTCCTGGTCCCTCACTGTGAAGGGTCTGGAGTAAGCACTGGGCTGGGAAGACCAACACTCTCTCCGTTCACAGAAGGTAATTAACAAAAACATCTCTGATCCACACATCTTTGTGTGTTCTGGATGAAGCTGATAAAGATTCAGGATGAACTTAATAAAGATGAAAACTAAAAGTCCAACTGCAAGGGTCTGAGAACAATTCATTTACAACGGTCCCATCACGTTTCCTGGCAGGGAGTGAGTGAGTTGCCCATGGTCCCATCCTGTTTGTAAAGTTTATGTAAGGTTGGTAATTACATATACCATTTGTATAAAGAGAAGGCACCCAGACTTGCGAGGCACCTGGATGGGAGCAAGGTGTCTTCACTCCACCTGTGGAGAGTCCACGGCTGCTGTGACACAGCCTCTGTCCCTGTGAGGACACACACACAGAGAGGCCTCTGCCAGCACCACTTACATTTCAAAGGATTTTCAAATAAGTGTGAATAGGAGTGGGTGAGTGGGAGTGTCTGTGGGGAAGGGGGGAAGGGAGACAGGAGAACATGGAGTTTATCATGCAAAGAAAACAGGTCTTGATTGTATTTCTCTAATTCTATGAATATACGAGAAAAAAGTATTCTTCGATATTCACATGTTTGGAATGAGGGGAAATAAAGAATACATGAGGAAAAAAACACATGCAAATTCCTTAGTGTAGAAGTAGCAGTAACATTCTATTTCATGCACTACAGCTTTTTTTAAACTGACATTTTAGAATTCAGAATGGCAGAGAAATGCCACAATATAAATTCAACGAACACTGTGTGTTATCCTTCCTATAATCTTAAATATAAAATTAATTTCTGCTTTAAATACCGCAAACCCCAATCTCCAGTCTAAAGGTACCAAATTCCTAACAGAAAAACAGATGACCTGTCAGTTCGAAATACACAATTGATAGTTATGCAAATGTGAGATAAACACATGCAGTAAAATGGATGACTAGACCCGTGACACTTTGGAGGAAGAGGTCTGCAGACCTCCCCAGTCCTCCAAATGCTCAAATACACTTGTGACGGGGATCGCGGGTGAGCACACCACAGCCACGCGGGCCGGCTCCTGCATCCATGCAATCTCTCACTTTCATCTGGAGAAAGACCACAACCCCCAGCCTGCCCTGCAGCTCCCACTCCAGCCGGTGAGGTTTGGCACAGGTACCCTCCTCCTCTACCTTGCCAAGCACAACGCGGAGGTGGGGGCAGAGCTCCACCCTGAACCCCGCCGACGAGGCTACCCTCTGGGGATGGCAGAGCTAAAGGCCACCTCACCAACTCAGGCCTCTGACAGAGAAGACTATACTCCTGTCTCGCGCAAGCCACTGCCATCATGGGCCTCTGACGCAGGCCGCCAAAACTACATCTTTTAATTCCTTCAGGTTCCTCAGCTGTAATGGGAGGTTAATAAGAATAATACCTATCTCTCGGACTACTGTAAGGGTTAAACGCCTCAAATGAAAAAGAAGACGGCAGCATCTGTGCGCAGGCACTAGGCGATCTACCAGGCTCAGACTTTGGCTAGTAACTTGTTTCCTTACACCAGCCTTGTGCAGGTGCGGGGGGGGACTCCCAGCCAAGCAGTAAGTCATGGGCTCCAACAGGTGAAGCCGTAAGAGTCAGGCGGGGACGGTGTGGCTCTGCTGAGCTGCGACTCACGTGCCGTGGCTGGCGCCACACCGGTCATTCTCTCCTTCAAGTCCCTCACTCCAGGGTTCACATCTTTTCCAGCCGTCTTCTGTTTTAATCCAGCTCCATCCAGGAGATCTCCAGTCCTGGCCCAAAAATGGCATAGCTCTCCTATAATTTAGGTTAAAAATGTATGTGTAATTGATGTAAGTTTCTTTTCATTTAGAACATTTATTCGTTAACTTTAATGAATACAATTCTTAATATTTAAATGTCTGCACGTGCCTTACATGCCAGCTAGACACTGAGGTGAAACACTGAAGGTAACACAGGACTTCAGTTGTACTAAAATAAGATGGATGGGGATTGGTGGATTTATTAGCCCAGCCTTGCACGTGTCATGAAAGGTTTCCCAGAGGTGGCATCTCAGCTCATGCCTGAAGAACAAGCAGTCAGGGAGTGAGGAAGAAAAGGAATATGACCGAACAGAAAACTCATGCCAGAAATTAGAAGCAACAGAACATGAAACACTGATGCTCAGCCCTGTACACAGTCCAGTCTGCCTGAGGCTGACCATGTAAGGGGGAGTGGGGAGTGGCTGGAAGTTGAGAATGGAGAGGCCACTGGGGGCAAACAAAGTCAAAGGAGCGAGACTGCACTCTGAGGACACCAAGCGGCCGAGAAAGGAAGCTCCACTCCGCAGGGAGACAGTTCAACCAGACCTGAGCTTCACAAAGACCTCAGGGCTACTCGGTCTCTGCCAGCGCCTAGTGCCTTCCTAGTAATAAATGCTGTCTGAAATTACTTACATGGCTACAGTCTGCCTTCCTCAAGAAAACGCGATGTCTTGTTCAACTCTGTATCCCAACACTTGGAACGATGCCCGGCGCACAAGGGTAGCTCAACAATCACTGAATGAATGGCTCAGAGGGGAGGGTAAGGCTGGAGAGCAAGGCAGGAAAACCGCCAGCATCCAGACTGTACAGACAGAGACCAGACGGCGTGGGGACAGAAGAAAGCCAAGGGGCCAGCTTCAAGGGTCGCTGACATTGAAGGGACAAGCAGGTGAAGACGAGCCGCGAGAAAGGACACCGAACAGGAAGAGCCACGGACGTAGGGGAAGTGGGAAGGCAAGAGAAGAATGGGTTTAAGAAAGAAATGATCAACAGAGAGGACAGTGTTATAAAGAAGCCAGTACGGTAAGAATTTAAAAGTATACATCGTGTTTAGCTACAAAAAGGTAGTTGATGACTCAACAAAAAGTTTCCATAGAGTAATGTGTTATATTAATCTCATGTCCAACGACGTAGATTTGGGATATTTCACTAATGTGGAAGTATCATATCACATCATATCATAGAGTACACAAGAGATGAAAGTGTTCAAATACCATCTCCCAAATATATTTAATGTAACTAACAAAAAATAGGCCATTAAATAGGCATTTATACTGGCTTAGAAGAGACAAAAAAATTTCAGAGGGAAATTATAACTCTTCAACAATATTCCTATGTCAACTACAAGTGCTCAACATGAAACGTATGAAGTAATTTTCCTTTGTACCAAGAGGATCTCAAAACCTTGCTAAACTAAGTAATAATCAGAACACATCTTTTTCAGTCATATATTGTTTAACTGAAATTCTTTCTTTAGAAGATAATTAAAAATAATTCCTTAAATTTCAAAACTATTTTGATAAGCCTCATCTCCCACTCTTGTTTCACAACTACTGATCACCCTAAAATGCAAAAGCCACCACCCAAGTCTAGTCCATCCAGATTATTTAAGGTTGTCTCCAATAGCAGGTGTCTGATACTTTTTCATGAAGCTTCAGACAGAAGCCAGAGAATACTTTTACGAAAGAAGGCAAGTACCATGATGTAGTAGATGATGTTTAAACGACAAATTTAGTCTCATAAAACACAAACAAGAGAAGAATGTCTTTGAGGACCACCTCTGACAATTGCCAAAGTATCTCTCAATATCATATTTAAACTGCGTTTAAAAAAAATCAAGTGGCAACTGTGCAGAATATTGCTAATAGGTCAAATACAGTATTACTTCAATGACAAACATATAAACACAGACTAAATGTGTCATTATCTTATGTGTCCCTTCCCGAAGGGTATACCAGTAAACCCTTGAGGAACTAAAAAAACAAATGAAAACCCCCTCCACACACAATATATGTAAGTATATTTAAAATATATTAAAATATATGCATATGTGCAGTCAAAATGTACAAACCAACAGTCATAAAATAAATAAGCACTAAGGATGTAATGTACAACACGATAATTAACACTGCTGCACATTATATTTGGAAGTTATTAAAACAGTAAATCTTAAGAGTTCGCATTATGAGGAAAAATATTTTTTCTTTTTCTTTAATGTTGTATCTATAGGAGATGATAGATGTTCACTAAACCTATTGTGGTAATCATTTCATGATGTATGCAAGTCAAATCATCAAGTTGTACACCTTAAACTTACATAGTGCTATATGTCAGTTATATCTCAATAAAACTGGGGCAGGGGGGATGTTACGTAGAAAACTGTCCCTTGAAGAATTCTCTGTAACAGGAACAAACTGTAACAACTATAAAATATCTAAAAGAGGTTTTGTTATATATATTTGTTATTACACTGGGATTGTAAATGGCTATTAACAATAATTGTGCAAATATATGTTAACATGAAAAGATATTCACAGTATATTAAGTGAAAGCAAAGCAAGTTTTAGGAAAATATATGTGATACTTCTGTGTATTTCTACATGCAGGCACAAATTTATACATGTGTGTACAGAAAAAAATCTGAAAGCAGATATAGCAAAATGTAAACAGTGAATATCTCTGCATGTTTGAATTTCAAGTGATTTTACATTACTTTTTGAGGCATTTTTATTTTTAATATTTCTTTTATTAGATGAAAATGTATTACCCACGTGACAATTTTTATAGAACACGACTTGCTGATCTGAAAGGCAGAAATGGTGACATTGTTAACCTATATTATTTGATTCCTGATGCAGTTGAAGAATTGTCCCCAGTATGTTTCCTTTTTTCTTTTGTGATCTGTATGCTCACAGATTTTACAAATTTATTATTTTAGTTTTTTCCTTTCTTGTAGAATTCAGAAGTCTTCATATATTTAAATTAATAAAATTGGTTTCTCATTAAATATATACATATGTATATAAATGTGCATACATGCAATCTTGTAATATGAGTACTAAATGAGTGGTAAAGAGAGAATAACTAAAAGAAACTCAGAGTAAAAAGCAAACCACCTGGGAAACCTCTGAAGAGAAACTAGGACATGAGCTTGGCCTTAAAGCATGGTTAGATCTTAAGTGAATGAAGAAAGGAAAAAAATACCAATCACAGAAATGGTGGGTGAAAAAAATGAAGACAGGAATACATGTGACATGTTTGAGAATAAGCGGAATAGGCTGGCTGAAATAGAGAACAGATTGGAAAGGGGACTAGGAGAACGCAGAATATCAAAATTGTTTGGACTTTATTCTCTAAATAATTTAGTTTTTGAGCAATCCAGCAATGTGAGCAGTGCTATTTTCACAATAATTTGCCAGGGTGTGAAGGACAGACTGAAGGGGAGAACAGAGGCAGAAAGAACAACTACTTAACAGAAACTTCTTACCAACACCTCAGATAACAAGATATTTTAAGACTTGATGACACACACTGTACTTGCCTATTTAGACACCATGCCCACTCACCACTTAATGCACTTATATTCAGGCCTCACAAGCAATCCCTGTAACATTTACACTAAGTTTCTGCAGTAAAGTTAAGAGTCAGCTAGGGGTTTCCTGTAAGATAATTGATTCCTTTACAACTACCAAAACCCTACAGATCATTCATATTGACTTTAACAACTCTGTGAGAAACAAACATAGTTAGCCTGAATTTTTCAGCTGCTAAGTGTTTATATTTCCATGGCTTGGAAGGAGTGAAATGCAGCTAAAGGGACCACGGAAATAAAAATAGTACATTTCCAAGAGTTTTATTTTCAACACAGAGGAAAAGATTTGTTTCAAAATAAATGTGTGTATTCCATTCCATATAGGTGTATAATCTTTATACTTATGCTTTACACTTGCATATAACTTTTTTTTAAATTGAAGTATAGTTGATTTACAATGTTGTGTGAGCTTCAGGTATACAGCAAAGTGATTCAATTATGTACATTTTTTTTCATATTCTTTCCCATCATAGGTTATTATAATATATAACCTTATACAGTACTTATATGTAATCTTTATACTTTATGCTTTAGTTCATGAACTAAAGCAGAGATTCTGGAAGCACAGATATTACAAACAATAACAAAAAAGCCATCAGGGAAAAGAAAAAAAACAGAAAGAAAAAACACACGAGTTGCAATGTGAAAGGCTTGGGTCTCAAATTTTCAAAAATAGTCCCAGTCTGAAGCCTCTAACAAGTCTGCAAATTGAAAAATACTGTTAAACTTTTGGAATGATGACAACCCATCATTTTTTATGGAAATGTATTTATCTGTTCTGCTAAAAGATCTGAATTGCTATCATGTTATAAATTTAATTAAAATCACCTTTGTTTTGATAATTTCCAAATACAAAAATAAGAACTAGAAATTACTCCTGAAAATTATTAAATGTGTAAGAGCAACTACTCAAAAGTGGCTACTCTCGTAAAATAGCTGGTACAATCTGCAATTTTGTGCACATTTCATGCCAACTAATGTCAGAGAGCATATGGGGCCATCTGCTGTAGATCTTCCCTCAATCTCTATTTTATATGGCAGGACATGGGGGTGAAGCACTGCAGGAGAACAGGGCTTCATGAAGTTCATTTGCCAGTGGAAACTCCTGCACAAGACAAGAAATGTCTTTCCTTCAACAAGTACACTTTCCGTTAACTAATGATAACAGCAGCAAATATTTTCTAGATCTCAGTATGGGTTAGGCATCACCCTAGGCAGTTTACCTCTATTACCTCATTGAGTCCTCACACTACTGTATAAGGTAGGAAATGTTGCAATCCGCATTTAAAAGTTTTAAATCTCTATTTTATAGATGAAGAAACTGAGGCAAAAAGTTTGGTGGAGCTGGGATTTACAGTCATGGAATCTCAATTCACAATCCATGCTCTACCACTATATTTTTAAAACAGCAATTCCTGAACACCCTATTAGAAACAGATGTCATAAAACTGCAGGGGTTTTTTTCTTACATTTTTTAGCTTATATGTCATACATCACCAGATATGATCTAAAGTAATGATTGATCTAAATATAAAAACACTAAGACAAGGAAAACATGACAGGAAACAGCTCTAAAAAATCTGAAAAGGTTACATGTATAACAGTACTTACTCTCCTCAATTACTAAACTGATTTTCAGAACAATAAAGCCTATACCTGTAGAGCAAGAGCTATGGCTATACACATTACAAACAGATAAGAAACAAACAAGTTACAGTGAAAATAAAAGGCACTTTCATATTCAGAGAAAAAAGCTGGCAAAGGAGTTTCTCTTCCAGTATTTCTTATACTGGAAATTTCATCATAAATTTTGAGAAAATAATTTGTATTGTTCTGAGATAAGAATGACTGATTCTCAATTTGATAAGCATTTGGCTTTTTCTATTGCTTTCTCTTCCTTACAAGATTTCCAAATAATTGAGGGTCAAACATGAATAAGGCTTATAAATGTGGAAGAATCTGATCCAGAAAGACCATCAAGAAATGGTAAACCGAGGGTTGAGAATCAGAAATGGGGTTTACTGCAAGAAGGCCTGAGAGATAATCACAGATGCCTCACGGAAATGGAAAACCTTCCCGTAAGAGGGGAAAGTGGAACACGAAAGAATAAGGTAAAACGTGTCTTCTGTGATTAGGGCTGGAGGTAAGGATTTGGAAGAGGTAAGAAAGGAGGGCTCCGCAGGAAAAGGCACATTTCCCCACACTCCTTCAAGATGAGTCCGAGCAGGGCCAGGGCTGGGAGAAGGGTCCAAACGGAGCTTACCGCGAAGAGAAGGACGCAAAATTGAAACGCGTCCGCTCAAGAAAAATAAGAAAGGCAACCGAAGAGGGGCCGGAGCCGGAGCAGAACGGGGGCAGAGGACGGACGCCGGGAGGACTAGGGCAGGCCCGGGCAGGTGCCCGCGCGGGAGGGGCTGGGGAGGACGAGGCCGGAGGGCAGACGCCGGAGACGCCGGGCCGGGGAAGGGTGGTCCGGGAGGCCCCGGGCCGGGGGAGGAGGGGGCCGACCCGGTGGGAGCGGGTTTAGGCGGGGGCGGGAGGGGAGCTGGGCTGCGGGACGCGGAGGGTGGGCGTGGGGTTGAGGACGGGTGGGCCGCGCCGTGTGGCAGGCAGACTGCCTCCGTGCCCACCTGATGCGCGGACGCCCATAGTCCCCACCTAGCGCGCGCGGCGTCCCAGTCCTTACCTGGCGCGCCGACAGTCCGGGCCCCACCTGGCGCACTGACAAGCCCCAACCGGCACCTGACGGCGGCCCGTCGGGATTTATTGCCGGAAATCGCCCACCGCCTACCCGGGAGCGCCGCGGGGAAGCCCCGCCCCCAGCCGCGCTGATTGGCCAGCGCGGCTCCGCGCGGCCGTGTTGCTACCCTGATCCCCGAGTTGGCGGCGCGCGCGTGCGCAGTGGGCGTCGCTCCGGCCCCGCCCCCCGGTGCCGCTGCCCGCGCGTGCGCAGTGGGTGCGGCCCGTGGGGCTCGTCGGGGAGGCGGGGGCGTCGTCCGGGCGCTGAGAAGCCCCAGGTGCTGAGGGAGCAGAGAAGGCGTAGGTCACCTAGGTCGTGACTGCTGGGCCGACTGCAGACAGACACTCGAATCCGCTCACCCCAGGCTGCTCAGCTTTCCAACTCAACCTGAATTTCGGGAATGCAGCTTCGATTTGCCCCCAATCCCCCTGTGCACCTCATTACCTTGTATACTGAGTTTTAAGGCCCAAGTACTTTGTATTTATAAACGATTTAGCGGGGTTTTCTCAGTTAGGAGACAAGAATGTGGTGTTCCGGAAGGCAGGGTAGGAGCAGGGCCCCCGGTTCTGGCCAGTGCGAGCTCTCGGCTGGGTCAGAGCAGGACCGAGAGGCGTGGGCATTAACTAAGGCCTGAACCTCTCTGTGTCTCACTTTCCCCGCAAGTAAAATGGAGCCGGCAGCGGGGCTTACCTCACAGGATCTTTATGAAAATTGAATTAACATGGTCAAACATTCAAAACAGTACCTGGGGTATGGTGAGCAGGACATAAGTATTTGATCTTAGTATTTTTCTTTTTGTTAAATGTGTAAAATATAGTAGGTATTCATGTTTTAGAAAAATAATTTTGTAAATTATTCCTCATGTGCTTATTATAATAGTGTTCTTTGACTACATGCTTTTAAAATTATGGGAAAGTGATTATGGACAGAGGTCAGCAGTGTTGCTTGCATATCCTCAATGTAAGAACCGCCCCCTTCTTTTCCTAGTTTTAGGTATCGTCCATGGATGAGCGTTCGGTTCTTTCCAATATTTTGCCGTTAAAAATAAATGAGTAATAAATAAATGAGTAGCTGTATGCGTGGGTGGTTTTGGTTTATTTTTTAAATTTCTGGGGTGGTGTGTTTGCGAGTAAATTACCATCATTGGAATTGTTGGGCCAAAGACAAGTGCAAGTGGAGTTGTGGTCGACATTGCCAGGGCGAGAGCCCCGCCGGCACCCCACGGGGCTTAGAGGAGTATGAAGTCTAGACTAATTGGCCAACGTCCACATAGCTCCTTGTGAAGGAGTTCCACTGGCTGGATTGAGAGGAAGCAAAGTGACAGCCATCCGCAGAGAAACGCAGGGGCCCCCCAAGTGGTTCAGGTCAATTCCGTCCAGCAAATATCTCTGAGAGCGCATTAGCTTTCTGCTTGTAAAGAGGAGCATGTTCACGGGCCTCTAGAAACTTCACCAGTGGAGGAGGAGAAAGCAGCAGAGGGGCAGGAAGATGCTCCGCAAAGACAGGGTGTGGCTGGGCGCTGTGGAGCCCCGGGAGTGAGGGGAGAGCCCCTGGGAGGGAGCTTGGAGGGGAGGGGGGAGTTGCCATGGGGCGGGCGCAGCCTCGGGAGCAGTGACCCAGAAGGAGGGGCTACCTACCAGGCTGTGCCAGCGCCCCTTCACCTAACAAGTCTATCAACTGGGATGATGGAGAATTCCGAGTTCTTTATTTTCCTAAAAATAATCCAATTGTGATTCGATCCAAGGATTTGGGGACACTTAAACACATTGTTGCAGCCCCTCCCCAAAGCTGGGGTCCGCCGTAGCAGTGAGCTGGGGCAGTCACTGGTCACAGGCGTGCTGGTGCCTCCATGCCTCACCGGGGGCTTGGGGTGCAGCCAGCACGAGGCCCCCATGCGTCCTGAAGGCTGCTACACCGCTGGGGAGAGTGTCCCTGATCCTCTGGAGACAAGCTCAGCTTTGCTCCATCCAGGCTCAGAGAATTGTCTCTTTTTCCATGCTCCACCCTGTCTGGAACACATAAGATGTTTAATGGCATCTTTATACAACACATGAAGACTAATTCTATTTTCTATGCAATGATAATACTGGGGTGCAAAATAAAAACCAAACCAAACCACCCAAACAAAACCCTGTCACCTTGGTGCAGACTTGGTAGAGCAGTAGGTACATTAGGGTGACCACACAGACCACATGCTGGGTACCATGGCAGGCGGTGAGGATGTGAAGTTGAAATCCCTGATTTTCAGGAGCTCACTGTTCGAGGCAGATATAGGATGGCAAATACACAGTGAGAAAATGGGGTGATGGCTATAAAGACGTACAAAATATGGAGAGGCCTGGGGCAAAAGCACCTCTCTGACAGATGCCTCCAGGCCAGCAGGCATCTATGGCCAGGGCAGAAGAGGAGATAGCTTGTGTTTGCTGGCTTGTTTCAGATCTCCTCTCGGTCTTGGGCCTCCTTATCTTTCAAATAGGAATCGGAATAGAATCTTAGGATCCTGAACTAAGAGGTGGCCAGGAGCACGTGGTAAGCGTGGGACAGAGGGATGGGAAGGCTGACTGCACAGCCACCTGCAGGCACCTCATCCCTCCACTTTTGAAACTCTGTACTTGCCTGACAAGACATGTCGTCATCAGGCTTCATCCTGAGAGCAGCCAGTTTGCAAGCCCACAACTCCTCACCCAGCTCCAAACCCTCTCTGTTCACCTGGTGCAGAGCTGAAGCCGAATCCGGCCTCTGTGGGCAGCATGCCATTAACCATTAACTTCTCCCACCTGGTGGGGGTCTCAGTACCTGCAAAACAGCTCAAAGACGTTGTTCTGTGTATTCCTTGATGGGGAACCAGGACCCTGCCCCAAGGCTGCTCTATTGTTTCTCTTGAGTCCCCCTCCCTTCCCTAATTAACAACTGCTTGAATCTGCCCCGTGGAACTCATGGAAGGTCATGGAGGCTGACTGAAGCCTGTTTCCTATAATCAAAGAAATGGGGACACAGGAAGGATTTTGTGCCCAGGAACCCCACTGGGCCCTGCTCTGTATCAAGGCTGTCTCAAACTCCACTCATGGACATGTTTACATTAATACAGATGCCCCAGCACATTCCACCCTAGGTATTTATCAAAGATAAATGAAAACAGGGCCACGAGGAGCGTGTACAATAATGTTCGTAGCAGTTTATTCCTTGGAACAACCTAGATATCTGTTTGCAAGGAAGTGGACTAACAGACTGGAATATTCAAGCCGTGGAAAGAGAATGAGCCGCTGATACGTGCGACAACGTGGACGCTTGTCAAGAACAGTATCTTAGTGAAGGAACGCAGACACGGAAGTATATGCCGTGTGACTCCATTCGTGTGAAATGCGATAGAACCACGCCCGTGGTGGCTTTGCGGGGCCAGGGTAGGGACAGGGCAGCCTTCTGGGGTGATGAGAGTGTCTGGTGTAGTTTGGGATGAGACTATGCCTGTGTTAAATATCATTGAGCATTTCACTGCAAGTATGTTAAACCTCGCTAAGCCAATACATATTTTTTCTTTGGGAGGAACATTTCTATCTGACATATTCCTGGCCAAATTTTATGCAACATATTGAATTAAAAAAATCAAACAACCAGCAAATATGTTGAGGGCTTACCCCACACCCAGAATCATATTAAGAGTTGTGGGAACTGCAGAAATGTAGAAACCTTCCCTGTCCGCTAGGAGCTTGGGCTCTGTGATTGAGGCAGGAAATACATGTAAGAAGTGTTAGCAATCAAACATTTAAACGAAAATTCAAAAGACCCCAAGGAAGGGCCAGGTCATTCGCACACGTGAACTTTGATGGGGGTCACAGGTGCAGGGAGATCACCTTAGCCTGAGCAGTCATAAGAAGATACTAAAATTCACTTTGGCAGGTGAGGGGGAAAAACATAGTTTCATAACTTAATATGGACTCTAACAGGGCAGATGTTTTCGGTAACATCTTAGAGCCATGCTCCCTTTCCTCTAACGTAAATCTCAGAAAGCAGGCACTTCAATCTAGAAACAAAAACGGTAAATCTGTAAGTCTCTCCCACTTCTGGTGTCTTGAAATTCCACCCACGAATTCAAGGGAGCATCTCCATGAAGTCCCGAGTTATTCTCAGCCTGCCCACATGACCCCACTCCTCAAGGCTCAGACCAACCCTCTCTTTATATGCTGATAACAATGACAGCTTTGATAATGACAGTGATGGTGTAAATGGCTAAATTTTACTTACTGTTCACTGCACACCAGGCTGTGCTCAAGCACTCTGCTTGCCTTATGCTCCAAATAACCCTAAAAGGTCAATCCTGTTATTACTGTGTCTTGAAGATGAGGCCCCGAGGCTTCGAGAAAGCTCAGTAACCTTGCTGGGACCCCACAAGTAGGCAGACGTGGATCCAGGATGTGACTTGGCTTGTCTGACACCATCACTGCATGTCCACCTCCCTGGAGGGCGCCTCCCTGAGATGCCTGTTTTAGGTGATCCTCTTTCCCCCAGCCCTCCAGTGCTTGAATCTTTACCAGTCACTAGCCAACCACAGTTACCTGTAACTTCTTTCAGTTAATTATATCCCAGCTCGCCCTGCCCTCGACTTACAGAAACATCTCAGCTTTGCGTGAAGACCATGAGCTCTCTGAAGGCAGGGACTAGGGTCTGACACTTTACAGAGCCCTGAAAGTAGAGTTCTTGGTGGAGAGGGGAAGGAGAGGCTGGCTGCCCGTCCAGCCAACATCGTTTGATCTACACAACACGACCACGGCTGGAACATTGGGAACAAATCCCCTTCAGAGTCACCTCAGATGTGGTATTAAAGTTGGCTCATCCTCTGCATGGTTATTTCCAAGCTGGCATGTGCTTCTCTTGGTTCTATATCGCTTTCTGTGAGATCCAAGCAATGGCATAAACTTCGATAGATTGTTAGAACCAAGAGAGAACTCTGCGTGGAGCCTAATCTGTCCTTGTAGATAAGGCCACACCTTCAAGACTCAGCTGGGGGAGGAACGGCAGAGCTGGGGCCGAGCCTCCCATGCCAAACATGGTTTTCTTCCCCTAACACAGCAGATGGTCTCTGTGTCTGCTGTCCTCTGAGCCTGGGAGTCCCAGATCCCTCTCCCCACGTCCACCAAATGCGAGAGCACCATGGGCTGGGCGTGGTTGCTAAGGTGTCTGTAGCCTTTTATCAACAGCATTGCTGGGCTGCTCTCTGACTGGCCCAGACTTCCAGTCACCTTAGGTCACCCTGGTCTCCTGCCCATCATGACTCTGTCCCTCTGCTGAATGGGGGACGACTGACCATACCCTCCTGGGAGGAAGCACAGAGGTGCAGCCGCTGGGTGAGATGAGCAAAGTCTATTAAGGGGACCCTTCTTTGAAAGGAGAGGCATGAGAAGATCCTCTCACGTCCAGCCATGAGAATTTTCCGAGTTTCTGCTTAGGGTCACTAGTCGTACAAATGAAGGCAATGTGCCACAGATGCCCCATCACCAGGGCTACAGTAAAAACCTAATAAATGGAAAACAGCAACATTGCCTGATGAACAACTGGGTTTTTCCAAGCAATTTTGTCAGCAGAAGTTTACTGCTTTTTGATAGAATTGAAAATAAACAGGGGCTTCCCTGGTGGCGCAGTGGTTAAGAGTCCGCCTGCCAATACAGGGGACACGGGTTCCAGCCCTGGTCCAGGAAGATGCCACATGCCACGGAGCAGCTGGGCCCATGCGCCACAACTACTGAGCCCGCGTGCCATAACTACTGAAGCCCACGTACCTAGAGCCGCAGCAAGAGAGGCCGCCACGATGAGAGGCCCACGCACAGCAATGAAGAGTAGCCCCTGCTGGCCGCAACTGGAGAAAGCCCACATGCAGGAACAAAGACCCAACGCAGCCAAAATAAATAAATAAAATAAAATAAAATAAATTTAAAAAGAAAAAGAAAAGAAACAGAAACAATAGAAAGGCAGTATTTTAAATACACCTGGATTTTAGTAAATCATTATGGTAATGTGCTACATAATTTTGGAAAATTAATTCTGGTTTGGCTATCAGCAATAAAATGATGAAATGGTTAATGGGCTCCATAATCATTCTTCCAATAATGTCTGGGAGAAAATGAAGTTAAAGCAAATCTAATTTAGAAAAGCAAGTGGAATTGAATGGTTGAAAATGTCAACAGAAATGATTCTCATCTGTTGGAAAATAGTGTCTAATGCACACGTGGAACTATATAACCAGAACACAGAAATTTAGCTTCTCTGTTCACATGAAAACCTCAGCTTCATCTGAAATGCTGAGGATGGCAGGACAGAAAGAGGATGAATTCGCGCCGTTAGGGAGTCTGCATCTGCGGGACCGAGTTGATAAAGGCAGCCACAGCCAGGAGAGTAGGTGTGTACGAGGGCCAGAATTTGTTTCTGTGCACACCAGGACCCACACTCATAGAGATGTCTAAACAGAGGAGCCACTTCCTGGCCCTGTGACGGCTCACCTTTTTTCTATCTGCTGGCCCACAGAGCCTCATTCCAGGTGTCTCAATCCACCTCCACGAACAGGGGAAGCAAAGAACAGCAAAAATACCAACAATTTTGCTCAGTCTTTCTACAAATGCTCTTTGCTTTTACTGCAACATGAAACCCAGAGCAACGTAAGTGACCTGAGCCACGGGTGGGTGTAGCGTCACTGAAAGCCTAACGTTTGAGGAGTACCTAAGGAATGGCACATAACCGCCCGCAACTTCTCTGCTGAAGTCATTCTTCCGAGAAGAACTTCTCTACTATGTCTGAGTGGGCAGAAGTAAAGAAAAGCAAATGCCAAAGCTAGGACCATGCTTAGGCAGGGAGCCCAATCCCAGGTGCATATTTTAGAGATACAGTGGGGAAACCTTGAGGCACAACCAAACCGAGGAGGGAACTTACACGTGTCCAGAGCTGTGGAGGGCAGTGGAGGGTCCCCAGTGTAGCTACTTGGCTGGGACTTGGTGAGGTTTCGTGCACAGCTGGGCTCTCTCGTCTCTGTGACCCATGGGTCTGATGTGTAGGCAGCTGCCGATGGAAATCCCAAGGATTAGTGTGCTGCTTAAGTGACCCTGTCAAGTTGCCCCGGTGATGCAGCAAAGTCTAGCGACAGGAGCTTACTTTCTGTTTCTTGGTTCCACTGCCTCATGTTGACTTGTTGCAGCAAAATACATCAAACATTTACCCTTTCTTCTGCTTCTCATTCCAGCTCTAAAACTCCTACTTCTTTTCAAGGTAACATGGATGTTCTAACTAGTGCAAAGTCACATACAAGGGAGTAGATAAATGGAAGTCAGGGAGATTCATGTTTCAAGATATTATCCTTCCCTACCGGGAGGAAAAGTGTACTGTTGGAAAATATTCAGCCAGCGTTCTAAGCCAGAGAGCCTCATAGGTCCATGGAAATTGCATGTATTTTAAAGAAAAATCTTGAGAGGAAAATAAATAAGCTACTTTATATAGATGTTTCTCCTTTGACTGAAGGACAATTGTGCTGTCTACAATAGTTGTTAGAGCTATAAAACGTTAAAAGGGCATTTATAAGAAGGAAACACAGACTTGCTGTGATTCCTGCTGTTACAAGTGAAATGCCCGCTTGCTCTGCCTTGTCTTATCCTGGCATGGAAGGAAAATTGCCCGGTAGACAGTGTCTGCACAAGATCTTGCGAAAGCTGGGTCTTCAGGTGACTTGCAAGTATCATACGTTTACATATGATGGCTTCCTAACTTATCAAGCCTCCGCTCACAGGTTGCCTTCTCATTAGACCTACCTTTAGTATTTCAGTTAAAATTGCAACGTTCCCCAGACACTCAGAAACCCCGTCACACTGGTCTATTTTTCACCCTTATTAATGTATTAATTAATTTATTAATTTATTAATTACCCCAGGATGTAAGCTTCACCAGGGCAGAATTTTCTTTTTTCTCTTTTGTTCACCAATGCATCCTGGCTCCCAGGACAGTGCCTGGTACATACTAGACACTTAGATACTTGCTGAATAAATAAATGAATGAACAAATCAATGAAACACATCCTTCATATAAAAAATGTTAAATATGCATGTTCATGTTCTAGACCAGAAGATTCTATTGATCTCACAACAGAATTGAAGGAATATACCAGGAGGGTTGGTAAATGGAGATATTTCCAGATTATGCTGCTTATTTACTTGATAAAGTTTGATGTTACTATGGCCTGAAAGTTTGTCCCCTCAAAATCCACAAGTTGAAATCCTAATGCCTGATGAGATGGCATTAGAAGGTGGGGCCTTTGGGAGGTTCTTGAACCCCAAAGGTCGAGCTCTCATGAATGGGATTAGTGCCTTGTAAAGCTAGCATTGTCTGTGCTTTGCCTGAAGCTTTTCCTGTATTAACTAGAGATTCAAGGTGGGGATGGCGGGAGAGGATGAGGAATGAGGGAAATATGAACACAAACAATAAGAGGCAGAAGAAAATCAAAAGACAATAGAAGACAAAAAGGTGGAGCAGGACAACACAGCTTGCGGTTTATAAAGCAGACACAGCACACGTGAAAAGATCAAACACCCGTGTCAGCCGCTGTTGGTTAAATAGGCTGTAATGAGCTACGTTGGGAAATCTATGTCACACACATGACATGAGTACTATGGAAAAGGAGACCAAGAACCAAGCTCTAAAAAATGGGCAAGAATGTCTTTCTAAACTTGTTGCTTAGAAAGGAGACAGATTTTTCAGTTGTATTCCTCTTTATCATATTTTAAAATTATTGATCACTAGTATTTTATTACTGAAACAATACAGTAGATGGAATATACTATACGCTTAATGAAAACTAGAAAATACAGACAAGCGTAAAGAATAAATATCTACAAACCATCCATAATTCCACCACTCGGAAACAACCACTGTTGTTTTTAAAAGAAGCCCTGTTTTGAAGCCTCAGATAGCTATGCAGGAAACGTTCACCTTTGGAAGAGGGAAGGTCCACCGTGGGGCACATGTGCGGTTAACTGTGTTCGCGTGTTTCTCCGCACGGGCCCTCAAACTACTTACATTAGAATCATCTGGTGCGTTTACTTAGCTGCAGCATCCCAGGCACACCTGTGGCTTCTCAGTCAGAATTTCTGGGGCTGAGGTCTGGGCAGCGGCTAATCTACAAGCTACTCAGGAGATTCTAAGGCACAGTACAGTTTCAACTGCTGGTCCAAACGAACGTTTCCCAAGCTCGCCACGATGTGTGCGCGAGGATCACCCAACGAGCTTGTGAAAGCTGCCGTCCCACCCCCATGAGATTCTCTTTGCTTTGATCATGGTAAAACCCGCATACTTCTGTTACCCAAAGACCTTCCGGTTGATTCTCTGCAGCCAGATTTGGAAGCCCCTGCTTTAGATCAGTTGTTTTTGTTAAGCCCTCAAACTCTTTGTTCCAATGACCGGGCTTTCAATTAATGTGTAAAACAAGCGAAAGCAATTACTGTTTGAATCAGAGAAATCTGGGCAAAACTTGTGCCCCCCGCGGTGCCCAGAGGTCTCCCCATCCTGCAGCCTAAACACCGCTGCTGGGTGGGGGAGACCCCGCGGGTGACGGCGCACAGGGCCCGACCTCTGTGGTCTGCAGTTGTCATGTGTTTGATGCTCCACAGGGGACACAGCAGAGAGGCTGGCATCTCATAACCAACCCACGAACTTTCACAGAACAGCTGAGGTCTAAGAGGGGCGAGGTCTAAGAGGGGCAAGGCCCAGTTCACACAGACGTCCACTGTGTCTGGAACTCAGTCCAGTGTCAGCGCCAAATGTGACACAAGAGGACAGAATCAAAACGCAATTGCTCCGGCTCTGTAAACACTGTGTGCACGTGGAAAACATTTGCTCGACGTCCTGTACAATGCTGGTCTCTGAGCGCAAACAAGGGCTCTTCCAGGGAATGGCGTCAAGAGAACAGGACCGCAATTTCTAAAACAAAACTAAATGTTAAATTACCCTTGCCCGCTTGACCCGGTGTCAGTTCCCCAACAGTGCTTTTCACAGTGGCAACAGGAAAATGGTAAAAGTATTTCAGACGGTATTTTGGTTAAGAGCAA
Organism: Lagenorhynchus albirostris; assembly: GCF_949774975.1. Classification (NCBI taxonomy): domain Eukaryota; kingdom Metazoa; phylum Chordata; class Mammalia; order Artiodactyla; family Delphinidae; genus Lagenorhynchus; species Lagenorhynchus albirostris. The sequence continues at coordinate 23,545,873 of NC_083115.1, read as the reverse complement.
AAATAAAAAGAAAATAGCGTTCTACAGCAGGGCCTTGCCAAAAGTGCAGCAAATCAGAATTCTCCGGCTCTTCCGGCTTCCTGGGGTTTAATTTAACCTGTGCTTTGGCATTCCTTCTGCCCGCCAGTCTCCCCAGAAGAGGTGAGATGGCTCAATGAACTTTCACGCATTCATACCATCCGGGTTAAGATACAGAAAACCACATGCTTTTTCTAGCAACTACAGGCATTTATCTTGGCAAAGCCAGTGGAAAGAGGTCTGTATTACACACTAGATCCCTCTCTACCTCCTCAGATGTGGCGGGATCCCCTTAGGGAAGGATGGAACGTTCAAACTGGGGTAGTTGAAGGAGGATTTAATAAAGGGACTATGTACACCGGTGTGGACAGGGTTTAGGAAACCCAGGAGGGACGGCGTAGTCCCTGGGGCTGGGGAACGCGAGCGCCAGTCCTGTGTTCACCCTGGGTGAGCAGAGTCAATGCCAGGGAATAAGGCCGCAGAGGTGGGACCGCCTGAGCTACGCATCCATTCCTGGTGACAGGGAAGACCTCCTGATAACCCAGGAAAAGCGGTTTATGGTTATGGAAACATAGTAACGTTTCGTTATTGCTGATGAGTAGATGCCACAATGCTGTTTATAGTGGATTTGCATGTGAACTTCCATTCTTTTTACGGCTCTCACAAGGTGGTCTGTTAAATGTATAACTTAATTTACCATTTAGAAGTGAGGCATAGGAGAGGCAGTTCCCCTTAAACAAGGTCTCAGACGTGCGGTGTTTTCCGCTGGAATCCCCTGTTCGTCGGAGTCCTGTCGATAGGACGTGGGTGTGGGGCGAGCTGGTGAGGCAGGAGTTAGATGGCCCCAGGCTGAGCAGCTGGAGTCTGTCCCCCTGAACAGATACTCCAAGACGAAGACAGCAGCTGGAGGGAGGAAGACCTGAGCCCAGCCCAGATAAGAGATAACGAGACCTCATATTCCTTCCCGATTACACACGTGCAGAAAGGCTCCTGGGGGTCAACAGGAGGGGGCGCCACCCCATAGTAGGTGATGTCAACCTACCCATAGGCCTCTGTGCTAGAATCCATCTTGGCTAAGAGATGCACGCACACACAGGGCAGGACCTTGAGATAAACCAAATACAGACTCAGAGCCAGACAGAGCAAGATGATTGGCCAGAGGAAACCCGGAAGAACTGCCGAATATAAGTGATTCAAACTACCACGAGGGCGCCACTCTCTGAGTCCATCCATGTGTCTATCCACGTGTACCCTTTTTCCTCCTAATAAATACTTTACTTGTTTCACTGCTTTCCGTCTCTGTGGAAATTCATTTCTACAAAGCCGAAGGGCCAGGGCCTTGTCACTGGCCGCTGGTCTAGTGGCCAGGATTCAGCGCCCTCACTGCCGCGGCCCGACTTCAATCTCTGGCTGGGAGCCGAAATCCTGCCTCAGGCTGCTTCAGGCCGAGGCCACCTGAGATCAAGGCGTGCAGTGTTTTCCACTGGAATCCCCTGTGCCTAGGAGCCCAGTCCAAGGGACGAGGGTGCATGGGGGCAGGCACGTGGGTTTGGTGGGCAGAGGCCTGGGGAGCAGCGATGCAGGTGTGGAGGACAGGGGGCGGGGATGTGGGCGTCGGGGGGAGTGTGATTACATCTCAGGTTTGAGGGTGCCAGCGACTGGGACCGTGACCTTCACAAGAGCCTCTCAGTTCTGTTTTCTCCCCACCTCGGGTGAGACCTTGGGTTTGCCCTGTGATCTCAGTTCTCTGAGGTGTATAAGAAGCACTGTTGATTTTCAATTTGTTCGCTTTTTACTTGTAAAACCACAGGGGTGGCACCATCCAGGCTGCTTACCTGCTAGCCTGGACCCTGGAGACTGGCAGGCCACACCCTGAGCTCAGGCGTGACTCAGCTCCAGGCCTGGCGACTCTGGAAGGCTGTAGATTTGCGTCCTCCTTCCGGCTGCAGGTCCGGCCCTGCAGAGCCCTGGGGCCCCACCCTGCTCCCCCTACTGGCTGCCTGCTGTGGGTCCTGCCTGTTGGGCGCGCAGACAGCCTCTAGAGCTAGAAAAAACAAAGACGTGGATTCTCCTCTGGGCGCCAGAAGGAACCCTCCCCTGCCAACACCTAGTAGGACCCTGACCTCCGGAGCTGTAAGATAAAGGAAGTTGATGATGGGGTGGGGGGGGGACCGGGTGGGAGAGGAGGAAGCTGGGCGAATGCTCTCCCTGCGGGCAGCTCCCACCTGCAGCCAGCCCACCCGTGGCCCCTGGGGCTCGTGGCTTCCTGGGCTCTGGGTTGGGCCGTCGGTCCCCTTCTGAGGGAGCAGACTTCTCAGCAGAGGCCCTTGGCCGCTCAAGCCCTCGGCATCAGCCAGACCTTCCGTCAGGGACAGAGCCCCTCCTGGGCCACCTGCTCGCACGCCCGCCAGCATGCTGTGTGCCTCTCTGTTCACCCAGGTAATTATTCACCCTCTCCTATGGGCCATCGCTGCAACGTCTCCTAGGGAAGAAAAACAAATCCAATGGAAACAAAGCAAAAGCAGATTTTTTAAAAAGAAAAAAGACCACCCTGAGGGCTGTCAGCAGCAGCTTCATAGGTCGGTTCACCAGACTCCAGAGGCAGCTTTTGGGCTTTGAACAATCCCCCTCGGCCCTGAGATGAGGTTAAGACACCCCCGCAGAGAGCACAAGGCTGGGGCAACAGTTCTTTTACCGTAGACTCTTTCCTGCTAGTCTTCCTTCCAATCTCCAGTGGGAAGAGGGGGATAAAACCTAAAAGTGTGAGGTAGGCATTCCATCCTTTAAAATATGCGGATACGTAAAAATCCAGACTTCACATGAGTTTGGAGCACTAAACCCACCTTGCAAAGGATTCTTAACAAGTCTTCAAGCAAATGGTGTTAAATCTAATTAGGCACAGCTTTAAATATTACTGAAAGCAAAGGCCCACGTACGTGACTACAATAAATGACAGTGAGGCATCCGCTCTATTTAAAACACAGTAAGCGATTGTATTTAGCAGCACAATGGCCGAGGGCGTGGGTAGGGGCTGGGGTGGAGTTCAGGCTGGAATGCTCGGGAGGGCGCAGGGTGGCTTTAAATACAGCTCTTGTGGTTGGGATTAACAGATACACACTACTACATATAAAATAGATAACCAACAAGGACCTACTGTGTAGCACAGGGAACTACTCAATATTCTATAATAACCTATAAGGGAAAATGTGGTGCTCCAAGGACAATGGTGCTTCAAGGACAAAGGACAGCCCAGCCTGAAAAAGCTGTGTTACGGACCCCACCAGACTCTCTCGCCCTCCGTGCCATGTTGCGATGGGAACGAAATTCCTGAGCCCACCTGGTCAACGGGACTGTTCCTCTTTCGTCCCAAATAAGGAAAGGCATCTGCCTTGTCCCACTCCCACCCTATAGAAGGAAGGTGTATATATGTGCCTCGACCAATTGAGAAAAGAAATTTTCACCTCGGACCATTCTTTTGTTCTCTGGCTATAAAAACCGACTAATAGCACATGTTCAGGGTTGGCTATCCCAGACTACTAGGAAGTCGGCCCGCTGTTCTGGCAGCAACCATTCCCGCTAATAAATTCCATCCTCTGCATTCTGCCTTGTGTCTGGAAATTCTTTTCCAACCTGCATTTGGACCACGACAGAAAAGAATCTAAAAGGAATATATATTCAGTTATATACATGTAACTGAATCACTGTGCTGTACAACTGAAACACGGTATTATAAATCAACTATACTTAAATAAAAAATACATAAATAAATAAAGTTCTCGTTCTGAAGCGCTCGAAGCTGAGAGCTTGCACACCAGGCTCAGCCGTAAACCACATTTTGGAGGCATGTGTCGTAAGGACACTCTACTCAGCGTGATCCAAAAATCAAATGTCTTTCACGTGTGCCCCTTGTCTACGCATGTACCTAGATGTATTTGTGATAATAAAACACACATTTCTGAAATGTTACTGAATAGTACCTTTTCGTCATTATGCCCTTTATAATACACAAAAATTCTGAGTACAAGGGTGGTCCTTGGCCTTTCTTAAGTAGCCACAGTTTATTCCCCTACAACACTGATCTTATTATTCTTCAGAAACTAGGTGAAAGCCCTTTTGTACTTTTATAAAACTAGTAATTTGTATAAGCACAACTTCATTAAAAAAAAATTGGAGGGGAAAAAAACAATAAGCCATAGTAAAGAAGTGATTATAAACTGTCATTCTTAGATCATATAATCTGACAACATCCAAACCAGTACAGACCCCAGTGCTGGTCCTGGGTCTCCAGTTTTTATACTAACACAGGTGCCAGGAGTTCTGCCCACCCCACGACCTGGAAACAGCAAACGCTGAACATGTCTGTGTCATTTTGACATTTCTGGGAATATTTCATCTTGAATAAAAAGGAGAAACATGAAATAAGAGATGCTAAAACCTACATATCTTTATCCAAAACCCAAGAGAAAAGCAAAAATACATTTTTAAATATTTCTATTATAATCACTTTTTTAAACTGGAGGGTGTAAACACCAAGTTGGGCATTATTCATAAACGTGCTTGGGCCGGACTGGCCGAAGGTTAGGTCAATCTTAGCTGCATTTTCACAGTCAAACCTATTGTTTCACATTCAAGTCAGTGTGGTAAACAAGATATTCAGGAAGAAACATCATAGTATTAGTATTAGTTTCCTACTGCTGCTAGAACAAATTACCACAAACTTAATGGTTTAAAACACGCAAATTTATCACTTTGTGGTTCTGGAGCTCAGAAACGGAAAGGGGTCTCTCTGAGCTAAAATCAAGGTGTTGGCAGAGCCGTGTCCCACAGAAAACCCATTTCTTGCCTTTTCTTGCTTCTGGAGGTTGCCCACCTTCCTCGGCTCCCGGGACCCTCCCCCTTCAAAGCCAGCCCTGACCACCAAGACTTTCCCGCCCCCCTCTCCCTGGATCCTCCACTCACTCATAAGGACCCTGATGACACTGGGCCCACCTGGGTGATCCCGGCTGACCGCCCACCTCACGGTCAGCTGATAAGCAACGTTTACCGCTTAGCCTAAGGTAGTCATTGTTTCTGGGGATTAAGACTTGGACATCTTTGGGGCCTTACCCTGCTGCCCACAGATGGGTTACTGGTCTTCACAGAACAATGGTCCTGAACAGGCAGATGATCCTGTGTCTTCGTCCAGTATGGGGACAAAGGCACAAGCGTTGCCACTGAGCCACCAATGCCTCCCACTGGAAGCAGGACTGTCCCGACTTGCGCCATCTGTGAATTCCACCCCAGTGGTGCTCAAGGCTCCCACCAAGAGGACCCCTGCATCCCCACTGCCTGTCCACCATCTACTCAGCTCGCGCAGGCATTTCCTGCTTGTGCCCCTCGACCCTCGGAACTCTCAGTCCAGCCCCTCTGTCCCTCTGAGCCACTGTCACAGTTACAACCTTTAATTTATTACCAAGTGACTTCAGGTGCGCCTCTCCCAGTCGGACTGTAATCTCCGTGGGGGACTGCAGTTCTGTTCTGTTCCCCATTGGAGCTGTGACACAGTTCTAAGAACCTGCACTTAGACGGTGCTCTGGGAATGTTTGCTGAAGGAACGAGCCTCCCACTGAATGAAAATGAGATGAGAGGAGGTTTACAGAGGACGGTGAACAGCTGGTGACACGGGTTAGATGACTGAAGCTGACGGGTTATCAGGATGCAGGATCTACCCAACAGTGCCTCTGTTTTCATCAGTGGAAACTGTTCATGAGACGGTGGTGAAGGGGCCAGACCGACAGGCTCAGCCCCAGCTCGCCCGCCCGCGGCAGACCCTTAACCCCCGTGCCTCCTTGTTTTCTCTTTTGCAAAACACGGTGGTGGTACCTGCCCCACCCTCCCCTCCCCCCCAGCAGTGTAGTGATGGCTGAGTGCACGGTGATCAGTCTTCTTCGGACTTGGGCAGAGCCCGGTGCACTGTGAGTGTCCCCGAGAGCCACACACTGTCCTCGTCAGCACAGCTTTCAGAAGTCCCCACGCCAAAGCCACAGCACAGCCGTCACCCGTGGATCGGCCAGGAACTGGAGTTCACTCGGAAAAGAGGGATGGAAATGTTTTTTAAAGCACGTCAAGGTGGTTTATATAATGTCATTTAATTAACCCTTCAAAAAAAGGACCTAACATCAAGAGTCTCTAAACTGATCTCTAAGGGTCACTAGTGAGCAAAACGAAGGTGTGAGGACATCGTACCTAACATGTCCTCACTCCTTAACCTTCGTTTTGCTCACTAGTGACCATTAGAGGTTTAGGGATCCCTGACCCTAATTTAAGGTCCATTTCAATAATAATAACAAGTCGTCAAGAGTGAACAATCTATTACTTCAAGAGAGGTGTTAGTAAATTTGCTGAGTGGAAATGAACTTACTAAATCATCAGCCCTGGGGACGGAATGAACTGCCCGGGGGCAGGGGAGCCGCAGCAGCAGGACTGTCCACATCTCGTGGCAGATCACAGGGGCCTTGGGAGAGAGCAGCAAAGAACTCCCAACAATTTCTCCATTTTATTGGAGAAGCATGAGGAGAGATGATTCTAATTAGAAAAGAACAAAATGCTGAAGGTCCCATACGATACAAGATACTGCATGTAGGGCTAATTAGCGCTTTAAAGAGGAAGTCACCTGTCTAAGCAGTAGACAGTGAGGGCTAACTTCACAATAATCATCTCTGACTCTAACTGGAGAGCTACCCTTTGGAAGCGGAGCTCAGAGAAACAATTTGCAGATAACATCAAAAGAGATTTAATCATATGCCTTCCTATTTGAAAATGTTAGCTGCCGCTGTGCAGACATATAATCACTTATCTACCATACGAAAGATAAAAACTCAGCCCACCCACTATTTCTCCTTCTCCGCAAAAAATATTTTTTCTCTGATGGTTTGTTTCCTAACCAAGAAACTTACTGCTTATGTGGTGGCTTATCTTCTGCTGCTAAAGTATTAACTGTTCAAATGTCTTGAGGTGAGAATATGGAAAAGCGGACTCCTGGGCCCTCTCAACATCACTGTACAGGAAGCTGGGAAATGGAACCCACGTTTTACAACCTAGAGTTTTACAACTCTGGGAATCTGGGGCAGGAGGGGAAGGAGCTAAGGAAGCATGAACGCCCAGGGTCTCCCGCACCCCAGGGTCGCCTGCCCCTCACCCCATCTGAGCATCCTGTCCCTGCCACACACCGAAGGCAAGCAGCAGGGCAGGGGAGAGAAAGCGGTGGCGTCTCGGGGACCCGTCATGCATCAGGGATGAGGGCCTGGGCAAATCCATGCACCGCTCGGCTGGCGATGCCTACCCCTGTTTGAACTGGTCGTGGACCCTGGCTCTGTCCCAGAGGTAGGTAGGGCTTCCCTGGGCTGATGGGCCTGAGAAGGGGGAGCTGAGACCCCTCTCACATGGCGGGAGGTAAAACTGAAGGCCAGTCTGCGTGCTAGTTCTTTGGCCTATGACGCAGCCTTTTAGCTAAGAGTCGGCCAAGGGGAGGTGGGCGGGGAGGGTGTGGCCACCGTCACCCTGTGTGAATTAGGGGATCCTGCAGGGGACGACAGCAAACCCAGGTGGCGTCGTGGTCTCTCTGCAGCTCAGCCCTGTCCCTGCCCCCACGGGCCTTCAGGACCAGCCTGGCTCAGCAGACCCACTTCCCTCAAAGATGAATGCTGACTGCCCAGAGTCAGCTCGGGGCCAGGTGGAGACATGCTGCCCAGCTGGGTGGGGAGAAGATGTTAGGCAGATGGGGAACGTACAAGAGCCATGAACGTGAGGGACAAGCGCGACAGCCAGTTATCACTACTCTTCTCAACAGTGCACTGGAGAACAAGCCCTTGCAGTAAAATAAAAAATTAAAACCATAAGTTATAAGGGATGAGAGAAAGCAAAGCTATCATTTTCTTGCAGATGATACGATTGTCTATCTATAAAATCCAAGAGAATCTATGAATAAACTACTCAGATTAATAAAAGTTTAGGGCTTCCCTAGTGGTGTAGCGGTTAAGAATCTGCCTGCCAATGCAGGGGACACGGCTTCGAGCCCTGGTCCAGGAAGATCCCACGTGCCACGGAGCAACTAAGCCTGTGCGCCACAGCTACTGAGCCTGCACTCTAGAGCCCGTGAGCCACAACTACTGAGCCCGTGTGCCACAACTACTGAAGCCCGCGTGCCTAGAGCCTGTGCTCCGCAACAAGAGAAGCCACCGCAATGAGAAGCCCGTGCACCGCAACGAAGAGTAGCCCCCGCTCGCCACAACTAGAGAAAGCTCGTGTGCAGCAACGAAGACCCAACGCAGCCAAAAATAAATAAATTTATTAAAAAATAAAATAAAAAAATAAAAGTTTAGCAAGATTTGCAGAGGACAAGAGCAATGCACAAAATTCATATCATTTCTTTACAGTAGCAATAACCAAGTGGGAATTATAATTTAAACTGCATCATTCATAGCCACAGCAAAATCTATGACATTCATAGTTGCGGCAAAATCTAACAAACGTGCAAGATCTTCACAGAGAAAACAACAAACGTGTTATTAAAAAATATAAAGGAAGAATTTAATAAATGGGGAAAAATTTCACGGTTAGAAATTTTACCCAATTTCGTGGAAAGATTCAATTTTGTAAGTGAATTCTCCAAAATCTTTAAATTCAATGAAAATTCAATCAAAACTCCATCAAAATATATGGGGAACTTAAAAAACTGATTTTAGAGAATATGTGTAGAGAAATAGCTTAAGAAATGCTTGGGGGTTTCCCTGGTGGTGCAGTGGTTAAGTATCCGCCTGCCAATGCAGGGGACATGGGTTTGAGCCCTGGTCTGGGAAGATCCCACATGCCGTGGAGCAACTAAGCCCGTGAGCCACAACTACTGAGCCCGAGAGCCACAGCTACTGAGCCTGCATGCCACAACTACTGAAGCCTGCACCCCTAGAGTCCATGCTCTGCAACAAGAGAAGGCACCACAATGAGAAGCCCGCACACCGCAACAAAGACCCAATGCATCCAAAAATAAATAAATTAATTAAATTAAAAAAAAAAAAGAAATGCTTGGAACGATACACTACCTGTAATTGGCTTCAAAAGAATATGGGGCAGGGGTGGGGGGACCAAGGGGGAGGCGTAGATGAAAACAGATCAGGCATGAATTGATTATCACTGCAGCTGGAATTGGGCCATCCTATTGGGTCTACTTTTGTATGTTTAAAATTTTCTATAATATAAGGTTAAAAAAATTTGAGAAGGAAAAATACCAAAAACTCTTTTTTTGAGAAAAAGCCAAATTGGGAGAATTTACAAGAAAGTGAATATATCAAAGGTACAGTCATAAAGATTGTGACAACAGTACAGCAGTAGAAAAATAGACCAAGGGAAAAGAAGAGCTCAGGAGCAGTCTTGTGTGTATTTGGGAATTTGGTAATCTGATGATGGTGACGTCACAGGTCAGTAGGAAACACGGACATTCAATATATAATGTGGGGAGACTGGGTCTCTTTATCAGGAAAACCTGTTAAACAAGATTCCTGCTTTATGAATACAACAAATTAAAGCCTAAATGTGATCAACCAAAAACTAGTAGGATGAAATATAGGTAATATAGGATTTTGTGATCACGAACATAGTGTGAAAAGAGAAAGGGGCAGAATAATTAATACAGCATGGTGCCACTTAATGTAAAGTAACACTTTCAAAAATAAGTTTGTATAATGGACACATGTACATATGTAAATTTTTTAAAAAGGAATATAAAAATACAAACCACCAAACTGTTTACCACTGGGTGAGTGAGGACAGGCCTCTGTGTTGTTCGTAAAGGATTCCTAAGCTATATCTATTATGTATTTTTTCTTTTAAAAGGATTAGAAACAAGTATGACAAAATATATAGTTAAATTTGCGTTATGGAAACAATGTGCTTTGTAAAAATTCTTTATACTTTTCCTGTATCTTTAATTTTTTTTCAAAAATGCAAAAAGACAAAGAAATAAATCACTCAAAGAAATAACATCACTAAACAAACTTAGAGTCAAGACAAGTTCTCCCAGGAAAAAAGCAGAAGGAAGAGCTGTAAGGGCTCCAAGGAGAGACTGCAGGACAAGGACAGAGGATCAGGAGTGGACGGAGGAGGAAGAAGCCAGGAGGTGAAAAGCTCCTACAGACGCCATCAGAAGTAGAAGCAGGTGGGAAACGCTGTCCTGGACACAGGGAGCAAACCTGAAGTCACTCAGGGTGCTGAGCACGCACAGTGCAAAGCGGTTAAGTGACTCGGGGGCCAGGGAATGATGTGGAGATGATGGGAAAATAACGTGTGTATACCTGGTGCTCCTAAAGAAAGAAACCAGAAGAGAAAAAAATTAAAGATATGAGTGCATAAAGGTAACTTTAAAAAATGAAAAATTTTTATCTTTTGGCCTTATGTTCCAGGAAACAAAAGTGATACAAGAAGATGGATATAAAATACCTTGATTAAATAACTCAACTTCAAGGAGAGAGAAAGAACCCTGGTTTCTAGAAGGGAAAGTATCAAAGGCAGGAAGAGTTCCAGAAGCCAGAGCCAGGGGAGGGGCCTGGGGGTGCCAGGCAGAGGGAGGGGGTCTGTCATAGCCGCTGGCTGGCTCACACAAGAGGGCGGGGTCCTTGTGGGCCTTGGGCAGGGACAGAGGTGATCCACACCCAAGGAACCAGCCCAAGGCAGCTTCTCGAATGCTTAATCATGGGTCTGAATGCCCTGCATTGGATCAAACTCCGTAGGAAAGCTCAGGAAGGGCCCCTAAGGGGCACCAGCTAATCTTTCAATTACTGACAAGACTGGACCAGGGAGCTTAACTGATTTTTCCAATACTCCACAGCTGATTAAAGAGAGCCAGAACTCCTTCTAGCTTTTATTGGATTCTTAATCTGCTGCTCTTTGTTGGAAAGATCAAATGTATAATATTTGTAGTTTTCTCCATTTATTTTTTAAAATAATGTATTTAAAAAATATTTTATATCCATATATTTACACATAGATTATATAATATAGAAAATATATAATATATAACTATATAGAATACTATATACTATATATAGTATAGCTATATATTATGGTTATAACATATGTAACTATAATACTATTATACTATATATACTAAATATTTTATATTCAATATATTTTATATACAATATAGTATACATTATATTGTATATATAGTATTCTACATATTATATAGAATATATGGAATATTTAATAACATTCTATATGTCATATACCATATGTAATATATAATTACATACTAAATACTAGGTAATATAAATTGTTACATAATCTGCTACAGAAGTATACATACATACATAACTATACATATATATACATATATATACATAACTATACATATGATAACCTAAAATATATAACGCATGGCATACGCATGCATAACTGAGAACAATGTCAGCGGCTCACCTGGCGGTGCCCTCCTTGCTGACTCGGCCAGAGGGCATTTCTGCGTCTGTATCTTCTTCCTTCTATTCTTCAGCCGTCTCAGTACCTCCGACCCCTCCCCAGGAGGCTCTTCCACAGCCTCCTGTCTCCCAGGGTTACACTAGCTCCATCCGTGACAAGACCTCATTTGTGGCACTTCTTTCTCTTTCCTACGACGTTACAGTACATCAAGCTTGGAGCACCGTTTCCCCAGGGGTCACTCCCCCGTGGCCTCTGCGGGACATTCTGTGGCACTTGGCACTCGACCACATTGTGCAGATGAGATGCAGACATTGCTTCTCCTCTGTGCCTTCGGAATTGTGCTTCACAGGTTGAGAAAAATCTTACTTAAATAAACTCTGTGAGGCTGGGATTCAAAGCAGGAAGCAGCTGCAGCTGAAACTTCCTACTGGACAATCATCTGTTTAAACAGCAAGAAGCAGCTTGTGAAATCGAAAGTAAACGCAAAGATGCCTTTGGACAATGTACCAAAGGGACTGAAAACCAATCCTGCTTAATCCTTCTAAACGCTGCATCTCCCCAGCAGGAACGCAACCTGCCAATTAGGGAAACAAGACAAACACAATCCCTTGGGGCTGCGCGGTGAAGGGGGACAGGTGTATTTAATGAGACCTTTGAAGGGGAAGCCAGTTGCAGGCCTAACATCTCGGTGGGCAGAACAGGGAGAAGCCAGCACCCCAAGGGGAGAGAATGCCAGGAAGTGCCAGAATTATGCAAACGGTACGGGGGAAGCTAAAAACAGACCTTCACGGGTAACCTCCTGTAAGGAAGCCCATGGATCTCCTAACAGAATCAACACAGTTGCCCTGCCAGGCACCTGAGAGCATCTGGTCTGAGGTGGGAGCAGCCAGCCTCAGCTGGGTGCCGGGCTCCCCCCTCCAGTGTTGTCGACTCCGGGAACCATGTACGGTTCGGCTCCTGCCTCTCTGACTAACGTCCCTCCCCACCTCCACCTCCCCAGCCCTGACACCCACCGTTCCAGTCCCTGATCCCATGAATGTGACCCTTTCAGATGCCCCATGTGAGTGGGATCATGTGTGCTTGTCCTGTGATGGCTCATTTCCCTGGGCGTATGTCCTCCAGGTTCATCCATTCCACTGCATCTTAAGAATTCGCTTCTTTTCCAGCAGCCTCGGCGTGTGCTGTAACCTCCCCCCCCCCCTTATCACCAGTGTCAGTTCTTGTTTGGTCATATCGATCGGATATGTCTTTGGCTCTGTTACCTACATGGTGTTCTAGAACGTGGACTTGAGTTGGAGCAGTGGGCGTGGGACTCCAAAGGAGGTGCTGGGTCCAGGAGGATAAGATGCAGGGAGAGTCAGCTCATCGTAGGCAAGGAGACGTGAGGAGGCAGCCTCAGCCCTCCTCACCTTCACCCAGTGGAGCTCCTGGGCTGACAGTCTGGTGGCTGCTCCGCCTTTCAGACCCCAGTGTGACGACCGGCTGGAAGCTGCTGGAAGATTAATTTTCCGATTATGTAACTTTGTGGAAACGCAGAAGACCCTGGAAAGTCACTTGAAGTGAACATATGGGCTGTGACATCTCATCTATGAATTTCGTCAGCAGAAAACACATGGCTTGGGAGCTTCAAGACGGCGGAAGAGTAAGACGCGGAGATCATCTTCCTCCCCACAAATACATCAGAAATACATCTACACGTGGAACAGCTCCTACAGAACACCTACTGAACGCTGGCAGAAGACCTCAGACCTCCCAAAAGGCAAGAAACTCCCCACGTACCTGGGTAGGGCAAAAGAAAAAAGAATAAACAGAGACAAAAGGATAGGGACGGGACCTGCACCAGTGGGAGGGAGCTGTGAAGGAGGAAAGGTTTCCACACACTAGGAAGCCCCTTCGCGGGCAGAGACTGTGGGTGGCGGAGGCGGGGAGCTTCGCAGCCGCGGAGGAGAGCACAGCAACAGGGGTGCGGAGGGGAAAGCGGGGGGATTCCCGCACAGAGGATCGGTGCCAACCGGCACTCACCAGTCCGAGAGGCTTGTCTGCTCACCCGCCGGGGTGGGCGGGTCTGGGAGCTGAGGCTTGGGCTTCGGTCGGATCCCAGGGAGAGAACTGGGGTTGGCGACGTGAAAACAGCCTACAGGGGGTTAGTGCGCCACGGCTGGCCGGCAGGGAGTCCAGGGAAAAGCCTGGACCTGCCGAAGAGGCAAGAGACTTTTTCTTCCCTCTTTGTTTCCTGGTGCGCGAGGAGAGGGGATTCAGAGCGCCGCTTAAAGGAGCTCCAGAAACGGGCGCGAGCTGCGCCTATCAGCGCGGATCCCAGAGACGGGCATGAGACGCTAAGGCTGCTGCTGCTGCCACCAAGAAGCCTGTGTGTGAGCACATGTCACTCTCCACGCCGCCCCTCCCGGGAGCCTGTGCAGCCCGCCACTGCCAGGGTCCCGCAATACAGGGACAACTTCCCCGGGAGAACGCACGGCGCGCCTCAGGCTGGTGCAACGTCATGCTGGCCTCTGCTGCCGCAGGCTCGCCCTGTACTCCGTGCCCCTCCCTCCCCCCGGGCCTGAGTGAGCCAGAGCCCCCGAAGCAGCTGCTCCTTTAACCCCGTCCTGTCTGAGCGAAGCACAGACGCCCTCAGGCAACCTACACGCAGAGGCGGGGCCATATCCAAAGCTGAACCCCAGGAGCTGTGCGAACAAAGAAGAGAAAGGGAAATCTCTCCCAGCAGCCTCAGGAGCAGCGGATTAAAGCTCCACAATCAACTTGATGTACCTGCATCTGTGGAATACCTGAAAAGACAACGAATCACCCCAAATTGAGGAGGTGTACATTGGGAGCAATGATATATATATATATTTCCCTTTTTCTCTTTTTGTGAGTGTGTATGTGTATGCTTCTGTGTGTGATTTTGTCTGTATAGCTTTGCTTTTACCATTTGTTCCAGGGTTCTGTCTGTCCTTTTTTTTCTATTACTTAAAAAAATTTTTTTCATAATAATTTTTTTTATTTTAATAACTTTATTTTATTTTACTTTATTTTATTTTATCTTCTTCTTTCTTTCTTTTTTTTCTCCCTTTTATTCTGAGCCATGTGGAGGACAGGCTCTTGGTGCTCCAGCCGGGTGTCAGGGCTGGGCCACTGAGGTGGGAGAACCAACTTCAGGACACTGGTCCACAAGAGACCTCACAGCACCACGTAATACCAAACGGTGAAAATCTCCCAGAGATCTCCATCTCAACGCCAAGACCCAGCTCCACTCAATGACCAGCAAGCTACAGTGCTGGACACCCTATGCCAAACAACTAGCAAGACAGGAACACAACCCCATCCATTAGCACAGAGGCTGCCTAAAATCATAGTAAGACCACAGAAACCCCAAAACACACCACCAGATGTGGACCTGCCCACCAGAAAGACAAGATCCAGCCTCATCCACCAGAACACAGGCACTAGTCCCCTCCACCAGGAAGCCTACACAACCCACTGAACCAACCTTAGCCACTGGGGACAGACACCAAAAACAACGGGGACTACGAACCTGCAGCCTGCAAAAAGGAGACCCCAAACACAGTA
Organism: Lagenorhynchus albirostris; assembly: GCF_949774975.1. Lineage (NCBI taxonomy): Eukaryota > Metazoa > Chordata > Mammalia > Artiodactyla > Delphinidae > Lagenorhynchus > Lagenorhynchus albirostris. Next base: position 23,530,837 of record NC_083115.1, on the reverse strand, counting down.
AGATAAGCAATATGAGAAGACAGAGAAACACACAACAAATGAAGGAGCAAGGTTAAAAACCCACCAGACCTAACAAATGAGGAGGAAATAGGCAGTCTATCTGAAAAAGAATTCAGAATAATGATAGTAAAGATGATACAAAATCTTGGAAATAGAATGGAGAAAATACAAGAAAGGTTTAACAAGGACCTAGAAGAACTAAAGGGCAAACAAACAGAGATGAACAACACAATAAATGAAATTTAAAATTCTCTAGAAGGGATCAGTAGCAGAAGAACGGATAAGTGACCTGGAAGATAAAATAGTGGAAATAACTACTGCACAGCAGAATAAAGAAAAAAGAATGAAAAGAATTGAGGACAGTCTCAGAGACCTCTGGGACAATACTAAACACACCAACATTTGAATTATAGGGGTCCCAGAAGAAGAAGAGAAAAAGAAAGGGACTGAGAAAATATTTGAAGAGATTATAGTTGAAAACTTCCCTAATATGGGAAAGGAAATAGTTAATGAAGTCCAGGAAGCACAGAGAGTCCCATACAGGATAAATCCAAGGAGAAACACGCCAAGACACATATTAATCAAACTATCAAAAATTAAATACAAAGAACAAATATTAAAAGCAGCAAGGGAAAAACAACAAGTAACACATAAGGGAATCCCCATAAGGTTAACAACTGATCTTTCAGCAGAAACTCTGCAAGCCAGAAGGGAGTGGCAGGACATATTTAAAGTGATGAAAGAGAAAAACCTACAACCAAGATTACGCTACCCAGCAAGGATCTCATTCGGATTTGATGGAGAAATTAAAAGCTTACAGACAAGCAAAAGCTAAGAGAATTCAGCACCACCAAACCACCTTTACAACAAATGCTAAAGGAACTTCTCTAGGCAGGAAACACAAGAGAAGGAAAAGACCTCCAATAATAAACCCAAAACAATTAAGAAAATGGGAATAGGAACATACATATCAATAATTACCTTAAATGTAAATGGATTAAATGCCGCAACCAAAAGACATAGGCTGGCTGAATGGATACAAAAACAAGACCGTATATATGCTATCTACAAGAGACCCACTTCAGACCTAGGGACACATACAGACTGAAAGTGAGGGGATGGAAAAAGATATTCCATGCAAATGGAAATCAAAAGAAAGCTGGAGTAGCAATTCTCATATCAGACAGAGTAGACTTTAAAACACAGACTATTACAAGAGACTATGAAGGACACTACATAATGATCAAGGGATCAATCCAAGAAGAAGATATAACAATTGTAAATATTTATGTGCCCAACATAGGAGCACCTCAATACATAAGGCAAATACTAACAGCCATAAAAGGGGAAATCGACAGTAACACAATCATAGTAGGGGACTTTAACACCCCACTTTCACCAATGGACAGACCATCCAAAATGAAAATAAATAAGGAAACACAAGCTTTAAATGATTCATTAAACAAGATGGACTTAATTGATATTTATAGGACATTCCATCCAAAAACAACACAATACACATTCTTCTCAAGTGCTCATGGAACATTCTCCAGGATAGATCATATCTTGGGTCACAAACCAACCTTTGGTAAATTTAAGGAAATTGAAATTGTATCAGTATCTTTTCCGACCACAACACTATGAGACTAGGTATCAATTATAGGAAAAAATCTGTAAGAAATACAAACACGTGGAGGCTAAACAACACCCTACTTAATAACCAAGAGATCACTGAAGAAATCAAAGAGGAAATCAAAAAATACCTAGAAACAGATGACAATGAAAACACAACTACCCAAAACCTATGGGATGCAGCAAAAGCAGTTCTAAGAGGGAAGTTTATAGCTATACAAGCCTACCTTAAGAAACAAGAAACATCTCAAATAAACAACCTAACCTTACACCTGAAGCAATCAGAGAAAGAAGAACAAAAAACCCCAAAGTTAGCAGAAGGAAAGAAATCATAATGATCAGATCAGAAATAAATGAAAAAGAAATGAAGGAAACAATAGCAAAGATCAATAAAACTAAAAGCTGGTTCTCTGAGAAGATAAACAAAATTGATAAACCATTAGCCAGACTTATCAAGAAAAAAAGGGAGAAGACTCAAATCAATAGAATTAGAAATGAAAAAGGAGAAGTAACAACTGACACTGCAGAAATACAAAGGATCATGAGAGATTACTACAAGCAACTCTATGCCAATAAAATCAACAACCTGGAAGAAATGGACAAATTCTTGGAAACGCACAACCTTCCAAGACTGAACCAGGAAGAAATAGAAAATATGAACAGACCAATCACAAGCACTGAAATTGAAACTGTGATTAAAAATCTTCCAACAAGCAAAAGCCCAGGACCAGATGGCTTCACAGGCGAATTCTATGAAACATTTAGAGAAGAGCTAACACCTATCCTTCTCAAACTATAGCAGAAGGAGGAACACTCCCAGATTCATTCTACAAGGCCACCATCACTCTGATACCAAAACCAGACAAAGATGTCACAAAGAAAGAAAACTACAGGCCAATATCACTGATGAACATAGATGCAAAAATCCTCAACAAAATACTAGCAAACAAAATCCAACAGCACATTAAAAGGATCATACACTATGATCAAGTGGGGTTTATCCCAGGAATGCAAGGATTCTTCAATATATGCAAATCAATCAACGTGATACACCATATTAACAAATTGAAGGAGAAAAACCATATGATCATCTCAATCGATGCAGAAAAAGCTTTCAACAAAATTCAACACCCATTTATAATAAAAACCCTCCAGAAAGTAGGCATAGAGGGAACTTTCCTCAACATAATAAAGGCCATATACGACAAACCCACAGCCAACATTGTTCTCAATGGTGAAAAACTGAAACCATTTCCACTAAGATCAGGAACAAGACAAGGTTGCCTACTCTCACCACTATTATTCAAAATAGTTTTGGAAGTTTTAGCCACAGCAATCATAGAAGAAAAAGAAGTAAAAGGAATCCAAATCGGAAAAGAAGAAGTAAAGCTGTCACTGTTTGCAGATGACGTGATACTATACATAGAGAATCCTAAGGATGCTACCAGAAAACTACTAGAACTAATCAATGAATTTGGTAAAGCAGCAGGATACAAAATTAATGCAGAGAAATCTCTTGCATTCCTATACACTAATGATGAAAAATCTGAAAGTGAAATCAAGAAAACACTCCCATTTACCATTGCAACAAAAAGAATAAAATACCTAGGAATAAACCTACCTAAGGAGACAAAAGACCTGTATGCAGAAAATTATAAGACACTGATGAAGGAAATTAAAGATGATACAAATAGATGGAGAGATATACCATGTTCTTGGATTGGAAACATCAACATTGTGAAAATGACTCTACTACCCAAAGCAATCTACAGATTCAATGCAATCCCTATCAAACTACCACTGGCATTTTTCACAGAACTAGAACAAAAAATTTCACCATTTGTATGGAGACAAAAAAGACCCCGAATAGCAAAAGCAATCTTGAGAACAAAAAACGGAGCTGGAGGAATCAGGCTCCCTGACTTCAGACTATACTACAAAGCTACAGTAATCAAGACAGTATGGTTCTGGCACAAAACCAGAAATATAGATCAATGGAACAGGACAGAAAGCCCAGAGATAAACCCACGCACATATGGTCACCTTATCTTTGATAAAGGAGGCAAGAATATACAGTGGAGAAAAGACAGCCTCTTCAATAAGTGGTGCTGGGAAAACTGGACAGCTACATATAAAAGAATGAAATTAGAACACTCCCTAACACCATACACAAAAATAAACTCAAAATGAATTAAAACCTAAATGTAAGGCCAGACACCATCAAACTCTTAGAGGAAAACATAGGCAGAAGACTCTATGACATAAATCACAGAAAGATCCTTTTTGACCCACCTCCTAGAGAAACGGAAATAAAAACAAAAATAAACAAATGGGACCTAATGAAACTTAAAAGCTTTTGCACAGCAAAGGAAACCATAAACAAGATGAAAAGACGACCCTCAGAATGGGAGAAAATATTTGCAAATGAAGCAACTGACAAAGGATTAATCTCCAAAACATACAAGCAACACATGCAGCTCAATATCAAGAAAAACAAACAACCCAATCCAAAAATGTGCAGAAGACCTAAATAGAGATTTCTCCAAAGAAGATATAGAGATTGCCAACAAACACATGAAAGAATGCTCAACATCATTAATCATTAGAGAAATGCAAATCAAAACTACAATGAGATATCATCTCACACTGGTCAGTACGGCCATCTTCAAAAAATCTACAAACAATAAATGCTGGAGAGGGTGTGGAGAAAACGGAAACTTCTTGCACTGTTGGTGGGAACGTAAATTGATACAGCCACTATGAAGAACAGTATGGAGGTTCCTTAAAAAACTGAAAATAGAACTACCATATGACCCAGCAACCCCACTCCTGGGCATATACCCTGAGAAAACCATAATTCAAAGAGTCATGTACCAAAATGTTCATTGCCGCTCAATTTACAATAGCCAGGACATGGAAGCAACCTAAGTGTCCATCAACAGATGAATGGATAAAGAAGATATGGCACATATATAAAATGGAATATTACTCAGCCATAACAAGGAACGAAACTGAGTTATTTGTAGTGAGGTGGATGGACCTAGAGACTGTCATACAGAGTGAAGTAAGTCAGAAAGAGAAAAACAAATACCATATGCTAACACATATATATGGAATATAAAAAAAAAAGAAAGAAAATCATCAGAAGAACCTACGGGCAAGATGGGAATAAACATGCAGACCTACTAGAGAATGGACTTGAGGATACGGGGAGGGGGAAGAGTAAGCTGGGACAAAGTGAGAGAGTGGCATGGACATATATACACTACCAAACGTAAAATGGATAGCTAGTGGGAAGCAGCCGCATAGCACAGGGAGATCAGCTCCGTGCTTTGTGACCAGCTAGAGGGGTGGGATAGGGAGGGTGGGAGGGAGGGAGGGAGACGCAAGAGGGAAGAGATATGGGGACATATGTATATGTATGACTGATTTACTTTGTTATAAAGCAGAAACTGACACACCATTGTAAGGCAATTATACTGTAATAAAGATGTTAAAAAAAAAGACTAAAAAATAAAACTAAAAAAGAAAAGAAAACATATGGCTTCATCAATGATATGGCATTTGATTACATTTAATCATGTAAAGTTATTATCACAATTAGGCCATATGAAGTCACCAGTAAGTGCTTTATTGAATTCATTAGCAGGTGTGAAAGGTCGCTGGGGAACATGTAATCTCGAAAGGCTCAGCAAATTGGCAAATAAAATGACAGAGAATCTCACACACGAGTTGCTCTTTATAAACCAAAACACACTGTGTCCTCTGGGACAGACCCCAGGTTTCGCTACGGCTCCCCTGGAGACCTGACATCCCGCTGTCCCGTGGGCAGCTGGTGGATCTGGACTCCTGCCTGGGTGTGTGTCCAGCTCTGCAAACCACTGAGACCCCTGGTAGTCCGGAGTCCCAGCCCCTCACTGGCCCTCAGTGGAGCCCTGCAGTTCAAACAAGACGAGGCTGTGGGGAGACTAGGAAACAGTGATTCCTCTTTCCAGCCAGCTTAGTCTAGCCTGTCGTGACTCATGCCCCCATCTCTCATTCCAAGAATTAACACCGATTTCTTGTGAAATTTGCCTGTTTGCCCTTTGTATGCGTTTCAGCAGCTTGTGAGAACCCGTGAGCATCTTGGGCTGCGGTCACTTGCACTCCAGGCGGCTGCTTCCCAAGCCTCCGGCGCCAAGGCCCAGGCTGACCGTTACTCACCCCTCCTAGTCAGGCGTGTTTTGGGGGTTTGCACAGTTAGAAAGTGGGGTGAGGGCGCCTTAGTCCTGGTAATGATACTCCAGATGGTGAGGTTCAGACAGCTGGGAAGCTGGCAGCGCCCCAGGATCTCAGAGCATCTGAGGGTTAGAGTCCGTTTCCAGAAGAAACTAAAACCTGGGTTCTGCGTTGCTAAGATCTAGGGTCAGGCTCGCTCCGCTTGCACTCACGCTCTTTCCTTTCTCGCTCATCCTGAGCCGAGCTGTGCTCCTCTCCCTCCCAGAAGCGATGCATCGAGGGTGCAAGCTCCCCAGGCCTGGAAGACCCACGACCAGGAAGCGACCCTGGAGACGAGAACCTGCACTTGTCTCAGGAAAGCAGAGGTCCCAGGAGGCGGTGGGTGAGCCCAGCGGGGTGAGCCTGCCGGCAGCCCGAACCTCGGCATCGGTAAACTGTCTGCAGCTGGGCAGGGCTTGCTGGCGCCGGGGCCTCCTTCCTCACCTGGCACTTGGACCATCCAGATGTTTCTGTTCGTCCTCTTCGATCCTCTGCTCCCTTTCGAATCATCCCCTTTTCGCCAGCTCTCCAGTCGAGGCTGAGATTTGAAGCTTCCTTCCTCCTGGACCATCCAGCTCGAATCCCGTGATGCAAAGAGCAGGTGCCGTTCTCTGGTGTTTCCCACTTCCTGGGGCTGCAGCTGGTGACCTTGTTCAGCCAGAAGATATGCTTTGTGAGGGCTCAAACTGAGGCTGAGTATTTTCTGTGTATTAATATAAGGACCTGTCTGGTCTGGACTGTACTTCTTGTGACTCAGTGGTAATGGGCAATTACAAAGCCCGTAATTACACTTTGAAACTGGATGCCATTCCTTAGAGTTTTCAAAGCTTGGCCCCTGATTGGTTCCAGGTCAGGAAGACATGTTAAATGTTTGTAATATGCTTAGTTTCAAGCAAAATTAACCCGCAAAATTGACCTTGCAGCAGTAAACTGCTAACCTTGAAAAGCACTCTTTTTTTTTCCCTCTCAGAATGGGGAGCTCCGACAGTACATTTTTCCAATAGATATTTCTCAGCTCTGAGAAGGTACATAAAGTGTGTAAGTCAGTATGTACATTTTGGGCTGCTGATTCCCATTCACTGACATATAGTAAATTACAATTTCTATAATTAAGACATTGAAGAATGGCTTAGCATGGCCTGTTTTTGTTGTAAAAATCCAGTTTCATGAAATTTGTGTGAGGAAAAGTAACAAGAGAATTTAGTGTGTTCTTCAAGCTTTAGTTCCTGGCGCGACTGATCTTACATGGATGGAGTGGGCAGGGGTTTGTGGATGTTTCCCTTTGTGGGCCACACAGTTGTGCCCATGACTCAGCTCAATTGTTACAGCAGGAGAGCGGGTAATTCTTAGATGAGCATCTGTGGCTGCGTTTCATTAAAACTTTATTTACAAAAGCAGATGATCACTGAATTTGGCCTGTGGAAATTTATAATTTGCTAATTATAAATTATAATTTGCTAATTCTTGACCTAGAGATTTTAAATATTTACTTAATTCCATTCAACAGAACAGGCCCTGGGCTAAGTAATAATGAGGGAAAAATGAGAAAGACAATTCGGAGTTTATCAGGAGATGATAGTTCTAATTCAATGTCTTTCTTTCTTTCTTTCTTTCTTTTTTTGTTTTTTAGGTCACTCTGTGTCGCATGCAGGATCTTGGTTCCCTGACCGGGGATCGGACCCGTGCTCACTGCATTGAGAGTGCAGAGTCTTAACCACTAGACTGCCAGGGAAGTCCCTCCAATTCAATTTCTTAACTGGAACTATTTAAAACAAAATATTTTCTTGGATCAGTCTCCTAAGGCAAAAGGAATAAAAGCAAAAATGAACAAATGGAACCAAATTAAACTGAAAAGCTTTTGCATAGCAAAGGAAACCACTGACAAAACGAGAAAACAACCTACAGAGTGGGAGAACATATTTGCTAATGATGTGACCGACAAGGGTTAATCTCCAAAATATACAAACAGCTCATACAACTCAATGTTGAAAAGACAAACAACTCATTCAAAAAATGGGCAGAAGACCTGAATAGACATTTCTACAAAGAAGACATACAGGTGACCAACTGGCACATGAAAAGATGCTCAACATTGTTAATTATTAGAGAAAAGCAAATCAAAACTGCAATGAGATATCACCTCACACCAGTCAGAATGGCGATCATCAAAAAGTCTACAAATAACCAATGCTGGTGAGGATGTGGAGAAAAGGGAACCTTCCTACACTGTTGGTGGGAATGTAAATTGGTGTAGCCACTATGGAAAACAATGGAGGTTCCTCAAAAAACTAAAAATAGAGCTACCATATGATCCAGCAATTCTACTCCTGGGTATGTATCTGGAAAAAAATGAAAACACTAATTCAAAAAGATACATGCACCCCAATGTTCATAGCACCACTATTTATAATAGCTAAGACATTGAAGCAACCCAAGTGCCCATCAACAGATGACTGGATTAAGATACACACACACACACACACACACACATATACACACAATGGAATATTACTCAGCCATAAAAAAGAATGAAATAATGTCATTTGCAGCGACGTGGATGGAGAATATTATATTTAGTGAAGTAAGTCAGAGAAAGATAAATATTGTATGATATCATTTATATGTGGAATCTAAAAAATAATACGAATGAATCTATTTACAAAACAGCAATAGACTTCCACATAGAAAACAAACCTGTGGTTACCAAAGGGGAGAGGGAAAGGGGGAGGGACAAATTAGGGGCATGGGATCAACAGATACAAACTACTATACATAAAATAGATAAGCAACAAGGATTTACTGTAGAGCACAGGGACTTATAAATATTATCTTGTAATAACCTACAATGGAGTATAATCTGCAAAAATACTGAATCACCATGCTGTACACCTGAAACTAACATAATATTGTAAATCGACTATACTTCTAAGAGCCGGTGCAATGTCCCAGCATCTTTCCCTCTGCCATGAGGCTGGCAACGCTGCAGATGTGGGAGATTCTTTCTCCGTGGGACTGAGGGTGAAACTGATTGAGCTGGTGAATTGACGAAGCAGCGCCTCTGTTAGCTTGTGAGGGATGAACCTGGGCAAGTAGTGAAGCTTTGCTTTTTTAACCCACAGAGGTTTTCTGAGGTTGTCTGTTACCATGGCAGGGCTTGGTCCGTCCTGATTAATATGGTCAAGAGGGGCTTGAGGCAGAGCTATCCAGGTGAGGATACAGGGTACCCACTGATTCATCGTTCACACATTTGCCAACTGCTCTGAGACACCTGTGGGGACAAGATGAGTAAAACATGATTCCTGCCTTCAAGGAAATTAGGGCATCACAGGGAAAGAGCGGTGGAGCAAAGTGCTGCACAGGATTACCAAGGACAGACACTGTTACATCCCTGGGAAAGCCTGGAATAAACCGTAGGGTATTGAAACTTTCCTAAGAGATTGTAGGGAGTTACATATTCAAGAATCTTATTAAGTGGTTGCTTCTAAAGGGTAGAATTACTGAAGGTTTCAGAAAAGCAAACCCCTGGTGAAAGGCAGCGTCGGTTCTGTCTGAGGAAGGGCAGCCTGACCAATCCAGGATTTCCAAAAGGTGCGCATGGATAAAAGATACTGTTGTTGTAATCTACATAAGATTTAAAAAAGGAGAGCAAAATGCTGACTTACTGGTATCTTTCTGGAAGGAAACGGGCAACTCTGTTTCTCAGGGGTAAGTGCAGGACCTTATTTGAAGTTCCTCTAAGTGCTCTTCAGAAAACAAGATGTGAGGTGGTTGAGAATCTGCCTGCCAATGCAGGGGACATGGGTTCGAGCCCTGGTCTGGGAAGATCCCACATGCCGCGGAGCAACTAGGCCCGTGAGCCACAGCTACTGAGCCTGCGCGTCTGGAGCCTGTGCTCCGCAACAAGAGAGGCCGTGATAGAGAGAGGCCCGCGCACCACGATGAAGAGTGGCCCCCGCTCGCCACCACTAGAGAAAGCCCTCGCACAGAAATGAAGACCCAACACAGCCATAAATAAATTAATAAATAAAGCAAACTGTCAACAAGTAAAAATAAATAAACACTAAAAAAAAAAAAAAAGAGTCCTGCTCTGTCTAAAAGTACTGGTCATCATTGGAGATGATTTTGGAATTTGGTACATTTAACGGAAGCAAATGACTGAAGACTGAAGCCAAGAATGGAAGGCCTGGACTCAGCTGAACACCGTTTGTCTCCGAGGTAGAAGAACCCCCCACAGAGCCGGGACGTTGTTGGCATCAACAACCTCAATGGGAGGATTCCCCCAAAGGCAGTTCTCACACGGCTGCCTTCCCTCCTTCGCCTGGGCAATACCCCCCTCACCCCCGCAGCAGGCCAGGCGCCTCCTGCCGGGACCGTGCTATAGCAGGTTGGGTGTTCTGGCTCCACTACCCAGACTGCTATTTTCATTTCCCAGCCTCTCTGCCTGAAACAGACTGGAACAGACCGGACTTTGATTCAGAAACTTGTTAAAACAGACCTTCAAGCAAACCCCAAATCAAGGAGTCAACAAGAGCAAAAATTCTTTTTGAGGAGCATTGGGTTCAACACTCTGGAAACTCCCATTAAAACCAGGATCTGGCCAAGGAAGGGAAAAAGGGTGATGGGGAAAATTAATCCCTTTATTTTGGTTATCACATTTTTTTTTTTTTGCGGTACGCGGGCCTCTCACTGTTGCAGCCTCTCCTGTTGCGGAGCACAGGCTCCAGACGCGCAGGCTCCGGGTGCGCAGGCTCAGCGGCCATGGCTCACGGGCCCAGCCGCTCCGCCGCATGTAGGATCTTCCCGGACCGGGGCATGAACGCGCGTCCCCTGCATCGGCAGGTGGACTCCCAACCGCTGCGCCACCAGGGAAGCCCATGGTTATCACATTTTTAAAAGATTAAACCTGGTTGAAAAACCACAGAGACAGTCCCAGACGGAAAACGGCAGGTTTCTCCCCACTTGGAGAGCCTGTGGAAGGAGGGCTGCTGTGGCTTGGTGACCAGTGCTGGTCCTGCCTGCGCTGCTCTTCTGAGGTTCATCTGAACAGCCCGGAGATCTGCCTTTTTCTTTCTCACCCGCCCCTCACAGCCCACCCCCTTCCCAAGTCTCTCTCCAAAGGCTCTGCTTCCCTCCCAGAAGCTCAGGATCTGGACAGTCGCAGCACAGGCACCTCTGACAGCTGACCCAGCGTGGAAGCTGCCTGTGGCCACCGGGTCCTAGTGGAGTCTCAGGAGCTTTAGAAAAATACCTATCCACTGTCTTGAAAATCAGAAGGAGGACAGTGATTTCATCCTTGTTCTCCTTGTCTTGTGGATATTTCAAAATGGCACCCAGTACACAAAAGTTAACTCAAAATGGATTGAAGACTTGAACATAAAACCTAAAACCATAAAATTTCTAGAAGAAAACATAGGCAGTAAGTTCTGCGAATGGGTCCTGCTGATGATTTTTTTGGATGTGACACCAAAAACAAAGGCAACAAAAGCATAAACAACAAACAAGAGGGACTACATCAAACTAAGATGCTTCTGCACAGCAAAGGAATCCATCAACAAAATGAGAAGGCAACCTATCAAATGGGAGAAAACGTCTAACAAGGGGTTAATATCCAAAATATAATAAACTCAAACAACTCAATAGGAAAAAAAACCCCAATCTTATTTAAAAAATGAGCAGAAGATCTGAAGAGATGTTTCTCTAAAGAAGACATACAAATGCCAACAGGTACATGAAAAGATGCTCAACATCACTCATCACCAGGAAAATACAAATCAAAGCCACAATGAGATGTCACCTGACACTGTCAGAATGGCCATCATTAAAAAGACAAGAAATAACAAATGTTGGCAAAGATGTGAAGAAAAGGGAACCCTTGTGCATTGTTGGTGGGAATGTAAATTGGTACAGCCACTATGGAGAACAGTCTGGAGGTTCCTCAAAAAGTTAAAAATTAGGGGGCTTCCCTGGTGGTGCAGTGGTTGAGAATCTGCCTGCCAATGCAGGGGACACGGGTTCGAGCCCTGGTCTGGGAAGATCCCACATGCCGCGGAGCAACTGGGCCTGTGAGCCATGGCCACTGAGCCTGCGCGTCTGGAGCCTGTGCTCCGCAACAAAAGAGGCCGCGATAGTGAGAGGCCCGCGCACTGCGATGAAGAGTGGACCCTGCTCGCCACAACTAGAGAAAGCCCTCGCACAGAAACGAAGACCCAACACAGCCAAAAATAAATAAATAAATAAATAAACAAACAAATAAATAAATAAATGAAAAAAAAAGTTAAAAATTAGGGACTTCCTGGGAGGTCACTGGTTAAGACTCTGTGCTCCCAATGCAGGGGGCCTGGGTTCCATTCCTGGTCGGGGAACTATATTCTGCATGCCGCAACTAAAGATCCCACGTGCCGCAACTAAGACCTGGCGCAGCCAAATAAATAAATAAATATTTAAAAAATTAAACTATGATATGATCCAGCAATTCCACTTCTGAAGAAAATGAAAACACTAACATGGAAAGATATATGCACCCCCATGTTTACAGCAGCATTTAAATAGCCAAGATATGGAAGCAAACTGAGTGTCCATTGATGGATGAATCAATAAAGAAAAATGTAACACACACGCACACGCACACACACACACAAATACTAGTCAGCCATAGAAAAGGAAATCTTGCCATCTGTGACAACATGGATGGACCTAGAGGGTATTATGCCAAGTAAAATAAGTCAGAGAAAGACAAACACTGTATGATCTCATATGCGGAATTAAAAAAAAACAACACATGACAAAAACTGACCTCACGGTTACAGAAAACAGATTGGTGGTTACCAGAGGAAGGATTAGGGGTGGGTGAAATGGGTGCGGGTCCAAAGCTACAAATTTCCAGTTATAAGTCCTGGGACGCACTATACTGCACAGTGAGCGTGGTCTCATTCCGAAGCAAAGGTGTCCAGTGATTTTGGTGAATCTCACCCAGCTCTGCAGGTCAGTGGTGCCTCAACACAAATGGGATGAGAGGGGAGATCATGCTTGTAACCCTATCATTGCAAAGGGAGCCTCTGAACAGACGGGTCAGCTGGTAAATGTGTAGTACAGGTTTTCTCTATTTAATAGGTCGTTTTAAGAGGGATGCGTTGATTCCATGACATGCTAGTTTAAAGCCATCCAGAACTATGTATTCCTTTATTTAAGACGCACATTTTCCCACTTGGGGCGTGAGAAAAAGTACGGTGTTCACTCATCGTACTTTCCCTCTGGTTTCTATTTCCCTTGTTTTTAAAGACTCTTTATCAGCTCCAAAAGATGAAACATCCTCAAATACGAAAGGTCTGCTCTCTATTTGAAAAGACTAGCCCCAAGAAACACACCCACATTTCCACAGACTTCAAAACTGTTCATTAAAATGCATTGAAAGAGAAGAATGTTGAGAAGGGCTGGTGGGGGTCTTGGGGTGCCCACTCTGGGGGACACACACTGGAGAAGGGCTGTGGGGTCTTGTAAAGTATCCAACAAGATTGTCTACGGAGAGATTTCTTAGAAACAGAAGGTGTAATCAGGAGATGTGGATAACCAAGGGCAGTTAACTGTAAGTTTTAACCAGGTGATCACAGGAGTCAGGTCGTCACGTCTATGGTTAAGCACTGGGATATCTTGTTTAATTTTTTCAACTGGCAACCAATTTAAAAAATAGTTCTGTTCCCTGCTAATCAATCATGCATTAACAAGCAATAAATATTTGAACCCTCTGCTAGGTACTACAGGTGTTAAAAGAGACAGAAGGTGATTTTAACCTAGTCTGGAAATCAAGATGCGTGCACAGGATGACCTGACTGGAACCAGGAATATATTGAGAATCAACAGCACAGAGAAAAGCACAGGGACTGGGAAATGAGGTGGCAGAGGAAACGGGCTGTAACCTGGAAAATAAAACATGGGTGGTGGTCAATTCCCCGTTTGCTCGTCCAGAGCTCACTGATCCTTGAAGCCCGACTTTCACGTAATTCAGTGGTTTGGTGCATGTTCCCCTCCCCAGCATTCTTGAAAATGTTTAATGTGTGGGACCAGCCAGCTTATTGAAAAGTTACAATTTAATGAACCAAAAATATTGTGTAAGGCCTATATTCAACATTAAGCGGGCAGACTGCATAGAAAGACAGGATTTCACCTTCATCTACAAAACCCATTCACAGTCTGCACATGTGCAAAGCCCGGGGGTGTGTGATTTGGCCCTGCGGCTCCATGCTTCGACCTCGAAGCTTCCTGCACACGCAGGCCCCCAGCCTCCTGGGCTGTGCTGTCAGAACCAAGACGGGGCAGTGCCAGCCGGCACCGCGGGTCAGCATGGGCCGTGGGCGTGGTGGCTGCCGTGGAGCTCAGCAAGCCTTGTTGAGGTAAGTGGGCTGTGGACTCATTGTCTCGGGCAGCACTCTCCATCCCCTTAGCTGTGCCAACCCTCAGGGGAATTTGGTGGGTGAGGACGTGTCAGACTAGAGGCCAACTCCAGCACCTGTGTGCGTGCGTTTGTGTGTATGTTTCCGTATGTGTATGTGCATAGTGTGGGTGCATGTGTGTGCACATGTGTAGTGTGTATGTGTGGGTGTATGTTGTGTATATACGCATGCACGTGTGTACTGTGTGCCTGTGTGTTTCCTCTGTGGGTGTTGCTTTGTGTGCACACGTGTCCTCTGCATGGACGTACACGTGTATACATGCGTATGTATTTTGCACATGTGTGTGATTGTGCACACGTTATGCATGTGTACGTGTGTTGTGTGCAAGCGATGGTATTATGAGGGGAGGTGGAGGCCGCTGAGCTGCCACAGGGACAGATATCGCGAGAGAACCAGGATCCAGACGGAACAGTGAGCGCAGGGGAGGCTCCAGCCTCGGGGCAGACCTGCCAGGCTCCTCCCAGCACCTGGTGGAGCTGCTCGCTGGATTCCTGCCGTGGGCTTCTCCCATCCTGTTCCAGTCTGTTCCGGTCCTGCCCCTTTGAGGGGGTCTACGCAGGGACACAACAGCTGACAGCGTTTCCCAATCCTCTTGGGTGGACTCAAGCTTTTACTGGCGGGACTGGTCAAAGGTCAAGGGTGCAACCCGTCGCCGAGGCGGGTGGTGGGGGCTCCTGACCCCCGTGTTCAGGAGGAACAAGCGGGCTGCGTGCACGCGTCCTGAGCGCAGAGACTCCACTCCTGTTCTTCCCGCAGGCACTTCCTTCTCCTCCTCCAGCCACTGCCCTGGAGTCTGATCCGGAGCTCTGCGCTCCAAAAGCGTTACAGCCCAGGGGCGGTTCCTTCCTCAGGGCCTCATTCCTGCTGAGCGAGAGGTTTCTTTGAACTGACCAAAGTCATATTTGCTTGATTCAGGTTCAATAGATTTCATGTCTGTCAATACAACTTAAAAATACCCCCGAACATACATGCCCTATTACAGACTTTCTTCCAGGTACACCTCCCTCACATATGAGTTAGCCTAATAATTTCTTCTCACTTCTGCAACAATAAACTTCTTTCCTGATCAGCTCTACCCAACAGTCACAATATCCCAAGTAGGCACTTGTAACGTAAAAGCTGATTACAGGAGGTGCCGAAGTTATGAGGCTCAGAAAATACGACCTATTCAATGAAAATCAGGAACCAGGGCTTAGAACTCTGCATACTTTCCTCAGACGCAAAGGAAATCCTAGGAGCCCAGGGGCCGCAGCTGTGGTCTCTCATTACGAGGAAGAGGAAGCAAAAGGGGAACAAACCTTAAAGAACAGGGAGGTAATAAATAGAATCATTTGTGGGCCGATGAGAATAACTACCAGGATAAGAGCCATGAAGCAAAGATTAATCGGCACGTCAGCGGTTTGCAAGTTTCGAGGAGTTTAACCACAGGAGGACGGCGCTCTAGTACACAGTCCTGCTGGGACCCGCGCGCAGACGGGGTGGGACGGCTGGCGCTTTTGAAGCCCTATCTCCCTCCGCCTCATGCCACCCGATTTTAGTTGTGACTGTGAGTGCCAGACTTGTGCCAAACTATGCACAAAAACGGAGGCAAGTTTAATTTTAAAACCCCAGCTGTTTTTCGAAACTTGTGTATCAAGGATAAGATATATGGTAAGATATATGTAACTTAGATATATATATAGTTGGTGTTTGGATGGATTCTTTTCTGATTTTTTTCCTCTATGCAATATTCATGTACATCTAGAGAAAGGAACTACTCTCATTTGCAATATCTAAAATATTTTATGGGGAGTCCCATATTCCCCTTTCACTTAAAAGTCCTTTACAGGGGGCTTCCCTGGTGGCGCAGTGGTTAAGGATCTGCCTGCTGATGCAGGGAACACGGGTTCGAGCCCTGGTCTGGGAAGATCCCACATGCCATGGAGCAACTGGGCCCGTGGGCCACAACTACTGAGCCTGTGCTCTAGAGCCCACGAACCACAACTACTGAAGCCCATGCACCTAGAGTCCATGCTCCACAACAAGAGAAGCCACTGCAATGAGAAGCCCGCACACCACAACGAAGAGTAGCCCCTGCTCGCTCCATCTAGAGAAAGCCCGCGCACAGCAACGAAGACCCAACGAAGCCACAAATAAGTAAAATTAAAAAAAAAAAAAATTCTTTACAGGACTTCCCTGGAGGTCCAGTGGTTAAGAATCCACCTTCCAAAGCAGGGGACGTGGGTTCAATCCCTGGTCGGGGGACTAAGATCCTACATGCCTCGGGGCAACTAAGCCCATGCGCCTCAACTAGAGAGCCCGCGCACCACAACTAAGACCCGATGCAGCCAAAAATAAATAAATAAATATGTATTTTTAAAGTTCTTTACAAACATTTCACCATAGATTAAAAAAATTCAGAACAATTTTAATGACTAATAACATTTCATTGCATTTATATTTAACCAGTTCTTCATTTTGAACTCAGATACCTTCAATAATTTTTCTATGAAGTAACAGTTATGAACATCTTCAGATGTGAATATTTGTATTTCCAATTATTTTCTTAGCCTAGTTTCCTAAAAACTAAAATTTCTAGGTCAAAAAGTCAACACACATCTTGACTGACAAGTTGATCTCCACAAAGTGGCTATCAGTCACCTCCCACTGCGTGGTACCTGCAATACCCTGTGGTCCACAGCTTCCACACATGTCTGTGTTCTCCCGTGAAACTGCGTCCTTGGTTTATTGGACATGCCTCCTCAAGTCTTTGAAACTACCTAGCAATTGCCTTAGTTCTCTAATCAGTTCTGATTTCTAGGATTACAGGGCTTTGGAGAGAAACACGGAGCTAGTTAGTCGTCCATGACAATCAGAAAGGCTCCTTCACTTGGAGAAGAGCTGTGCTCCTCCGAGCCTTCTGAAATCTTTTGTCATTATAATGACTTGGGCTCTGACTCCCTCCAGCTCAGGCTGATTTCCTGGGCATTGTTTACTACAGAGCATTCAGAGTCTGGGAAGATGCATTCCTGCCTACAGCATCCCCCATGAGGCTAGAACCAGGAATCTGAAGGAGCTGGGGAAGCGTGCTCAGAGCCCTCATCATCTCCTTTTCACTGGATGCTGAGTCAGGAAAAGGGCAGTGGGCCCTGAGGACGTGCCCACCTGCCCTGTCCCAGCCCGGGCCGCCTACCTAACTCTCCCCCAACTCCCTAATTCCCCTTCCACCATCTCTCCACTCACCCAGCCAGAAGCCCTTTCTGCTGACACTTCATGGTGACATATGCACTTCAGATGTAGTGCCTACTTCTCACTCCCTGAGCCCAGATTTCCACCGACATCCGTCCCCACTTTGTTGTGTTTCTGGTCAGTTCCCTCCCCTCAGCAGTGCTGACTATACAGTCTAGTTGGAAGGAACTGGTGCCCTTGCCCGTGTGGCATGCACCAAACCCTAAACACGCAACCAGAAACCATCTCTGCAGCATAAGCTCACTTCCACATTCTTTAGAACACTCTTGAACTTGGATTTTTAAAGTCTTTTTTCTCATCCCTCCATAAGGGCTTCTAATCTTTCTCTAGCATGAAATTTAATTATTTCCACTTGGGGTATCAGCCCTGGCTGCTTTGATTTTAAAGTAATCTCTCATTTGCCAAGGAAAATTCATTAGAGCAAATAGCGGTTTTCTCTCTGTCACATCCCATTAAAACGTGGCAAGAATCAGGCAGAGGGGCCAGCAGACCTGTGTTGAGGTCGCCAAGCAGCCACGTGGGCAGCCGAGCCCCTAGCCAGGAGGAGATCGTGAGACAGGAAATTGCCTTTTGAGAGGCAGAGTCAGAGACGCAGGCTATGTATTACAATGTACACAAACATGTATACATGTACACATACGCATGTGTGTGATACAGCTCTCAGCAATATTGTAACCTGGCGGCAGAAGACAAACACGCTGGCCTGGGAGTGGTCACTGTTCTGGAAACTGCACCTTCCAGCAAGTTCAAGTTGAAGAGCCAGTCAGTCTGTGAGGCAAAAGCAGAAAAGGAGCAGCACCCTGGGGCCCGGGGTCCTCTGCCCGCCATGGGTGCAGGCAGAGGCGCGGCAAGTGTTCTCCTGTGTCTGATACTGGGTGTTGTTCTCCCAGCCGTGGCTGGCCTGGAACGCTCTGACCACTGCTGCATGCGAACATGCCCCTGCCTGGGTTATAGGACCACAGCCTTCGGGAAGCTTACAATGACCCTTGGCAGGAATTCCCCCTTCTCCCTGCATAGCACCTGCCATCACTACATTGCCACTGAGTCGGTTCTTCTCTGACAGGGAGAGTCATCAGGGAATGGCCAGGACATCGTATATTGCAATGGACTGAAGCCCAATTCAAAATGGCTTAGGGTATGTAGCCCAAGGCCCAGGTGTGATCATCAGGCATGGCTGGAACCAGGTGGTCATATTGGAAATTTGTCCCCATCTTTGGTCGCTCCTTCTGAGTAGGCTTCATTGCTGGCTTGGTTTCTCCATGTGGCAGCAACAACAACTCCCAAAGCTTGGGGCTTTCATGTGCTTTGCGTCTAGTCATCAGAAAAAGGGGGGCTTTCCTTCAATAATCCCAGCAGACATGGGTATAATATGTATTGGTCTTGCTAGAGTCAGGTGCCCACCTTGAACCCATCTCAGCAGTCAGGGATGGAAGACCCTCCCAGGAGAGGCCTAGCTTGTGGGCCTCCCCTAGAGACACAAGGTGGGGCAGCCCCACCCAGTCACACTCTCAAGAGTGTCACCCAAGTTACATGCCTTGGAGAGGAGTGAGTCCCCAAAGGAAAACAGGGTGCCCTTATGAAGAAGAGAAAGAGGGTGCTGGACAGACAAGCAGAGCAGGTGCCCCTACAGTTGTCAATTCTAATTAGGAAGCAGGGCAGGGGACCATCAGCCAGTTCACCAGAACAGTTGTGCTGGCTTTTACTAAAACATGACCTACTAAGAACATGGCACTCATTAGCGCTGTGACTCCCTCATCCTTCTTGCCTTGGACAAAGAAGAGCATATTTAGTAACCCCACTTTGTGCTAGCACTGTGATATGCAACACTGAGGCATATCATAGCTAGTCCCTCTACTGAGGTGCTCACTACATAATGTTGAAGGCAAAGATGTTAACAAAAACGCCTAAAGTTATACATAAATATAATCAGTTCTACAGCAAAAGGCTGTGGAGCAACAACTGGTTCGGGGTGGAGTGGTTGAAGGTTTCAGAGCTGACAAAATTTGAACTGGGCTTTGAAGTATGAATAGGAGCTCACCAGACAGTAATGAGGTATTCAGACGTTGTATGCAGAGGGAAACAAAATATGAGAGGGTGCAGAGTTGTGACTCTGTCACAGAAACAAAACCTTCTGCAAACAAGAATACTGTAAGCATAGGCTTTGCTGTTAGTGCAGAGCAATCTTTGTGAATAAGTTAAAAAATACTTAGAACATAGGAAGTGTTTGGCAGGGATGTGGGGAGAGGAGAGAGCTGAAGGTGGAAAAACAGGACCAGATGATGGATGATGTGAAAGAGTCTCGGCCTCATCCCACAGGAAGTGAGGAACCATACATGGGAATCAGCCCACAAGCACAGGTTCCCGTGAAGCACTATTAAGGCAAAGTCACTCCCTCTCTTTGCAGCGTGTGCTGCATTTTCGGTGGGTATGCGGCTGGACTTTGGCACAGCGCCCAAAGCTTATGGCATTAAAAGCCACACTGACTTAAACGTAGCTGGTCTGTCAGGGAAGATGGACAGAAGCCAATTCCTCTGAACACAGTTCCTTTTCAGACACTTTATGCAGATTGAAAGTCCAGGAGCAGCAGGCTCTCCCTGCGGTGGGGACGGGGACCCCAGGTCATGTCCACGGTCCTGTAAAGTGGGCTGGCCAATGTGTCACATGGGGGCGAGCAGGACCCCCTCTTCTACTCATGCCCAGGGCACACGTGGCTCACAGCGGCCAGAAACCAAGGACGGGCCTCCCTCGGCCAAGGTTGTCGAAGTGGGAGGATAGTTCTGCAAGCTGAAGGGTTGGTGCATTGTACCCAGGTGAGATGCCCGTCTCCTAGATGCTCATTCTGGGATCTCAAGATCAGTTTCCCCGTTGACTGCACAATACAGGGAGCCCACTGATCCAGCTGAAAACATAAGAACACCTCACTTTTCTAGAACACTTCCCTCCTGCGTGGTCTGGGTCTCAGACACAAACACCTTGGACCAAAGAAATGTTGAGGCTGTGTGTACCTTTCTGTTTCCTTTAAGCTTTAAGAAAAAAGGTATGAGGTGGCTGATTGCACCAAAAATACAGTCTATTTCTGGCATTCATTCTGAATGCCACCTGACACGGCCAATTTTGGGATCGTACATTTTCCTCTGAAGGACTCTTCGGTCTGGCTTCACAACCATGCAGCCCTGTGCTAGCAAAGTGCCCAGCACGTGGGGTGGCTGCCCCTATAGCACAGCTCCTGTGTCCCGAATTTGGACCAAGCAGAGAGGCACAGAGACCCATCTGAGAAAAACAAACCATAGACGATGGTTCCCACAACAGATCAAACGAGGAGTGAACCAGACAGGAAGCCCCGAGTGAAGGTGGGGCCTGCCCATTCCCATGAGAATCTCCACGCACATCCAGGCGGCCCTTCGTACCTGGGGCTTGTTTTTTTCTTTCCCTCCTTAAGTTAACTCATCAATATGCAAACATGCTGGTCTTCATCTAAAAGCAAAACAAAAATCAAGCAGAACCCCCTCTGACGAGCACACGTCAGTCTCCGGATTCCACTTCACTTCTCTGTCTTCCGTTACTGCATGGCTTCCCCCGCCCCCGCTCTGCTGACCAGGCTTCCAGCCCAGGGGTGGCGGTGGCGCCTCTGAAATGCTCTTGACAAAGTCCCTGTCAACTTCCTGTTGGCAGATGTCAGCCTCATCTGCCTGGTCCTTGCAACAGTATTTGGTCACTTTTGCTGACCTTTCAGAAACCAGGTTTTGAAGTGATTTTTCTGGGAACTTGCAGTTTTTCTGCTGTGCCCTTGGCCACAAGGCTGGATCCTCTTCTCTTCCTAGAAATAATGGAAATCCTTTTGTCTGTCTCCGTACTCAGGGTGTCGCACCCTATCCCAAGAGTTTAAGCACGACCACAATGCTGACAGGTTCCCACATTTAGATGCTCAGCCCTGCTCTCTGGGCTAACATACCCAGCCTCTGCCTGGACGTCTCACCTGGATCTCTGGCCGGCAGCTCACACGGAAAGGTTCAGCGCAGGATCCCTGCCTGCCCTGCCCTGCCCTGCTCAGCGTGGCAGAGACCAGCACCGGCTCGGGCCCCAGGCTCAGGAACTTTCTATAAACCCGGTCTCCTTACATTGCAAGCCCAGTCCGTTAGCAAGTCCCGAATCTGGCCAATTCCCAGGGTCCGAGCCTTCACGTGCCTCTGGGAGCCTGGAGTCCTGTTCTCTGCACCCGGCCCCGCACAGCAGCCAGCGTTCACCCTCCAGTAACCCGCGTGGCCGAGCTCAGAGCCCCCACTGTGCCCAACAGGCCCAACTCCGTCCTTCCTGCCTTCTCCTGGCGCCGTTTGCCCAGTCGTCAGCCTTTCCCCCCGGGACGAATATTCCAAGCTGGCGTATGCTCTTCTCCAGGCTCACTTCAGTCGTCCACTCGAAGGCCGTGGATACTGGAGCTTTGGTGACCCTGAGCCCACCCTGTTACTTCATCCCCTTGCCCTCCTGGGAGTCCTCATGGCCTGAGGGGCCGCGTGTCTGATCCAACTCCATATTCTGACCAAAGGAGCTGCAGGTGCCGTGAGCTCGGGGCCTCGGCTGGTGCCGACTTCTTGCCCTTCATCCAGGCATCTGAGGCAGCAGTGGGTGCTAAGGACATTCTGTGCGTGAATTATGGTAAATTGAAGCTGGGATGGGTTAAGTAATGTAAGCAGTTTTAGTAAGTGGTCTGATGACAAAGCAGTGTAGAAGCTGTGCGCACATCGGGCAGGTAACCTTGTGGCGACCTTGAGGCACAGGCCCCATTTTAATTGTTGGGAGAGAAAGAGGTTGGCATTCATGTTGGAGCAGCAAAAACAGATGCGCAGAGGCAGAAATAGACAAAATGTGTTGATGGAATTTAAAAGAGAGGAGTTTTATAGCTTCAGAGAAGTTGGAAGAGAAATCGTGTGAAGTAAGTTGAGACTAATAAATGGAGGGCACCCAGCAATGGGCCACAGAGCCTGGGCTGCAGGGGCGCGGCAGAGGCTGTGAAGGCATATGGGTGCTGAGGTCCTAGGACTCACTGTGTGCCCAGTCCGTAGGCTTAGTGGGGATTCAACAGAAACAATGGGTCTGCTCTATAAAATCTGTTGACTGGGAAAAGAAAAAAACCCACGTTTTTGTGTCCATTAGCAAGAAAATATACTTCATTTCACATTTTAAATTGAAATGTGTGACATTTACCTTCTTTCTCTATAAAAAAAAATCTGCTTTCAAAAAAGTGATCATATTAAGAAGAAATGAGAAATTCTTACTGACTCAACATTCAATCAACCTGGATCATTAGACCATAGATTACACATGTCATCCAAAATCCTTCTAAACCAGCATTTGACACAAGAATTGAAATGCAGCATTGAACCAGTTTGAACAAATCTGGAGCAGTGGTGTCTGTGCTTTTTATATATATATATATATATATATATATATATATATATATATATATACACACACACACACACACACACACACACACACATAGATATTTTATATATAGATATAGATATTTATAATTTAAATATCTATATCTATATATATTTCTACTTGTCAAGAGATGATCGGTTAAAGAAAGAGAACATTTTATTCAATACTCCAGGTCTGTTGTGGACAGATCTTAGAGAAAGTCTCCTTTTGCATGAGGTTAAAACAACTGCACTCTATTTCTTTACACTAAAGGAGCCTCTCACTGTTAGCCAAAGTCAGAATACTTGAAGCTTAATGTGCTGCATCTCCTTATGGAAACTCCTTCTGCAGACGTTTGTGGAGTTTTTGTATCAATGTTTCAGAGGTAAAACCACTTGCCATATGTTACTTCGTCCATTTGCCAGAAAACTTTAACCAAAATCACCTTTTTTTCCCTCTATGAATTTTACAAATTATATTAAAATTCATCAAGATGGCAGATGAGCATATGAAAAGATGCTCCACGTCGTATGTCATTAGGGAAATAAAAATTAAAACAATGAGATCCCACCACACACATATTAGAATGGCCAAAATCCAGAGCACTGACACCAAATGCCCACAAGGACGTGGAGCAACAGGAACTCTCGTCACTGCCGGTGGGAACGCAAAAGGGTACAGACACTTTGGAAGACAGTCTGGTGATTACTTATAAAACTAAACATACCCTTACAATGTGATCCGGCAATCATGCTCCTTGGTATTTACTCAAAGGGACTGAAAACTTATGCCCACACAAATGTCTATAGCAGCTTTAACCATAACTGCCAAAACCTGGAAGCAAATGAGATGTCCTTCAGCAGGTGAGTGGATAAATAAACTTGGCCTGTCCAGACAGTGGGATATTAGAATGTCAAGTCCCAACAATCTCTGAGGCGATGCAAAAGGGCAGCTGAGGAGAAAATCCTGCAGTCCTGGAAGGAAGCTCTTTGTTCAAGGGACAATCCTTCCAAGCCGCTCTGTTTCTAGGGGCATCTAAACTCTGCCCTTCTGAATGGGGCAGAGTATCAGGAATTTTCCAATTTTCTAATCTCCAGCTCATCTCCAGAATTCACAGTGGAAAACAGTCTGCAGAGTTGCCTCCGTGAGTTCAATTCTTGGGGTCAAACCCAACATAAGACCCAATTTCTAATCAGCCCAGCCCAGAAGCTGGCGGCTTCCTGCTAAGGGCAGCCCACAGGCTGGTTCTTCTGTTCCCTTGGCCACCGCCAGGGAGCTGGGTCATGTCTCTTGTAGAACAACAAACCAGACAAGGGCTACCTGTTAATCTCTACAAGCGGGAAATTCTGGAAAGTTAAAGTTAATGCATCATTGCACGTATGGTCTGGGGTCGTGGAGGTGGATTTACCCGATAGACCAACATTTTCTTTTTTAAAAAAATTAATTTATTTTGGCTGCATTGGGTCTTTGTTGCTGCACGCGGGCTTTCTCTAGTTGCGGCGAGCAGGGCCCACTCTTTGTTGTGGTGCGTGGGCTTCTCGTTGCGGTGGCTTCTCTTGTTGCGGAGCATGGACTCTAAGCACGCAGCCTTCAGTAGTTGCGGCACGCGGGCTCAGTAGTTGTGGTTAGCGGGCTCTAGAGCACAGGCTCAGTACTTGTGGCGCATGAGCTTAGTTGCTCTGCGGCATATGGGATCTTCCCGGACCAGGGCTCGAACCCGTGTCCCCTGCACTGGCAGGCGGATTCTTAACCACTGTGCCACCAGGGAAGCCCCAGACCAACATTTTCTGTAAAACTTTTCGACAAGTGGAAGACAGTGTGGTTGAAACGTAACAAGCAGGATTACCCAGAAATGACCCCAGGGGCAACTTCCATTCTGAGGGCCACGGCGCTCAGACCACCCCTCAGCCGGAGGACCCCAGGGACCAGGTGCTGGGAGCTGCTGGCCCCATGTCCCGAGCAGGAGCTTGCCACCCAGAGCCCTCTCCTGAACACTCAGCCCATGGGAGGGGCTCAGAGGGACGCTCAACCCTCGCAGAGCGGCCCCAGCACGCCACGGCCCCACCAGGACCGGACGCCCCTTGTCCCCCCAGGCTAAGTCTGCCCCCACCTGAATGTGAACACACCTCAGCTGCCAGTGCTTCGATGGAAACAGTGGTTTCATTCTCTGTCTCTCAGTGATGGATCTTTCAAATAATGTCACACTCAGGTCCTGGGCCCTAGACTCACAACTCACTGGAAGAGTGCGAGTGGCCGACGCAGGGGTGCGTGCTCGGGAGCAGCTGGCATGTACTGACCCCGGGGCTCCTTTTCCCCACCCTCCTCCTGCACCAGAGCCGCCACCGTGGCCAGAAGCTCCACACCTCCTTCCTCTGCCCAGGCCCTTTCTTCAGGTCTGAATTTTACCCATAAACTCCCTGCTGGTGGCTGAGGAGAAGGCAGGAGGGTCAGAGTCAGAGGAAGATGTGAGAAGAAGTTGCCCGGAGGCCTTGAAGGTGGAGGAGGGGGCAGGAGCCTCGAGGAGCTGGAAGAAGACAAGGAAGAGGTTCCCCCAGAAGCCTCCAGAAGGAACTGCCTGTGCATTCACTTCAGGCTTCTGTCTCTACAACTGTAAGATCATAAATATGTGCTGTTCTAAGCCAGTGAATTTTTGGAAATGTTCTACAGCAGCAATGGGAACCCTAATTCATCACCATTTCCTTGTTTTCACTCTCCAGTTTTCTTACTGACTTCATGGTGTGTGGTGATCAGAACTGCATATACTACTCTGTGAGAGGGCAGGGGAATATCGGTCAGATTTGCTTGGTGGCCAGGAAAATTATTTCGTAAACTCAAGAGAAGAGTACAGACCAGAACCTTTGGAGACAGCCTTCTAGAGAATCCTGGGTACCAGGAAGCACACTGACTTTGAATTTTAGTGAATGATTATATTGTCCACAATAACAGTGATGTACTGTATTCTTTTCTACAACTGACCCTGTTCTAAGTTTCATTAGAAAGTTGAAAGCCCATTTAAGGAGTCTGGGAAGATGGTGGCAATTTAGTGTTTTTGTATTTTCCCCAAATTCTCCCAGAAACAGACATACTAGATCTGAAAGCAAAACTAAGAACCCAATACCCACGGATCCCACAGTTCTGGAACAGTCTGAACCCTATCAACTCAAAACTAACAGAGCTTCCCCAGCACCCAGATTCCTTCCCTCAGGAGAAACTCCTGAGGACTGAATCTGGCCAAATTGATCAGGACGCACAGTAGGGGCAGAGGAGAAGACACCTCGCAGGTGGTCGGGGAGGGGAGACAAGCGGGTTGATTTCTGAACCGCCCAGGCTAAATTGCTCATCGCTTTGTGAAAACAACAAAAGAGGAAGCACCAGGGCTTCAAAGTTAAAAAGCTATGCCAGCCCATTGCTATCTCCTGGCGATTCAGGAAAAGTCTTTGTTTTGTTTTATTTTTAAAAATAAGCAGCATGAACAATCACAGGAAAATCTACCCGAGCATTGTCAATTCCCTGCCAACAATAAAGGCGTGCCAGGAAAATACAGGGCTTCCTGCTACTGAAACGCACCCATAATAGCAATAACTATAACAATAACAGAAGGAAACCACTAAGTTAAAAGCGGGAGCGGGCATGGGCATTGTTATTCTGAGACTCACATTTTTACGTTGAGGTCAGACTGAGTCATTACTTTGATATCATTGAGAATCAAAATAGTGTGAGTGAAAGGAGACGGTCATGCAATAGATGAGGTTAAGTAAAAACACTGTATTCCTAAATTCGAATGGGAATTATGGATACGAAATGACTAGCTTTGTACAGAAAAGGACTGAAAACAGTGACCAAACCCGATCAATAGTCACCCCCAGTGAGTAGATTTCTCACTAAAACCATCCGTGGCTTCTGGGAGAAATGGAAGATTTCATGTCTGAGTCGGGAAATGCACCATCTAAAACATCGTGTCCACCGGAAAACAAGAAAGCCACCAAAGGTCTCCAGGTCCATGTCAAAAGGATTCACTGAAGAGGCCCCCACCGACTGAAGATGTGAGAATTACCGCACTGAAACACATCTAATGTTTAAATCCACGAGTTAACAGATATCAAAACAAACTAAAACAAAAAGCGCAAAATCTAAATTGAACCTCAAGGTACAAGTAGTTGATGAGGGAAAGTGTTTTTTGTTTTTTTAAAATAGAAGCTTGGAATTAAAATGTCACTGTTTCACAACTCAGCATACCTGAGTAAATCTAGGCAACCATTTTCAAAGGCTGGTAACATCACCAAGAGAGACAGCCAGGCACCGGGGTTCCCGTGATGGGATCTGCTTTGGTGCCCGGAGGCCTCCAGCCGGCCCCAAAACACTCACCCTTCCACAACTCTGCACTCTCCCAGCTAAATGAGGCCACAGATTAACAGATACCATGCTGGGTGTTTTGTTTTGCTAAGCAATTATTGTCAACTTTTTGCTTAATGATAGAAATGCAATTACCTCCCATCTTTCAGAGATCCTTAGGGTGGATGCAACAGTACCATATCTGGAATTGCCCCAACGCCCCTGGGGGAGAGTGGTAGGCAGGGCAAAGATGGAACCAGATCGCTCAGCTGTATAACTTATTCTCTCTACTGACAAATTTCCACAATAAGAAAAAGAACAAGACAAACATGCACAAAGCCACACATACTCATTTAGATGAGAACCTGAATGGATTTGGTCCTACAGGGCTTGTGGAGCCACTGAGGGTGGAAATTAGAACCGGGAGACGTTTTTGTTCTACGGCACCTCCTGAGCAGTTTTGCAGCATTAAGAGCATTTTAAGTTGTACCCAAACTCTCACCAAAAAGAGATCTCCCTGATCCATTCTTACGCAAGGAGCTGTGATGTCAGCTTTGTTGATTTAAATTTTAAGCAAAGGGTAGATGGGGGTGACCAGGGGCCGGGAGGTGGGGGAGGTGGGCAGGAGCTGGTCACAGAGACAAAGCTGCAGGGACGCAGGGTGAGCAGTCCCGAGACTACTGTCCAGCACGGTGACTGCAGGTGATAACGCTGGGTCAGGTCCTGGAAATTCGCTCAGGGAGTAGACCTCAGGCGCTCTGACCACACACAGTGGTCACTACGTGAGCCAGACGTGCTAATTAGCTTGACTGTAGTAACCGTTTCACTGTGTGTGTTTCAAACCAGCATGCTGGACACCCTAAAAATTTTAAATTCTTATTTAAATTTTAAAAATTTAAATGCTGAAGAGCTGTGAAAGTGCACTTCTCCTAAATGCCGCCTTCCCGTTGCTTCTGGTGTGAGTGGCACCCTCGAAGGCCACGGCTGTTCCTCGTTCTCCTCTGCAGTCCTAGAAGTAGGTGGTACCGTAACCAAACTGGAGTTGAGGTGCACGGGTCACACGGCCCTGGGAGCAGGTTCCCCAGAGAGCTGCCCTAACGTTCTTGCCCAGGCCTTCCTCTTCCCTCTGAGCTTCACGTTTACCCCAAGGGAGCCTCACACCCTCCTCACAGCCCCACCTGCTCCTGGTACGTGCACTGCAGGCCTCTGCCCACATCGGCCCCTGGAGCCCCGCACAGAGGGGAGGGCTGGCAGGCGCCGTGCTCCTCCCACAAAGATGGCTCCACTCGCCTCTGCAACTTCCTTTTTCTCTTTCCCGAATCTCCAGTCCCGGAGCGTGTCCCGTGGTTAGTGGGCACCTGTGCTGTCTGCCAGGGCCTCCTGATGGGGCTCCCCAGCTGCCCGCCACTCGACATCCTCTGTGTGAAGACAGGCTGGTCCTCTGGGGGTGAATCATGTGGTTACGTCCATGCTCAAAAAACTCCAAACTTGTCCTCAGCCTGTGAGGCTCTGCAAATCCAGCCCTGCCTTTTCTCTCCAAACTCAGGTCCCGAGCCAGCCCCTCGATCTCGTGGCTCCAGCCCCCGTGGGCTTCTCTCTGAGCTGCAAGGGGAGAGTTCCATTCCCCTCGTAGGACCCTCACTCTCACTGTCCCGTGTGCTGATCTTCACATCTGTCTGTGCGGCTGTGATTCGGATCTGGTGAACTGACATGGCTTCCAGGTGATCTTTATCCCGCTGATTTGATCACGGACCTAAGCCTCTGTGTTTTCTTGACTGTTTTAGTGAAGCCTCTTGCTCCCCGGCGGGTGCACGTTACCTGGGAACAGCCCCATCTTGCTGGCCCTGCTCACCCTCCACCTCTGGGTCCTGCCGCAGTGCTGGGCCCAGACTGAGTGCTCAGTGAAGGAATTTCTGCCCCTTGGTCTCCACTCCACTCCTGCTGTCTCCCCAGAGCAAGTTTTGTTAGTTCCCCTCCCAATGCATTTTTCCATTTTCTTGGAAGGAAAAGGGTACAGATCCTCCCTAAGCCAAGGTCAGCTCCCTTGCAGGGACTTCCTGCAGATGCTGCTGTTGGAGCTGCACCTGGGGCCAGGCACCTTCCCTGAGCGCTGGGTCCTCTGTCTGGAAGGGGCAGGGTGGGCCATGGGGGACGAAGTCAGACCAGAGATGAGGCCCCATGGCTCTGAGGAGCAGATGCCCAGGTTCCCAGGGGTCATTTCATTCCCATCTCCGCCCCCGACCCTGCTGTCCCCTCAGGAATCATGAGCGGTCCCGACTCCTGTCTCTCCTAGATCCTTGGACGCTGGACCCCAAGGGAGCCTCACTCGGGAACGTGTTTGTCGTTGATGGGTTTCCGTTTGTTGACCAGGCTCAGCAGCTGCAGGAATCAAGCTCTCCTCCTACAGAAACACCAGACCCCCAAAGGGGCCTTCAGTTACCCGCTCCAGTCGCTCCAAGTTAATTAAAAAAAAAGTGCTCACTGGTTCAGGTGTCTGCTATTTGTTTTGACAAGGGCTGGCTGTCTCTCTGGGAAGAGGCAGCTATGGACCAGCTCCCTGGCACGGCCAGCTGCATCTCAGCTCAGATTGGGACCGAGGCCACTGGCAGAAACTTTGTTCTCCTGACCTTGAGAGGATGACAGCCAGGAGCCCCTTTGGACTGAATAATCCTATAAAGTGCTCAGTGGCCTGGAAAAAATGATTTTTTCAGCTTTAATCCGTTATGATATGTTATTTGAAAATGTAATCTTCCGTGCAAACAAGCAGCACACTGGCCTCCTTTGCTGGCCTGACGTCCCCGTCTGGGCTGACAGTGTCTCTTCAAAGCCGTCCTCTGGTCGTGTCTGCAGGCTGTGAACTACTTGCATATTGGGGAACCTCGAGCCGGCGTGAAAAGTGAATTCAGTCCTTAGTAACCAGGTGGCCTTGTCTCTGGGACCCCGGCTAACAGATAGGAAGCACCAGGCTCTGCAAGGGAACTGAACACAAACGTCCACGTCCTCCAGGGACTGAGTACATCTAAACCCTCTAATCCTTTCTGAGAACCTGTCTCGCTTGTTTGGATTACACCAGTTCAAGGGGGGCTTCGGGGTCATGCACCTAACTGGACCTGGGAGGAGCTGGGGGCTGCCACGGCCGCCCCATGTCCCCTCTTCTCTGCCCAGCAGGGTCCTGCCCTCAGCCCCTGGACACAGGCCCAACCATGGGGAGGGAGTGTAAGGACGAACCCCTGGACACATGCTCTGGGGAACGCCAGGCACAGCCCAAGGGGACATGTCTGATCAAGGGACCCCCACCGCATTTTCAGGATCCAGTCCCTGGGCTCCATGGGGCAGAGTAAAGGGATGTCAGGGTTGTGGAAGGAACATAGGTTTGGGTGAAAGAGGGTCTGGGTTTGATCCTGCCTCTGTCGCTCAGGGCCTTTGGGAAGACATACTCAGTTCCCACACAGAAGTGCAGGACGATGCTGGCTTCCTCCCTCGGACAAGGAGGTGAGGGTACACCCAGCCTGGCCGGGCAGCAGCTGCTCACATTGGCACTTCCACCCTCTGCCTTATTTGTGCATTATACACTGATCTGTGCTGTGGAGGAAAGGCCCTCCTCCCTCCTGGGAGGGCATCAGGCACGGCACTCGTGAGAGAGGTGGGGTGCTGGGACCCTGCCTCACGGCCTGCCCCCACCATCTGCAGGAAGGACTGTGGTGCCCAGTCACATACGGACACACAGCAGAAGCGAGGGCACCCACCCCCCCAAGCTCCCTTCCCACCACACGGGGCTCCGCCCCACATCCTGCCCCGCAAACAAGACATGCAGGCCAGCCTGTCCTCAGGAGCAAGGATGGCCCACGCCCTTCGGGGCAGGAAGAGGCGGCAGCAAGCTTACCTGCAGCATATGGACAGATGGGGTTACTCCAAGCCCTTGGGGACTCTGGCAAAGTCGTGTTGGAGAGAGGGGAGCTACTGCCATCTGGTGGACGACGCTGGAGATGCTGCCCAAGGTCTCGCCGGCAGGACACCCCACACGGAGGACTCTCTGCTTCCAAAGCAGGAACTGACTCGGCTCTGGACTCACGCTGTCCAACAGAATCACGTGAAATGTTAAGTGTGCTGGTAGCTACAGGAAAAAGTAAAAAGAAATTAATTTTCATAACATTTTATTTAACCCAACAGATCCAAAATATGATTCTTTAACCATGTACTCAATCTAAACATTACTAGTGAGGTTATTTTACACTTTTCTTCCTCCCCAGCACATCTGGGTTCCAGTGTGAATTTCACACCGACCGCACCTCTTGGTGCAGACCGGTCGATTTCCAGGTCCAGGAGCCTCTGTCATTTTGGACCAGTGGTGGCCTGCCAGAGTCTGGTGTCCCCTTTCTGAAAAGTGGAAGAGTCTCAACTACCCTGTAACTTGAGCCTCCAGTACTTACTGGCTGGTATTGTTCCCACCAGGGTCAAAGGTTTTCTAAGACAGGGTTTTGCACTTCATTTGTATCTGTGAAGCTCCATGCCACTCTCCACCTGGCAGAGTAGATGCTCAACTTCTGAGTCCCTTTGGCTGCTGAAGTACTGCAGATGAGCATGAAACCAGACATCTGTTCCTCAAGGTTGGAGGCTGGAGTCCAAGGTCAAGGTGCTGGGGACCTGGGGTCGGGTGAGGACCCGCTTCCTGGTCTGCAGATCCTGTTTTCCCTGAGTCCCCATGAGCACCGAGAAGCTGTAGTCACAGGCCTCAGGGGCTGGGGGAGGGAGCAGACCTGTGAGCCTGGGCAGGAGGGCCAAGTCCACTGCCCTAACCTTGATATGTGTTGACCCCAGTCAAGGCATTGAAGAAGGGACATCCTGCACCAGATCCTCGGTCTTTAGTCTGCCTGGGGGTGGGGGGAGAACTCTCTCTCTCTGCTTCTTGACCTACCTACCATAAGGGACTTGGGTAGTCACCCAAAAAACAGAATAAAGCAGACTGAATTGTAATTAAGATGAAGGAAGAAAAAAAGGTGGGCAGTAATTAACCAAGGAAAGGAATGATGCTTCAATGGAGACGATGACACAGATGAATGAGTTTGCTGCAGATTTGGTTCCCACCTTCCTAGAATGATCTGCCAAAAGGGAGGCATCCTCAGCCATGGTTTAGTCAACGTGCAGGAGGTAAAACTAACCATTATCCAGGGAATCTGTTGCTCTTCCTGGTATGAAGTCAGTGGGAAGGGATTTCTCCTGGGAGGTCTATGAAGGTCACCATCTCCAACTTTCTGTCCTTGGATGACATGAGAGAACTCACCCTGGAGGAAGACCATATGGATGCCATCTGTGCAGGGTCGCCTCTGTCAAAGCTCTCACTCTGGATGATATATGAGTGCCCGAATTATAAATGCGATGAGTGTGGAAGAGTCTTCACCACAGCTCTAACCTAACATACCAGAGAGCACACACAGGGTGAAAATCAACGTCTCTGTAACCCCTAAGTTTTCTTTTTTAAAAATTTTATTTATTTATTTTTGGCTGTGTTGGGTCTTCGTTGCTCTGCGCGGACTTTCTCTAGTTGCGGCGAGTGGGGACTATTTTGTTGTGGTGCGTGGGCTTCTCACTGCAGTGGCTTCTCTTGTTGCAGAGCACGGGCTCTAGGCACGTGGGCTGCAGTAGTTGTGGCACACAGGCTCAGTAGTTGTAGCGCACGGGCTTAGTTGCTCCACTGCATGTGGGATCTTACTGGACCAGGGCTCGAATCCATGTATTGGCAGGCGGATTCGTAACCACTGCACCACCAGGGAAGCCCCCGTAACTTATCCTTAAACAACACGAGTGACCTCCATTTGGGAGGAAGCCTCTCTCTGTTCCCACTGCAGCAGGGACTTCATCTAAACTTCAGCATTAGTGTGCACAAGAAAATTCAGGGTAGGAAGAACTATAAAAACAGGAAAATCTTTAGAAAAGTAGACAAGTCTTTACCAAGAGAAGCAAGTTGGAAGTGAAATAACACATAACTCATGCTGGAGAAGTTATTAAATGAAAGAAATGTAAAAAGCCCTTTACTTGTAGAATATGTGAGACTGCACACTGTATAAAACACTCAGTGTAATGAATTAAGGAAAGCCTTCAGTGATTTCCAACCCCTTAGGTAATATTAAAGTTCCCATACTGAGGAGATACCAATCCTAAAATCAAAGTGAAAAAGCCTTCAGCGGAAATTCATGTTAGAAGTCTCAGAATTGGAAAAATCTCCATCATAAATGTTTTACAACACAATTCATCCATAAATTCAAACTTCTGCCTAATGACTTATTATTGAATATAAAATAAAATAAAATGTAGGAACATGGAACAATTTGGGAATGTTGAGTGCAGAATTTTGTGAAAATTATTACATTTTAAAATGTAATCTATAAATATATAGATTAGAAGTTGCAGCTGAAAAGCTATTATGTTGGTCACTTTCCAGTTTTTTTACATAGCTCTAAATATAATTAAGATGACTGGGGTCAATTAGAAAATAAATTTCTGTGTTAACGGAAATATGTAGAATATGAGTGTTAACTATACTCTGCATAGCTATAGTCCAGCTTTCTTTGTTTATTTTTAACAAATGTACCTTCTCCATCCTTTTACTTCTAATATATCTGTATCTTTATATTTAATGTGGGTTTCTTTTACATAACGTATAGTTGAGTCTTTTTTAAAAAATCCCCTCTGACGGTCTTTTTTTTGGCTGTGCCCCACAGGCTTGTGGGATCTTAGCTCCCTGACCAGGGATTGCACCAGGCCCTCGGCAGTGAGAGCGCACAGTCCTAACCACTGGACTGCCAGGGAATTCCCAGTCTTTCTTTTAACTGATGTATTTAAACGTCTGATGTTTAAAGTGGTTACTGTTACTATTGGATTGGTATCTATCCTATTTGTAACTGTTTTCTATTCATTGCCCTTGTTCTTTATTATTCTTTTTGTCTTCCAATTTTTTCTCCCTTACCTGGTTTTAACTGAGCATTTTATATAATTTATATAATGCCATTCTTTGTTCTACTGTATCAATTAATCAATCATACTTCTAGAAAATGTTTGTCACTGTCCTTGAGTTTGCAATATGCATTTACAACTAATCTGAGTCTACTTTAAAGTGACACCATGCCACTTGCAAGTACCTTACAACAGACTACAGGCTTCCCTGCTATCCACTTTCTTATATGTTAGCAATGAACAACTGGAATTTGAAATAAATTATTTATATTAGCACCCAAAAAATGAAATCCTTAGGCATAAATCTAATAAAAGATACATAAGACTTATATGAAGAAAAGTACAAAACTCAGTGAAATCAATAAATATGTAAATAAAAGTAAAGCTAGTCCATGTACATGGTGAGGAAGACACAATTCTGTCACGATATCAGATCTTCCTGATTTTGACCTGCACATTCAATAGAATGGCAGTCAAAATCCCAGCAAATTATTTTGGGGGTATCAACAAATTGATTTTAAAGTTTATATGAAAAGACAGAAGACCAAAAACTAACTTAACATTGAAGGAGAAAAACAAAGTTGGAACACTGACACCACCCAACTTTAATACTTAAAGTTACCATAAAGCTACAGTGATCAAGACACTGTGGTATTAACAAAAGAATAAAACAGTTTAATAGAACAGAATAGAAAGCACAGAAAGAGAGTCATACAAATATACTGGACTGATCTCTGACAAAGGCACACAGGCAATTCAATGAGGAAACAACAGTCTTTTGAACAAATGGTGTTGGAACAACTGGACAGCCACAAGCAAAATAATGAATTTAGATGCAGATATTACACCCTTCATAAAAATCAACTGAAAGTGCATCATAGACTTAAATGTAAAATATAAAACTCCTAGAAGAAAACATAAGAGAAAGTCTAGATGACTCTGGGTTTGGAGATGACATTTTAGGTGCAGTGCCAAAGCCATGATTCATGTCAGAAAAAAATTGATAAACTGGACTTCATTAAAATTTAAGGTACTTACCTGGTAGTCCAGTGGTAAAGAATCCACCTTACAATTCAGGGGACTCAGGTTCGATCCCTGGTCAGGGAACTAAGATCCCACATGCCACAACTAAGCCCCTCGGGCCACAACTACTGAGCTTGCTTGCCTCAACTAGCGAGCCTGTGTGCTGTAAACTACACAGCCCACACGCCCTGGAGCTTGCACGCCACAACTAGAGAAGAGAAAACCCGCACGCCACAACTAGAGAGAAGCCCATGCACCACAACGAAGAGCCCGCATGCCGCAACAAAAGATCCTGCACACCTCAACAAAGATCCCGCATGCCGCAACTAAGACTTGACGCAGTCAAAAATAAGTAATAATAAATCTTAAAAGAAATTTTAAAAGTTCAACCCAATTAAAAATGCACAAACTATCTGAGCAGACACCTGACTAAAGACATACAGATGGCAAAGATCCAACATGTCATAAGGGAACTGCAAATTAAAAGACCTGTTAGCATGGCTAAAACACAGAACGCTGACAACACCAAATGTAAACAAGGATGTGGGACAACAGGTGCTCTCGCTCACTCCTGCTGGTAATGTAAAATGATACAGCCAGTTTGAGACACTGAAGCTACTTTTCTCCACTGGGGAGGTGAGGCTCAGTTCATTATCTTTCCAAAATGCAAACCTGCTCAGGCACCCACAGCTGGTGCTGAAGTCCACTGGGGTCTCACTCTAGCAGAAAAACCATCACAATCACCACAGACACCATAACCTGCATGATGGTTTTGCTTCATGCTCACTCCTTCAGAGAAACTTGTCTGACTTAAAAGAGACTTTATGGGACTCTGGAATATGGGGACCGCCTGCTACATGAATGCAGCGCTGCAAAATCTGACACATACGCCATCCCTTGGCAACTCTACACCGACTCAGGGGTACTCTCAGATTTGTCGGCATTAAGGATTCTGCATCCTATGTACTAGGCAAGCCATCATCATTGTGATGTTATCAAGCCATCACACCCGTGAGTTGCTGGCTTCCATACACACAAGCAGGAAGATGTCCATGAATTTCTGATGTTCACTGTCAAAGCCATGCAGAAGGCACGTTTGCAAGGTGACAAGTAGTTACAGTGTCACTTCAAGGGCACCACCCTAACACGACCAATATTTGGAGGGTGCTGGAGACCTTAAATCAAGTGTCTCCATTGCAAGGGCATTTTAAACACCTTTGACCCTTACCTGGACATTAAGCTGGATATCAAGGTAGCTGAGAGTGAGAGCCAAGCTTCAGGATAGTCGATGAAGCCCAAAGAGCTGGACCACGAAAACTCCTGTCATTGTAGTGTCTGTCTAAAGAAGGTGCCTACTGCCAATGTTTACTTTGCACACTCCCTCTAAGGTCCTCATCCTTGTACTGAAACAGTTCACAGGTGACAAAATTGCTGAGTAACCATATCCTGAGTGTCTTAACGTGCAAATCTTCCTGTCTCAGCAGAACGCAGGACAACTTGTCTATTTACTCTAGGCTGTGCTGGTCTATGCCGCTTTGAGTTGTCTCAATGGACATTACTTCTGATATGTAAAAACTGGGAGAAAAAAAGAGTGGGATGATGGATGATCTAAGGTAGCCACCTGTGACATGACTTCTTTCCTGAGCCAAACTGCCTATGTCCTCTTTAACACTCAGAAGAGCAAACTGGAAAGAAAGAGTGGGAGTCTGGCAATAGGTAGGGAATCAACAGCCCTTGGGTTGATGACACAGCCATGGGAGCAGATTTAGGAAGCCCTGAAGGAGATGCCTACATCCAAGTTCCTGAGTTACAGGACAATTTGGAAGAAACACCAACCAAAGGAGTCACCTTAGACCAGGGGAAATTTCTCCAAGAACAAAACTGACCAAAGCCTGAATTCAACCTCAGGAAAACAGAATTCACCCCGGGGCGCTGCAGTGCAGTTGTGATTCAGCAGTCAAAATAAAGAGGTGGGATGAGAAGAATCTCCAGAGGAGGAAAACTACCTGCTAGTGTATGAGAGCTAAGTATGAGAACAGAGGTATTTTTTGCATATCACCTTGCCTTGGTCAGATATGGGATTTTGTATTTGAGCTTATGTTTTGTAAAATTCAGAGATGTGGGGAATGTGTGTTGGCGTTCTATATGTGAAGATTCATAAACTTTTGGGGTTATAGAGACAGCAGGGAAAGTTTTATTTGAAAATGAGGGTAGAAGGCACTTTGCCTTAATGGTGGAGCTTTTTATGGAGACATGTAAATGCTCTAGGAATAGTTTTTTTCCCTGTATTTTGGCTGCATAGTATTAATATCTTACAGAGTTCTCCTGGTTGCCACCTCTATCTTTAAAAGTTATGTATCCTCGGGCTTCCCTGGTGGCGCAGTGGTTGAGAGTCCGCCTGCCGATGCAGGGGACACGGGTTCATGCCCTGGTCCGGGAAGATCCCACATGCCACAGAGCGGCTAGGCCCGTGAGCCATGGCCACTGGGCCTGCGCGTCGGAGCCTGTGCTCTGCAATGGGAGAGGCCGCAACAGTGAGAGGCTCGCGTACCGCAAAAAAAAAAAAAAAAAAAAAAAAAAAGTTATGTATCCTCTTTCCCTAAAACAATGATCTTTCCACGCAATAAATAGAAAGCTCGTATGAAACTGAAACTAAATTATAAACAGCAAATGTCCAAATCCATAAAGATATAAATACAGGGAAAACTAACTAAATGCTATATGCTATGTTTACTTGCTTCAGTTCATTAAAATAGAAGTTATATAAGAACTTCCTGAAAACTCAATTTTTTTATATATAGTGGGGTACAGAGGAATTCAGAAACATTTACAGCACAAAATGACAATGTCACCAGTTTTCAACATTTCCTAACAGATACACTTACATGTTAGAACATGTTGGCTTGGGAAAACTGAGTATTTAAAACAATGGGGTATTGGAAAAACAGCGACAAACATCCAAAAGAGCAAAAAGGAACAGTAAAAATTACAAGCATACAAGCGATATATATAGAACAAAAAAGAGGATGTCACAGAAGCTGTTCTTGAAAAGATTTATAACCTGAATTCACATGGGGCACATCATGTAAAAGAGTAATACTAGAAACAAACAAAACACAGACGAAAAAAGGGGCAAATAATTATGGACAAAGCAGATATGGGAATTACTTTCAATTATATGAATAATTCCAAGACAATGACACTAAAAAACACAAATTCTGAGCCTGTTCCCCAGTGTTTGTGGGAACTGACTTTATAAAGATAAGCCCGCTGTCACTGAAAGGCAGCATCTTCCCAAAAAAACCCTCCTAAACACACAGGCCTGGACGTGTGCGTTAGTGTGCATGTGGGATGGGAGCCAAGGGTCAGATAGTAAACTTCCACATGGGGACCGTATTTGTTGGATGTACAGTGGCTTTTTTCTTATGGTTCATACTTGTATGCATTACTTGCATCTTATCTGAGAGTATCAAATAAACAATAAAAGTGATGTCATTTTGAGAAAGCATTTTGAAAAAATGGAAGATGTCACAAAGGACACTATATTAGTTTCCTAGGGTTCCCATAACAAATTACCACAAACTTGGGAGCTTAAAACAAGAGTAATTTATTCTCTCAAAGCCCCCAAAAATGTGCTGGCAGGGCCACATCCCCTCCACAGACTCTGGGGAGCCCCCCCAGCCCCCCGCCCTCCAGCTGCTGGCAGCTCCTGGCCTCTGCTGGCTCATCTCAGTCTCCGTCACCACATGGCCTCTCTCCCTGCGGCTCACACTCCCTCTCATCTCTGACAAAGATACCACTCACTGGACTTAGGGTCCACAATAAATTAAGGAAACAACTTGAGATCTTTTTTTAAAATCTTTATTGGAGTATAATTGCTTTACAAGGTTGTGTTAGTTTCTGCTGTATAACAAAGTGAATCAGCTATACGTATACATATATCTCCATATCCCCTCCCTCTTGTGTCTCCCTCCCACCCTCCCTATCCTACCCCTCTAGGTGGTCACAAAGCACCAGGCTGATCTCCCTGTGCTATGCGGCTGCTTCCCACTAGCCATCTATTTTACATTTGGTAGTGTATATATGTCCATGCCACTCTCTCACTTCGTCCCAGCTTACCCTTCCCCCTCCCCGTGTCCTCAAGTCCATTCTCTGCATCTGCGTCTTTATTCCTGTCCTGCCCCTAGGTTCTTCATAACCTTTTTTTTTTTTTTTAGATTCCATATATATGTGTTAGCATACAGTATTTTTTTTTTCTCTTTCTGACTTACTTCACTCTGTAGGACAGACTCTAGGTCCATCCACCTCACTACAAATAACTCAATTTCATTTCTTTTTATGGCTGAGTAATATTCCATTGTATATATGTGCCACATCTTCTTTATCCATTCATCTGTCGATGGACACTTAGGTTGCTTCCATGTCCTGGCTATTGTAAACAGAGCTGCAATGAACATTTTGGTACATGACTCTTTGAATTATGGTTTTCTCTGAGTATATGCCCAGTAGTGGGATTGCTGGGTCATATGGTAATTCTATTTTTAGTTTTTAAGGAACGTCCATACTGTTCTCCATAGTGGCTGTATCAATTTACACTCCCACTAACGATGCAAAAGGGTTCCCTTTTCTCCACACTCTCTCCAGCATCTATTGTTTGTAGATTTTTTGATGATGGCCATTCTGACTGGTGTGAGGTGATACCGCATTGTTCAACTTGAGATCTTTAACTGTATCTGCAGACACTCTATTTCCAAATAAGTTCACATGCACAGATCCCTGGGGTTATGACTTGGGTTTATCTTTTTGGGGTCACAGATTCAACCCATGACAGACGTCATTTCAGCCTCCGTTGCAGGTGAATGGTGAAATGCCTCAGAAGCACAGTCAGTGACTAAGGCATGGAGAATGTGAATGTATTTTTTGGCCTCTGTGTGTTCAGCACGACGGACAGAGATTTTAAGTCTTTCCTTCCTAAACTTTATGTGCTTCCAGGAACCTCATTCACTACAAATTGCAGTGCTACCAACATGCCTCTTTCTCTAATATGGAATAAAAATAACATCAAGTATAAAATAATTTCCAGCTTCCTTCAAAAATGTTACTTCAGAGCCTGCCTGTTTTGAAACTTGGTCTCTGAATACTGGCCCCTTAAGCCATGAACAGGATTTCAGGTTAAATGTGGATTTCCACAATCCAGGCTAGTGCTGTGCATAAATAGCATGCTTGTGAAGAAAACACTCCCTGAAGCAAGAGAAACTGAATGTTCGTCTATATTGTGGCATAATTTAGTCATCTCTTACCTGGGTGGGATCTTAAGAAAAAAAAAGTTTTACAAAGAAACGTGAGACCTCCCACATTTACATGGTTTACAATGTAAATTGTGCAGTTTAAACTGTTACAGTGTATGAACCCACATTTTGGTAGATGTACACACATCTAATTAACACCTCCACATGGATTCAGAAAATTACAGAGGCTCTGGGGTTCAGGGGCTACCCCTCCAGCCTTTCTTGCCAGGCACGAGCAGTTGCTGTTCCTCACTTAGGACATGTTCAGGGTCTCAGGCAGAACGAGCATGTCCTCCCACCGCCATCCCTGCTCACGTGGACTGTTTCCAGCCTCTGACAATTCCCACATGCTCTTCCCTAGAAGTTACTGGGAGGTACTGTGGGGACCCTCTGTCAGCCTCTTTAGTAAATCAGAAGCTCTCTGGGGGCAGAGAATTTCATGCAATGTTTTATAACAAGAATGATAAATAATAACAGTGGTAATAACTTCAATACTGATGATTAACAAGAACAATGACAATGAGGTTGAGGATGATAATAAGCCCAAGGAGATGGTAGAAAAGATAAAGACTTCTAAGAGTCGCTGACCACGTGACCATATCAGCACTCATGGGGTGGAGTGGAGCCACACCAAGGTCTGTACGGTGAGGCATGTTCCCTGAGGACAAGAACAAGTAGGAGGATGGAAAAGAAAACTACCAGGAAAAGGTCCTGGATACACATGGGGCTCCCGCGTGCTGACTGGGACTGGAGGACTCTGGGGTGGAGGGAAGGAGACCTACCTCCTTCTGTGGGCCTCACAGCCTCCTCTCCTCTGAGCCTGGACATGTACTCCACTCACCCAACATACCATCCACCTTTCGGTCCTCCTAGAAGCCTAGACAGGGAAATTCCAAGCCTGTACCTTGTAGCTTGCATTTCCAAACCTTAATCTCTCCAGGCTTTTATGGGGATCTGGAGCTGATGACAGTCAAGCAGCCCCTATTCCCACCATACAGTGTACCCCAGAATTCACTGAGGCGAAACACACTTCTCTTCAGCCAGGACGCTGGTTACGGGATTCTCCGACTGCTAAACAGAGGAAACCAAGGGGTGGCTTGGAGAGGGCTTCATGGCCATCTTTATGCCCAATGCACAGCACACTAAGAAAGCACAGCGTGCCTGCTCTGCACAGAGTCAACGCACCCTCCCGCACCCCGCCGACTACATGCCACAGCGCAGCCCCTTCTCCATTCCTCGTCCCTATTCCTGTTCATCTCTCAATTGTGAGCAATTCTGAACCTCTTCTGGGGTATAGGGACCAGAGGGTCAAGGAACAGTTATCCTTCAGGAACGACATCTGAGGCGCAGGCCCTCTCTCTCCGTCGCTCCAGATTGTGCTGGGTCTGGGACGTCCAGAAGAGCTCACATGACCAGGCACCACTTCCCCAGGCTTGGAAATGATTTCATCTGAAACATGCCTGCCTGAGCTGTCTCATAACAAGTGCTCAACCAGTGTCGGCAGTTGTTCTTCCTACTGTATCCACACAACCTCCATGGGCATCTTCATCATTCATGTGACCACCATCATCCTGGAGGGCAGGGGGCCCCAAGGCCAGAAGAATACTGAACCCAGATGGCTCAGGAGTCAAGGGCCCAGAGTCTGGACTCAGCCTGCCTGGATTCCAGCCAGGATCCCCACATGCTGGGCGATGCACAAACGGAGATGGCCCTTGTCCTCACAGGGTTAAGGGGTGGAAATGGTTTCGTAAGTGTAAAGTGCTGAAACCTGGAAGATTATGAGTCATGGCTGTTCTTATTTACATATGGGGTGACAAGGGCAGTTTGCAGGTGATAAGTGAGCAGAAGGGCAAGAGTTCAAGGTGAACCCATCTCCACAGATCCCTAAGACCATTTTGTTACCCCTGTTGCCTTCTGTGGGGGTGGGTCTCTCCATTTGAACCTGTCTTAAGTTGCCTGACTAGATGTATCACCTGGAGAAGCTGTGTCAGAAAATAACACCAAACTGTTAAGATAAAGAAAGCAAAGCAAATAAAAAATTGCCTTACATTTTACAAAAAATGTGCTGAGAATTCCATGCTACAATCTCTTGGGCACAATTAAAGTAGCCAGAACACAATCGGACGGGAGACAAGAAGATCCCAACACTAGCCCCAGACTTCGGGGCTCTTGACTCACACCAACCGTAATCCCCACAGGTTAGGAATCCTTGGGAAATGTGGAAATGAGAAATATCACCCAGCAGTCACTCCCCTCTGATCTGGGGTGGATACCAGCAGTCTGAATATTTTCAAGAAGTTGCTTTAGGCCAAAACTGCCCCCAGGATACCACCCCTCATGTTACTCTCATGATTATGGTATGTTACAAGGCAAAAGAGATCTGGCAGATGTGATTAAGGTCACTATCGGTTGAACTTGAAAGATTATGCAGTTAGATCTAATCTAATTACAAGAACCCTTAAAAGCAGCTTTCTCTGGGCTTCCCTGGTGGTGCAGTGGTTAAGAATCCACCTGCCAATGCAGGGGACACGGGTTCGAGCCCTGGTCCGGGAAGAACCC
The DNA here is from genome assembly GCF_949774975.1 of Lagenorhynchus albirostris. Lineage (NCBI taxonomy): Eukaryota > Metazoa > Chordata > Mammalia > Artiodactyla > Delphinidae > Lagenorhynchus > Lagenorhynchus albirostris. Next base: position 23,487,699 of record NC_083115.1, on the reverse strand, counting down.
ACATGCCGCGGACCAACCAAGCCTGTGCACCACAACTACTGAGCTTGTGCTCTAGAGCCTGCGAGCCACAACTACTGAAGCCTGTGCACCTAGAGCCCGTGCTCCACAACAAGAGAAGCCACCGCAATGAGAAGCCCGTGCACTGCAACTAGAGAAAGCCCACGTGCAGCAACAAAGACCCAGCACAGCCATAAATAAAATTAATTAATTAAAAAAAAAAAGAAGCTTTCTCTGGATGGAAGTAGAAGGGGAAGAAAGGGAGATTCCAAGTGAGAGATGGACATGTCCTTAGATGGAATGTTAAACCAAGACATACCCAGGTGAAAAGTCTGGGCAAGTAAAAGCAACTTTCTCAGCTTGGAATGGTCAAGGAAGACTCTTGTAAGGGTATATTTTTTATTCTAACATGATGGAAGGAGTAAAGGAAGTTAGGAACACAAAGGTTTTTTTGTTTTTGTTCTTTTTGCAACAATTAGTGTATTTTACTGTATTTAAATTATACCTCAATAACGTGCTACTAGCATAAAACCAAAAACCTGTACTTATTTATAATTTTTATTTAAAAAAAATTTTACTGGAGCATAGTTGATTTACAATGTTGTGTTAGTTTCAGGTGTACAGCAAAGTGAATCAGTTATACAGATACATACATCCACTCTTTTTTAGACTCTTTTTCCATATAAGCCATTAGAGTATTGAGTTCCCTGTGCTATACAGTAGGGCCTTATTAGTTACCTATTTTAATATATAGTAGTGTGTATATGTCAATCCCAGTCTCCCAATTTATCCCTCCCTCCCCTTACCCGCTGGTAACCAGAAGTTTGTTTTCTATATCTGTGACTCTATTTCTGTTTTGTAGATAAATTCATTTGTACCATTTTTAGATCCCACACATAAGCAATATCATATGGTATTTGTCTTTCTCTGTCTGACTTCACTCAGTAATGACAATCTCTAGGTCCATCCATGTTGCTGCAAATGACATTATTTCATTCTTTTTATGGCTGAGTAAATATTCCATTGAATAGATGTACCACAAGGGATTTTTTTTTTTTTTAAGATTTGGTGATGAAAACTTCCAAAGAGATGGACTTTAATTTCTTTATGAAGTGGGGTCCAGCACATCTATTGAGTGAGTTAGGTCAGAAGGTGGGTGAAGTGGAGAATATTTGAAATAACGTTGTTCGGGATGAAAGAGTTGGATATGCAAACAATGATGCAAGTCAGGGGTCCTAGAACTACAGACCATGTGCGAATCTTACTTGCTGCACCGTAACAGTTCTAGGTTAAGAGGTGTCTTCAGGTTCTTCGATTTTGAAAAATACCAAAAGAAGAACATTCATGTGTAAAAATTATATATGAAATTCTAATCCTTTTCCCATGTCCTTGTCCACTGGAATACAACCACACTCATTTGTTTATGTCTGGTTGATGGCTGCTTTTGTACAGCTATGGAAAAACCGAGACCTTGTCACAAAGACACCTGCAAAGCATAAAATATTTAATATCTGACCACTTATAGAAAAAGTTTGACTACAGAAAAGATCTGGGTGTTAGCTCCAAAAAGCAAGGAACTCTATTTTTCACACTGATGTATTCTAACAGTACAAAGAAGACACTTAGGGCTTCCCTGGTGGCACAGTTGTTAAGAATCCGCCTGCCAATGCAGGGGACATGGGTTTGAGCCCTGGTCCAGGAAGATCCCACGTGCCGCGGAGCAACTAAGCCCGCATGCCACAACTACTGAGCCTGTGCTCTAGAGCCCACAAGCCACAACTACTGAGCCCACATGCCACAACTACTGAAGCCCACGTGCCTAGAGCCCGTGCTCCACAACAAAGAGAAGCCTGCGCACCGCACTGAACAGTAGCCCCCGCTCACTGCAACTAGAGAAAGCCTACGCACAGCAACGAAGACCCAACGCAGCCAAATAAAATAAATAAATTAAACAAACAAACAAAAAACAAAGAAGACACTTAGCATGTTTATGTGGAATTAGTGAATGATTTCTATGCAGTTTGGGGGATGACCATTAGTAGTAGTTACATTACTAGTTTCAAGCTTATGGTATCATAATACAATATGTGGTGTTATTTTATCCAGTAGAGCTCAATCACTTACTAGAAAGGTCTCAGAGACAGAAAGTAACGATTTCTCTAGGAAGAGCTGATGAAAGGTGAATGGGGTACAGATATATGAGGGTGGTTAAGTGATGGCGTAGGAAGACATGAAGTCCAGAGTTTGCCAACAAAGACCAGCCCATGTCTCACCTGCTGGCTTTGGATCACTGAGATCAAAGCCCTCCAATGGCCCAGGGCTTGGGGATTTGCACACAGAGATGTCTGGACCTCCTGGGCCTAGCAAGAGCAGAGGGCAGAGGGCAGTGTGGTGGTGAGGATCACATGCTGCTGGGGGCTTAATGTTCACATAGGCAGGGCTGCTACACTGCAGGAATGTGGGAGTGGCTCAGGAGTCCTGCCTTCCTGGCAGGGAGCTGCGCCCCATCAGCTAGCTGGCTGCTCTCCAGAAAGCAGGTGGGTTTAGGGCAGTGGGTGAGTGCCTATCACCCCCCCTAGTGTCCCCCAGGAATCCCCCAATTACACCTCTGCCTGACTTCTGATGGTTTGCTTTTCCCTTCTGGCGTGGTCTTCCACCTGCAAGGAACACGTTTCAAGGTACAGAACTACGTACGACTGCGACTCAAACCACCCCATAAGTACTGATTTGGGCGCTCCGTCACTCATTCAGGGTAGTCTATACTCTATTCTCCCACTTCCTGACAGTATTATTTATCATTGTCGCTGTTGTTGTTATAAGACATTAAATAACATTTCTCTATCCAGTCACGGTCTGATTTACCGGCTAGGATGACTATTTCCAACATATACACACACACACAGGTTTCCTGCTCTACCACAGTACCTCCTGATGGCATTTTCCCCAACGAGTGCCTGGAAATTTTCAAGTCCCCTTCCAGGTGCTCAGACCTGCCATTTCTACAGGGGAAGCTTGAAAAGGGCATCCTGTCCTGCCTGAGCCCCTGGAAAATATTCTAAGTTATCTGGGGTCCAGCAAGGGCCCACGGCTGCCCGAAGTTACTTGGAGGCCATCTTTGGGTCACAAGAGTCACTTCAAATTTCCTGAGACCTCTCAGGGCCAACAAACCACCAAGGCAAGTTCAGAAGTCTTGAGAGAAGTCCTCACCTGTGCAGAAATTTCTAAGTACACCCTAGAACCAGGGAACCATTAATGCCACACCAGGTCACAGCCTCACAGCCAGGAAACTCTGAGGATGCCGAGGGAACAATCCGATGGCCCATGAACAGCTCTAAACAAAAAGTACAAGTCCAAATGTCTGACCTGAAGGTGGCCAGCAGAAAGTGCAGCAAGGCGGTCAGCAATGAGAGAGTGCTGCGGCCTTAATATCTGGTGTAGGTGGAGCTTTGGAGGGAAGTAAAGATGGATCCTGAGTCCAGCTTCCCTGGAGGAAACATACACACAAACATATTTAAATGAACCAAAAATAAGAGTTGTTTCTGAATGACAAATTGTTTTCCAAAAGAATTTTCATGCCCTATAATTTTTGCTAATTTCTATTTCAGTATTTTTTTAAAAGAAAGAAGAAAAATGAGTATTGCTCCTATGAGTTGGATTACACAAAAAAATCAATATGACCATCTATTCTAGAACATCCTTCATATAAGCAAAACTTATAATAAATATATAACGTACCATTTGGAAACCATATCGCAATTAAATAAAATCCATACAAGTAGTTTTCTACATTTAATTTGATAGTTTCCATGTATCACTTGGCCTAGTTGACAAAAACCATGAGCTCTATGAAAGTGAGTTCCTGCTGCCCCTAAATGCATCTCTTTCTAAGGCTGCTGCCAAATAAGGTATGACTACTGTCTAACAAGGTGTGCAGGACTCCTTACACAGCATGAACTTAGATTCTTTAGGCCAACTGTTGCTCTTTTGTAATTTCAAACAAAATATTATGCAATTCATAGATACCATTTCTTGAAGAGAAGCCTTATAAATTTCACATTTTAATTTTCATTCTAAAAATATCGAAACAAGCTCAGTGAAACTGTACCATATGAAAAACATTTGAAGAGGAAAAATGGACACCGCATATCTCTAGCAAAAATTAAACACCAAACTACGGTATTTACTCACTCTCTTTCACTCTGTCTTTCCAAGTGCATCAGACCACCTCCCTCCTCTATTTAAACCTCTTTTTCCAGTGGGACATGGGAAAAGTAAAAACAACAGGCAGGGCATTTTGGCCCACAAGAGCCACCGGAAAAGAAAAGTTTGTCAAGCCAGGAACTGCTTTTGTTAACACGGAACATCAGTGAACTTCATCTATCTCCTGCCTGGCACTCTTAAGATTTTCTAAGTGGCCCTGAGGACCCAAGAGCCACTAGTGTCTGCCTGGAAAGAATGGAGAGGGTGCCTATGCCAGTTAACCTTGCTGCAGAATTTTCTAGGTCAGTTCAGGAGCCTGGGAAATGCCACTACCCAAATGCAGTCCCATGGAAAGCATTCTAGGCCTGCTTGGAAATGTTCTAAGTCCCCTCAGATACCCAGGAAAGGCTGGTGCTGAACTGGAAGGCACTAAGGGGGGCACACACTGAGAAATGACAAATTCTTTAAGTTCTCAGGGGACCCAGGGAAAGACTTGTACCTGTCCCCCTTGGTGGCTAGGAGCGGCAAGGATGACTGGATCCTTGAACATTTGTAGAGGAAAGACAAAAGGAACTTGAAGAGAACATTCACTTAGTTGGAAACCTTAGCTCAAGACCAACTAAGTCAAAAGATCATATAAGCAAGAAAGGAAGCTGTTATATACTACAATGATTAACTAAGTTTGACTGTTAATAAAAACATTACCAACATCCTTACCAAGGACAGGTTAAAATAGTGTAAAGTACCAAATAATATTTTCAATATGTAATAAAGACTGGAAAAGCATTGAGGCCGCTAACCAAACCTGAGACCATACATTTCAAAAGGAAAATAATGTGGAAACTAGAAAGCCATCTAATGAATGGGATGGGATCCACCCTCCTGTTGCCCCTACTATTGCTATTGATCAGGGCCCTCTCCTCCTACTCTGCCCTCCTCCATCTCTCTGATTCCACTGTTGTCTATTTTCATTGATCGCACTGCTTCTTGCTTAGCTCACTCTCTCCCACTCTTACTGTTTTGCCAAGTCCACAGGATCCACCCACTCTCCATGCTCTACTTTGCAGTCTTTTTCCTCACTCTCCCTTGCGAGCTGTCTCCCTGGCTCTCCCTCTTTGTCCCTTTTTCCTCAACCCCCCGCCCACTCGACACCCACAGGGGTGGAACAAAGATGCTCTGCCCAGAAGAGCACACTTTCCCGTGAGACATCGGGAATGTGGACACACGTTGGTCGGTATCGCCAGCGGATAGGATTTGGGACAGAAAGACACGGGGTGTCACTTCACAGGACTGATCCCCTGCCCCCAGCCCGGGGCTCTAGGGCCTTTCTGAGGCGGTGACCGCGAAGGGCAGAGAGCGGCACGGCCAGGCCGCAGGAGGCCCAGGATGGGCAGGTGGTCTCAGGAGAACACTGGGGTCGGTGGAGTCCCAGGGCCGCGGGAGGGCGCGGCGTCCCGGGCTGCCCCGAGGGGCCGAGAGGGGCGATGCGGGGCGCGAAGGGCGAGAGTCCACGTCGCGAGTGGGGACCTGACACGGCGCGGGTCGGGCCGGGAGAAGGTGAAGAGACCGAAGGCAGAAAGGCCTGACGGGGACGCCCTCGGAGCGATTTTGACCGGAAACGGACGCGGACTCGGACCCGGCAGCCGAGCGCCCGGCATCCCGACTCTCAGGGTGACGCGGGCCGGAGGGGCGAGAACGGGGACCCCCAGAACCTGCGTGTGAAGGATGCGGTCGGGAGGGGGCTGTGGAGCGCGGCTCTGACTCTCAGAGCCGAAGGGCTCACTCACCCGAGGGGACCTTCGCTCCCGAAATCCGCTTCCGCGTCGGCAGGAAATTACGCAATCAGGGCGGGGCCTTAGTCAGGGAGAGGCGGGGCGGAGCAGCGTGGGCGTGGGCGAGGCCTGAGCCTTCCCGCCCAGCTCCCGGCCGTTTCCGGGTCAGCCCCTACCCCGGCCGGACACACCTCCAGCCTCAGCGTTTGGGTGCGTTTGATTCGGCTGGTGTTCGGGGAGCCGGGTTGCTTCCTCGGGGCTTCAAGTTAAGTGTTTCGGACAACTCTAGGTACGAGCTTAGAGCTGTGAGCCCTTTCGTGGTAAATGCTGGGATGTTTCCCTGTTAACACGTTGAAAACGGTTTAGGTCGAAATCCCCTTTCGCGCCTGGAGACTCGTGTCCTGCGAGTGCTCGGGGCGCGACTCGGCCTCGGGCGGGGACCTCGCTGGGTCCAAGTGGGCCGTGGTGGGATCCCGAACAACGTCTGTGGTTCCTGCGCTTGGAATGGGTTATTCAGTTTAGCAAGGGCTGGAATTGTCTGTGCTGGCGATGGAAACCAGAGCGACCATGATTTCCATTTCTGCTCCCGGTTCACCAGAGACGCAGCCCTGGGCTCAGTATCGGGGACTTCATGGGGCTAGGACCTGGGCTGCGAGGCTCAGGGGCTGAGGCATTGCTTTACAAGAATAAAATGTACTGCGTGTGTAGATGTAAATTCTTTTCTCCTTACATTTCACTTGTTCAGTTTCACTCATCTTGAGGTGATTTATGAATGCAAGACCTTTGGGACAAGCGTGGATGCTTATCATTCATTTCTAAATATATTGTAATTTCACATTTTTCTTTTTCTATATCACAGAGCTATCTGAAAGTTTTTAATTTAAAAAATGTGAGATATTTTAATTTCTTTGTTTTCTATTTCTCAGTGTTTTATGTCAAGTTAGGATGAGGCTTACAAAAGAGTCAAGTGATATATATCTGCATGTGTAACTCATTCAGCCTCCCAATCACCTTCTCCACCAAGTCTTCTGTATTTAGGTTTAGACATAATATGTGCTTGGGAGTCTCCATATCGACTGTAGTGATTCCTCTTGGGTCCATATGGGATACATATCTCCCTAGGAGAAGCTGAGTCCGTGAGATGGGTACCTTATGCGTAAACCAGTCTTTACACCACATATCTGAGTCTCTGTTTCCTTGGCTGGGGATTAGATCTAATGAAAGCTGAGAAGTTAAAAGAAGTGACATTGCACTGAAGAATAATTTCTTCAGTTTATGTTTTCATTGTCATTATTACTATTTAAAGAAGAGTTTCCAGGGATTCCTTAGAAAAACCACCTCACTAAAGAACTAGTCCCTTTTTTCAGGAGGAAATATAGTCCTATGTAAGCAGTGTTTATTTTAATGGAGATTATTCCTAAACTACTCTCCTCGAGTTTATACACTATTTCAACATAATCATGTGAATTTTTATTTGTACATGGGCTATTTTTGTGGGTGAATCTTCGAACATCACCTAAAAGATTGTATGAGTGATACATTATTTTTGCCCACCACCTCCAATGGTCCTCAAACTTTTCTGCACATTAACATTATCTGGAGAGTGTTAAGCCTTATGCCAACCTCACCAAAATATGTATCTATGGGGGTAGGACTCAGGCATCAGAAAAGCAGCCTTGGAGCATGCATGGCACAGACTTCTTCCTCTCCCCCTGATAATCATCAGTCTAACCAACTTACCAATAAGGGTTGTTCCTTCTATGGAGAACGTTCTCTGTCTCCCTCCTCTATTACCCAGCACCGGTTTCCAGGCTAATTCCTACTCTTCATCAATCTGGTAATTTTTAGGTAATTCTTCCTCAGACAGGCTTTTCTATGCCATCCTCACCAAAATATAAAGTATCATCTAGTAACTTATACTTTAAGGTATATTTCATATACTAACGCAGTTGATAATTTAATAGTAATTTATTTAGGCTTTAAATATAATTTTCCAAAACAGTTATGTCTATTGGAACTTCTACTACATTTGTTAATCAACACACCAATCCTGGTGACTCCAAATTCCTCACTACTCAGTGGCTGCATCTGACAAACACCTGACTAGGATATTGATACTGGTTTAAATACAGCCAACTCCCAGAAACTTTCATATATATCTGGAAATCCTGCCAACAAAAGTATCCTTCCAGCTCCATAAGCACTTCAAACCTTATTCATCACACACACACACTCAGACGTACATGCACACACTTTTACTAGTCTCCACAGAAGGGATTGCCCTCTACTACACTGATAAATTAGATCGTTTGAGAAACTGTAAGTCATACCTCAGATGACTGCCTGGAAGTCTACAGTTATCCCTGCATTCATACCCATCCATTACTACTGCTCTCCTGTAAATTGAAGTGTCCTCTCTACCCTGGGACATTCCAATTTCTCCAATTAAGTCCTTGTCTTTCTTGCTATCTTAGGAACTTTATGCTATTGCTTCTATACTAAATCTACTTTACCAGACATATGTCCTATTCTCCTTGATCTCTCTACTCAATATTAACCTATTAAGAGTCTTCCACTTTGGAATAAAATCTTCATCTGAACCTATCTTCTCTCTAGTTTCTGCTCTGCTGTTCCTTCCCAATCAAACTGAAAGCTGAAAGTGTTGTTACCATTTCCTTACATTTCCTCATGCTTTGACTTACTAAAATCACCAACGATAACCCAATAAATTTATCTTGCTGGCACCATGCATGTTATTCCCATCTAACAGATGTGTCTCGAGCTTTCTGAAACCATGTTTATGTCATTTGTTAGATAGGTAAATGTCTTGGTCATCCCGGGCTGCTATAACAAAATACCACAGACTTGGTAGCTTAAACAACACACATTTATTTCTCATAGTTCTGGAGGCTGAAAAGTACAAGGTCAAGGTGTCAGCAGATTTGGTTCCTGGTGATGGACCTGTTCTTGGTTTGCAGAAGGCTGCCTTCTCACTGTGTCTTGATATGGTAGAAAGAAAGAGCTGCGGTCCATTACGGAAAATCCCAAACAAACTTTTTGGCCAACCCAATATTTGAAAGTATTGGTGAACTTGAAATTTTCACCAAAATTAAATGTGTTTCATGGAAAAATGATATATCACAAAAAAGTAGATTTAACACACCTCCTTGTACCTAAAGTTCAGAAAATAAGGAAAACAGAAATTGTATTAAACATTACTTTCTGCTTAAGAGATTTAAACATATTTGCTTAATTAATCCTCATAAAAACCCTGCTGATTTTGGTTTATTTACTATTATCGACTGAACATCTGTGTCCCCCCCCACCCTCCCCCAAGCAAATTCATATGTTGAAGCCCTAATCCCCCATATAATGGTATTTGGAGGTGGGGCCTATAGGAGGTAATTAGGTTTAGATGAGGTCATGAGAGTGGGTCTCCCACGAAGGGATTGGTGTCATTGTAAGAAAAAAGGAACAATGAAGTTTTCACTCACAGATGCACACTGACCCAAGATGTCTTAATTCATGCTGAAGAATGAATTAAGAATGAATGTGGGAAACACTTTAGCCAAAACTCTCATCTTCATTTCCACAAAATAACTCACACAGGAGAGAATCCATATGTCTGTAATCAGTGTGGAAGGGCCTTCAGTCATTCTTCATCTTTAAATAGATATAGGAGAATTCATACTGGAGAGAAGCCATATGAATATCATCTATGTGGGAAAACCTTTGTTCAGAGCACTTGCCTTAGGCGACATGAGAGAACTCACTCTAGAGAGAAGCCATTTGGATGCCATCTCTGTGGGAAAGTCTTTATTCAAAGCTGTTGTCTTAGAGAATATGAGAGAACTCATACTGGAGAAAAATCATTTGGATGTCATTTGTATGAGAAAGCCTTTGTTACAAGCTCTTGCTTTAGAAGACATGAGAGAACTCACTCTGTAAATGTTATGAAGGTTGATGAGTCTTCAGCCACAGCTCTAAACTGAAACAAATCAGAACGCTACATGGAAGAAATTCTAAGACTATATTCATTATGGAAATACCTTCATTTATAATTTATCCTTAAACAACATGAGTGAAATCCACTTGGAGGAGCCCTATATTTATAATCAAGGTGGAAGAGACTTAAGCTGATTTCTAGTTGTGGGGTGCACAAAACTCACTATGAATAATATTCTAATTTCCCTAAAATGGGAAATTAGACAGGAAACTCTTTACCCGGAGGAGTGCATGCTAGGGTAATAACAGAAAATTAGTGCTGGAGAACATATTCAGTGTAATATGCCTGGAAGAAACTTTTACTTGAAGAGATATTATTGTAGATGTAAGATTCCACACTATGTACAAAACACTTTCACTGTAATGAATTAAAGGATGTCTTCAATGATTTTTAATTCCTTAGTTGACATTCAATTTCAAACACTGTATATACCAGTGCTAAAAATCAAATAAAAGATTGGAGTTTGCATCAGAAATCCCTGACTGGGAAAAACACCTATCAATATTTTTGCCATACAATTTAGACATTAATTTATAATATTGCCCAATGGCCTATTATTACAAAAATTTAGGATAAATATCCAGGATTGTGACATCATCTGGGAATTCCGAATGCAGAATTTTGTAACAATAAGCAATAATTTTTTTAATGAATCAAAGTTGTTGCTGAAAAAACTACCATGTTGGTCAGTTTCAACTTTTCATGCAGCAATAATCATAATCATGATGAATACATTCAACCAGAAAGTAACTTTGAATATTAACTGGAAAATGTAGAACACAGGATGATGTGTTATTACTATACTGTTAATATATACATACATCACAATGATGAATTAAAGGTCAATAAATAGATAATTTGTGAATGAAGTCTGCTGGTGCATAACATTTCTTTTAAAAATACCGTTATTGAGACAAAGAAAGGCATAACATTATGATAAAGGGGTCAATTCAAAAAGAGGATAGAATGGCTGTACATATTTATGCACCCAACACAGGAGCACCTCAGTAAAATAAAGCAAATATTAAGAGACCTAAAGAGTGAAATACACATCAATATAATAACAGTAGCCGACTTTAATGCCCCACTTTCATCAATGGATAAAACACGTAGACAGAGTCAAAAAGAAAATCGTGGCCTTAAATGAAACATTAGGCCAGGTGGATTTGATAGATTTGTACAGAACATTTCATCCAAATGCAACAGAATACACATTCTTCTAAAGGGCATGTGGAACTTTCTCAAGAATAAACCATATTTTGGTACACAAGTTTCAATAAATTTAAGAAGACTGGAAAAGATGCTTGTTATAATTTCAATCACAATGGTATGAAACTAGAAATAAACTACCAGAAGAAAGCTGGAAAAGTCACAAATGTGTGGAAACTGAACAATATGATACTGAACAGCTACTGGGTCAATGAAGAAACCAAAGGAGAAATCAAAAATTACTGGAAGACAAAAATGAAAATATGACATATTAAAATCTATGCAATGCAGCAAAAGCTACAGTAAGAGGGAAGTTTATAGCAATACAAACTAGAAAGGAATTAGGAAAAGAACAAATGAAACCCAAGGTTAGTAGAAGAAAAGAGATAAACATCAGAGGGAAAATAAATGAAATAGAGACTAAAAAGACAATAGAAAAGATCAATGAAACCAAGAGCTGGTTCTTTGAATAATATAAATAGTATAATAATATAAATAGTATTGACAAACCTGTAGCTAGATTCACCAAGAAAAAACGAGGTCTCAGTTGATACCACAGAAAAGACCATGAGATTGCTTTGAACAATTATACTCCATCAAATTGGACACCCTAGAAGAAATGGACAAATTTCTAGCAACATACAACCTACCATCACTGACTCGAAGAAACAAAATCTGAACAGATTGATTACTAGTAAGGAGATTGAATCAGTAATCAAAAACCTCCCAACAAACAAAAGTCCAGGACCAGAAGGTCCTAATGAAGTCTACAACACATTTAAAGGAGAATTAATACCAATCCTCAAACTCTACAAAAAAATAGAATAGGAGGGAACACTTCTAAACTCATTTTACCAGCTAGCGCTACCCTGATACAAAAACCAGACAAGTACTGATTAATATAGATGCAAAAATCTTCAACAAAATATTAGCAAGTCAATTTCATCAATACATTAAAAAGACATACACCATGATCAAGTGGGATTTATTCCAGGGATGCAAGGATGTTTCAACATCCACAAAATCAATGTGATAGGCCACATTAACAAACTGAAGAACAAAACCCATATGATTAGTAGATGCAGAAAAGCATTTAACAAGATTGAACACCAATTTATGATAAAAACTCAATATGGGTACAGAAAGAACACACCTCAACATAATAAAGGGCATATATAACAAGCCCACAGTTAATATCATACTCAATGGTGAAAAGCTGAAAGCTTTTAAGATCAGGAACAGACAAGAGTGCCCACTCTCACCACTTTTATTCAGTGTAGTATTGGAAGTCCTAGCCAGAACAATTAAGCAAGAAAAAAGGCATCCAACATGGAAAAGAAGTCAAATGTCACTATTTGCAGATGACATATTATATATAGAAAACCCTGAGGACTCAAAAAAACTGTTAGAATAAATATATTCAGTAAAGTTGCAGGATACAAAAATCCATATACAAATATCTGTTCCATTTCTACACATTAACAAACAATAAAAAATAATCCCATTTACAACTGAATCAAAAAGAATGTCTAGAAATAAATTTAACCAAGGTGGTAAAGGACCTAGACAATGAAAAACTAAGACATTGATGAAAGAAATTGAAAACAAATAAATGGAAATTATTCTGTGCTCAGGGATTGAGAGAATATTGTTCAAAAATGTCCATACAACCCAAAGTAATATGCAAATTCAATTGATTCCTATCAAAACCCCAATGGCTTTCTTTATAAGAACAGAAACAGAACAAACAATCCTAAAATTTGTATGGAAGCACAGAAGATCCTGAATAGCCGTAGTAATCTTAAGCTGGAGGCTTGGAACTTGGAACTAGAAGTTTGTACCTTTTCTCCATTTTCCCACCCCATCCCCCGGCAACCACCATTCTATCTCTGCTTCTGTGAGTTTGTCGTTTTCCGTTTAGAACACTATATGAAGGTTAAATTGTGCAACTAGTAGCAGGCCACGAAGAGGAAAAGGCCATAAAATGCAGACTTAGTTGAGCCACAAGCACTTTCCAGTAGGAAGTCTGTGTCTGGAGGGGGCTGTGCATGCCTGTCTCACAGGCCTTCATAACAACGGACGGTCTGCAGGTGACTTGGAGGAGTGCTGACAACTGCCCAGGACCACAGGACTTCCACCCTTCCATCCCTCACGATGCCCTGCAGTGCCCAAGGACATCCTACCTTGCACAGGACTCACTCCTCAGGCACCTGGAACAGGGGTTGAGGAGCTGATTCTTCCCTCAGCCTCCTCCCATCTTCCTCTCCTGTTTCTCCCTGGTCTCCTGGTTCTGCCCAGCAGTATTTCAGGCCCAGAAAGGCTGCCCTGGTGTGGGTGTCCACGTGGACATGGGCCCAGGTGGACCCAATGACACCCAGTCCTTTTCAGCTCATGGTAAATTTAGAGCCATGTGTTTACATACTAACTCGTCAGCAACATATACGGTTTTATGTTTCCAATTTATTTTAGGGGACACTATGGATCAAAATACAGAGAGAGTTAAGTCCTACCTATTATGATTGTTTCATTAAGGGAAAAAGTCAAACATTTTTGGAGCCAATTCAAGTAAGCAACACGGTAAAAATGTTCTGCGTTTCCTGACCAACTGTTTCCTTGCTTTAATTCAGCCATAAGAAAGAAGGAAGCCTCACCATTTGTGACCACATGGATGGTCCTTTAGTGCATTATTCTAAGTGAAATAAGTCAGACAGAGGAAGATCTCACTTACATGAGGAATCTTTTAAAAATTTAGCTCATAGGGACTTCCCTCGTGGTGCAGTGGTTGGGAATCTGCCTGCCAATGCAGGGGACGTGGGTTCAAGCCCTGGTCCGGGAGGATCCCACATGCCACGGAGCAACTAAGCCCGTGTGCCACAACTAATGAGCCTGTGCTCTACAGCCCTCGAGCCACAACTACTGAGCCCGAGTGCCACAACTACTGAAGCTCGTGCACCTAGAGCCCGTACTCTGCAACGAGAAGCCACCGCAATGAGAAGCCTATGCACCGCAAGGAAGAGTAGCCCCCGCTCGCCGCAACTAGAGAAAGCCTGTGTGCAGCAACGAAGACCCAACGCAGCCAAAAATAAATAAATAAATAAATAAATTTAGCTCACAGATAACCAAGAATAGCTGCAGTTGCCAGAGGTGGGGAGTGTGGGGTGCACAAAATGGGTGACGGGGTTCAAAAGCTACAAACTGTCTGTTATAAAGTAAATAAGTCACGGGGATGTCATGCACAGCATGGTGACTATAGTTATTAAAACTGTGCTGCATCTTTGAAAGTTGCTAAGAGAGTAAGTCTTACAAGTTCTCATCACAAGAAACAAATCTGTGTAACTGTGTGTGGTGATGGATGTTAACTAGATTTATAGTGATCAGTTCACAAAATATACAAACACTGAACCATTATGTTGTACACCTGAAACTAATATCGTGTTCTATGTTAGTTATACCTCAACGAAAAACAAAAAGTAAAGTTGTGGCAGCATCCTCTGAAGTCTGCTCCTTAGTTTTAACTCTAGGGAGATGTGAGGCCTGCATATGCTAAGGGCCCCGCAGGGGACCTGACACCCCCGGTCACCTAAGGTAGATAGCTAGTGGGAAGCAGCCGCACAGCACAGGGAGATCAGCTCGGTGCTTTGTGACCGCCTGGAGGGGTGGGATAGGGAGGGTGGGAGGGAGGGAGACACAAGAGGGAAGAGATATGGGAACATATGTATATATATAACTGATTCATTTTGTTGTAAAGCAGAAACTAACACACCATTGTAAAGCAATTATACTCCAATAAAGATGTTAAAAAAAAAAAGATCTAGTAAGGAAGAAAAAAAAATTGCCATTATTGCTCTCAAAACTTAAAATCAAATTAAAGTTCACTGTATCTTAATATTAAAATGATGTGGTCAGTCCTGAAGGTTTTGGTTACCTGGAGAGTAAACAACCCCAGAATCGTGGGTCAGGCAAAGGGTCATATTAAAAATCTTCTCCCACTGGCCTTTGCCACAAAATGCAGAGCTCCCTCAGAGAATGAGGTGGAAGATCACCGCAGATGTGAAGAGGGCCCAACTTTCAGAAAGCCTCGAATCATACGAGAGGGGTATGCGTATTCTAATTCTCGCTGTCACAAAGCACTACCCCTTTCTGATCCATTTTAAAAGATTTCTCCCGAAATTTCCACTCTTTGTATCAAATTACGTCATCTCATAAAGACCTGGGAGAAAGACAGCTGACAGTAGTCTCATTTCAAAGTGTGATAAGTTATGGTTTTGGTATAAATAACGTATGGACTTAAAATAACGTGAGCGTTAGAAGACATACACTCTGCAACCGTCTGATATTGTTCAAGTACGTTACAGTTGTGGGGGAACTAACCACTGAAAATTAACAGAAGCCCGGGGGTGGACGCCCCACTTCCCTTTCTCTGACGGCCAGACCCGCACTGCCTGCAGCCTCGTCCCCCCAGAAGGGCCCGACAGTTCGCGTATTCCCGTCACGAGTGTCCACGTGTTTCCCTCTCTCCGAATCTGTGTAGGGGCTCCTGCCTCAAAACAAGGCTGAATCCATAGCAAACACCACAGCATTCTGTGATTATCCATCCAAACTCTCAACGACGGTTGTTCTTGGGTTTTGTTTTTGAAGAGTCAGTCCTGCTGAAATACTACCTGCGAAAGTAGAGAATAAACCACGCAGGACCGTCCAGGAAATCAAGGGGCTCTGCTGCAGTTTAAGGAAGTCGTCGGGGAGACGCGCCCACAGCCCCTTTAGCCCTTGGCGTGGACAGGGAGCGTTCTCCTCACGGCGACGCGGTCCCATGTCGTCCGAAAGTTGGCGGCGCGCTCTGGTGAGTCATCGGAGAAGGAAAAGCTTTCCTCACCGAGGACGCCGTGACGTCAGCAGGCGGAATGCGCACGCGCGCCAGGAGGGTCCCCGCAGGAGGGTTCGCGCCGCCTGCAGTCTGAGGGGCCGTGGGGCAGTAGAAGACGCGCGGAGCTCGCTGTTCGGTGCTTCCTGGCGCCCTCTCCTAGTCTCTGTCTGAGTAACTGAAATCCAGTGTTGGATTATTCAAGGCCACAATTTTGAAAGTTAACACCAAATGGAGTCTACCACACCCTGCTTTGATTGGAATGGACGGAGATAACAAGAAGAAAAGTATGTCAACTGCATTCCCATACACTAACACTTAATGATTGGAATTGGAAAGAAAAACAATGCAATTTTCAATGCATCCCCCCAAATAATCCTCAAGTATAACTCCAACAAAATATGTACAAGTCTGTGTGTAGAAAAAAAAACATTGTTGAAAAAAAAACACAAAGAAAATGTAAATCAGGGGAGAGGTATCCCTTGATCATGATTGAAAGACACAATATTGTTATGATGTTAATTATTCCCAACTTGACCTATAAATTCGGTGCAATCCCAGTACAAATCAAGCTATTTTGAAGCTATCAGCTAACTCTATTAAAACTTGGAGTAGACTAGGTAATATTGAAGAACAAAGTTGATGAACCATACTTCCTAATCCAAACTTTATTATAAATCTTCAGTAAACAAGAGTGCCTGACATTGGAGAAATAATAGACAGATAGATAAAAAGAACAGAACAGAGAGTGTACAAACAGACCCAGGAAAATACAGTCAAATGATCATAGTAAAAGAAGAAAAGGCAACTCAATGGGAAATACAGTCTGTCAACAAAAGATGATGGCACAAGTGGATGACCATATGCAATGAAATGAACAAAGACACAAAACTTATATGTATGTTCACTCAAAATAGTTCATATACTTAAACGTAAAATTTAAAACAAAAAGTGACATAAGAAAACAGAAAATATACATGAATTTTAATATACATTAATTAGCTTAATGTACAAAATCAAAACAATCTATGAGAAAAAAATTGATAATATGGACCTTATTAAGTTAAAATTTTTCATTCTACAAAAGAAACAATTCAAGCAATGAAAACACAAGTCCCAGACTGGGAGAAAATATTTGCAAAACATAAATGTTTAGGACTTGTACCGAAAATATACAAGGAACTTGTAAAACTCAACATAGAGAAAACAAACTACCCAATTAAAAAATGGTTGAGTATCTGAACAGAAAGGTCATCATGCAAGATATACAGATAGGAAACAAACATACAAAATCATGCTCAATATTACTTGTCGTTAGGAAACAGCCAATTAAAAGAGCAACAAGATACCCTGCACACTTACTACAATAGCTAACACTGAAAAAACTGATAATGTGAGTCACAAAGGAGGATGGGGAACACCAGGAAATTTGATTCATTGCTGGTGGGAATGCATAATGTACAGCCACTTTGAAAGACATTTTGGTAGGTTCCTAGAAACGTAAGCATGGTCTCAGCATACGATGCATCATTTGTGTCCCTGTATATTTGCCCAACTGGTTTGAAAATTTGTGTCCACAGAATAAACAGCGTGCAATATATTCAGCAGCGTTATGCACAATGACCAAAATCTATGAGGAGCCAAGATGCCCTTCAGTAGGCAAACTTATAACCAAACCACGGCACAGTGGGTAGAGATACTTGAGGACAGACATGGAAAGCAAGCAGAGGGGGTTGGAGACATGGGAAGCCTGGATAGATGGGCTATGGCAAGACATATTTCCCTCCACACCACACTGGTCACGCAGTTGGCTTAAGCTCAGCCTAGTGCCCAACTTCCCCTTACCACTTACCCCCTTTACCGTGTGAAAGAAAATCTTTTTTTGGTTTGACTTTGAGATGCTTGCTGATCTCTGCAATCAGATAGTTCTCCCTATTGCAATAGCTTTTCTTTCTTTCTTCCCTTTTTTGGGCCGTGCAGCACAGCTTGCGAGATCTTAGTTCCCCGACCAGGGATTGAACCTGAGGAGCCATGGCAGTGAAAGTGAGGGATCCTAACCACTGGACCACCAGGGAATTCCTGCAATAACCTTTCTTTCTATTTAAAGTCTCTCCCTATAGAACTCTGGATTTGATTTTACTTGACAATAATCAGAATGGTATAAATATAAATAATTATAATACTGATAATAAATAATAGGTATATGATATCAGTCTATATATATTCGTGATTGTTTTAAGTTGCTGATCTCTTAATTCCAAATGCATTTTTAAAATCCTTCATATATACTCTCCTCCCCTCACAATTACAGTTTTTGATATCATATCATACCTCCTAAAACAAAGGAAACAAAAGCAAAAGTAAACAAATGGGATCTAAGTAAACTTAAAAGCTTTTGCAAGGAAAGGAAACCATCGACAAAATGAAAGACAACCTACTGAGTGAGAAAAATCATTTGCAAATAATATGTCTGATAAGGGGTTAATATTCAACATATATGAACAGCTCATGGAACTCAACATCAAAAAAAATACCCAACTTGATTAAAAAGTGGGCAGAAGACCTGAATAGACATTTTTCCAAAGAAGACATACAGATAGCCATCAGGCACAAGAAAAGCTACTCAACATCGCTAATCATCAGGGAAATGCAAATCAAACCCACAATGAGATGTCACCTCACACTTATCAAAATGGTTTTCATCTAAAGGAACACAAATAACAAATGTTGGCGAGGATGTGGAGAAAAGGGAACCCTAGTACCCTGTTGGTAGGAATGTAAATTTGTGCAGCCACTGTGGAAAACAGTATGGCAGTTTCTCAAAAAACTAACGACTACCATATGACCCGGCAATTCCACTCTAGTGTATATGTCCAAAAAAACCCAAACCACTAATTTGAAAAGATACATGCACACTAATGTTCATAGCAGCACTATTTACAATAGCCAAGATATGGAAGCAACCTCAGTGTCCATCAACAGATGAATGGATAAATAAGATGTGGTACATATATGCAATGGAATAAAACTCAGCCATAAAAAAGAATGAATTAGTGAAGTTTGCAGCTACATGGATGGACCTAGAGATTATCATACTAAGTGAAGTAAGTCAGGTAGAAAAAGACAAATATTATATGATATCACTTATATGTGGAATCTAAAAAATAATACAGATCAATTTATTTACAAAACAGAAACACCCTCAGACATAGAAAACAAACTTATGGTTACCAAAGGGGAAAGGGGAGGGGGAGTGATAAATTAGGAGTATGGGATAAAATTAGGAGTAGAGGACCCACACCACTACAGTATACGTAAAATAGATAAACAACAAGGGCTTACTGTATAGCACAGGGAACTATATTCAATATCTTGTAATGACCTATAATGGAAAAGAATGTGAAGCTGTACACCTGAAACTAACACAATATTGTAAATCAAGTATAGTTAAATTAAGAAAAAAGAAATTTTAAAGAAGAGAAAAGAGAAGACACTCCGTACACAGTCATCAGAGATTTATCCCCAAAGATTGGATAGGGAGTTGTAATGTTTGTGCGGATCCTGGGAGGATTGCTATGGGAAATCAAACCTAAAGTGCCTTTGTCTGGGTGTATTTGGAATAGGAGATCACAAACGGCTTATAGTCCTAGGAGGTCTGAGAAAGTCGTGCAATTATCCGCTGGAGCCAGATTCCTCTTGTTCACTCTCAGCACTTGTTGGACAGCCTCAGTGGAGAGAATGTCCCACATATATGGCTCAGGGTGGACTAGAGGATTCTGTGTGCCCAGTGGGTGTTTAGTCATCTAACCTCCCTCTGCTTCCACAGGGTCGGGGTCAAAGAGAGAGGAGGAAGAGAATTGAGGGGACCAGTTTGCACAAGATGGAGCACTGAGAGCTGTGACAGGCATTTACCCTGGGTCTGGGTGGTTTGGGTGGGACTCACAAGTTCTTCTGAACTAGGAGAGAGGGTGAAAGGGGAGGGGTCGCCAGTACAAGCATCAAGAAGGCAAAGCTGAGGAAGGACAAAGAAGCCATGGGACCCCAGTTTTCCAATTTCCAGACCCACATCTCATAAACATCAGTCCTTCATGAGGATGTGGCCCTAATCACTGGGAACATGCAGTATGCTCTAAGAGAAAGAAGGGGAGGGCTTTCCTTGCCTATGGTCACAAGGAAGACGACTATGACTATTATTGCTAATTAATAATATATGAACACCTCCATTTGAGAGATAAAAATGTGGAAAACACGGAGGTGTGTATGCTTATTAGCCCACAGTGATCAGAAGTTCAGTTCACTCCATGATTCCAAATCATGATTGCAAATCCAAGTCAAACCTCTGCATACACTCATCCTGAATCATTCTAATGCCCTCCTCCACATGGGGTCTCCAGCAATATCACTCCCTCAACTCTGACTTTTAGATGGAAAACTATTTTATTATCCCTTTACACAAACACAGCTAAATTACATGAACGCACCGTAATTACACAGCTAATAAACCTACTCAGGACTGTTCTTCCCTGGGACGCTGTTCCCCTTGATTGGACTTACAAGACAAAAAGTTAAATGTCTCAAAATGATGGAGAAAAAAAAGATAAGACCATTTAGGAGGGTTATTTGAAAATAAGATTCTTCATTTATTCACTCATATATAATTGGATTTCATTTTAGTTCAGTTGTATAAATTGTAGTTTTTCATAAAACCTTGGTCCAAATGCCAGTTTGGATTGGGGAGAAGAAAGTTATATCACTTAGGAAAAGTAACCACTTTCTTTTCCCTAATCTTCAACAGACACAATACAACATGTATAGCTGCTGCAACATGGTATACATCCCATGTACTGGAAAAATGCTAAGATATAATTACACTTCTGAACACTTGGTCAAGGCTTTACATGCTATTATCTCCCTAAGTTTCTAAAACATTATAAATTGTTTGCCATCATCTGCAACATGACAGGAATTTTTAGGAAATCTTTGTGCATGATTTTAATTCCTAATCCTTGGCTACTTAGACACGATGACAAAATATCAAAATCACTAAAAATGATGGGACACTTGAAATCAAACAAGGGATCCTGGCTCAATTAAGGTCCTGGGATGAAGGCTGTGTGACATCCATGGGCCTGCGACAGTAGGGGCAGGTGAAGGACCTGGTCAACCACTCATTTATGCAGTTCAGGTGATAGAAGTGCGCGCAGGGCAGAAATCTGATGGAGTCCCCACACACAAACTCCAACCAACAAATCACACACTCCTCCTGGATCTTTTCTTCAAATCCATCTATTCTGTACACTCCTTGAGGCAGGTGCTCTTTAAGGCTGATTCTTTGAGCTAACCTCACTTGTTCCTCTTCCATCAGCTGTGCTGCTTGGTGAAGCGAGCTGGGTGTTGGAAGATGGATGGGATTTGGAACTTGTTCCGGATGTGGTTCCTGATCCCAGCGTCTCCTCCCGCCTGGGCCCACCCAGCGGGATGGAGACTCAGGAACAGAGCTGTCATCCAAGATGCTGGATTTGAGGCAGTTCCCCATCTTTCAGGCCTGGGTGTGAGATCTGTGCACCCTTCTCATGGTCCTCTCTGCAGGAGTTTCAACACACCTCCTTGTTCCTAGGTCTAGAGAAAAAGAAAAAGAAAAGTTTTATTAAATGAGATCCCTGCTTGCAGAGTTCCATAGAGAGGCTTCATTGAGCCTCACGATAACCCTGCTGATTTTGAATCCTTTACTGAGGGAACCAGTGTTGTGAACAGGGGTTTACAGAGCTTTAGTAACGTGACAAAATTGCACGGCTTGGAAATGGGTCATCTGGCCTTACAATTTTGGTCTGTTTCCAAACTCAAATTTCTCAGCAGGATTGTCGTGAGGGGTACATGCCATACCTAGGTTTCACCAGGAATCATCACCTCTCAGGGAAGGACTCAGAGGCCCCACCCTGGAATCCCAGCCTCTCCCCTTTCAGCTCATCTCACAGAATCACTCCCCATCTAGGTTCTCCTACCACCTGGGAACCTGCCGTTCACCTATCCACTTTGTATTCAGCCCCACCTTTCTCGCTATACCTGCCTGTTTAATCCACATTTACTCAATTCAGTAGAAAGACCAGGGATTCTCATGTCTGTCTGAACTTTTACTATCTCTGCTGATCAAGACACTGATCCAGGGATTATGGAATCCTGACCTACCAACTCTAATTGCATAGTCATGTGCTACTAAAATTAAATATGTCTTAGGTACCTCCCCTACCAAAACGAAGATGTAAATCAGACTCCTCTATTTGGCATTGTTAATTAATGGTTCTACCAGACATTTAGGGGTTTATCTTTTTTTTTTTACGCGGGCCTCTCACTGTTGTGGCCTCTCCCGTTGCGGAGCACAGGCTCCGGACGCGCAGGCTCAGCGGCCATGGCTCACGGGCCCAGCCGCTCCGCGGCATGTGGGATTTTCCCGGACCAGAGCACGAACCCGTGTCCCCTGCATCGGCAGGCGGACTCTCAACCACTGCACCACCAGGGAAGCCCAAGGGGTTGATCTTTTACATGCCCTCAGAGAACCACACAAATACAATTAGGTATTGCTCTCATCCCTACACGGAGACCTATTAGCATTCTTCATCCACACATACACCCTCACACCATACACAGTTTCTTTCGGTCTTGGTTTAAATGTTAACTCCCCAAGGATCCCTTTTCTAAATCTCAACCGCAGTTAGCCTTCCTCTTTCCCTCCCCTTTGTGTTAAATATAATTCTACTATTCATTTAGGCAACTTGTTTATTTATTTACTGTGCTCTCCACTGGTATAACTGCAAAAAAATATTACCTGAATTCTAAGGTTAGGTACAATTCCCTGTGACCACGACGTAGAAATGATTAATCTAGAAAACTTCCATGTCCATAACAACCGAACCAACCCTCAAGGGGCCTACCCCAAATTCTTGTAGACAGATTATGTGATCATTTTTCAATTAAAATTCATTTTTAAAATAAATGACATTTGTCGCTTCTTGTGAAAATTATCTTCATTATTTACCAGAAATCAAATGGATGGAAAATCCAATGAAGCCAGGTCTTTCCTGAGGTTGCTGTCACCACACTCCAGAGCTCAGAACTTCTCTACACAAAACACTGCTCTGATGTGAGTTCTCTTTTTATGCAGTTGATAACCTCATCAATCATATAACCTCATAAACTATAATCCCATCAACCATCTAACCTCTCTCACCATGTAACCCAAAGGACACACCCTAAATAACTTGAGTGTCTGTCAAGATAAATCCAATCAAGCATTCCCAGTAACAAAATATATCCCCCTGCTTAGGTAAATCATGTAGATACAACTTTTAAAAACTGACCAAGTCCTTTACTTCTGCACGTCTTCTAAAGGTCTCAGAAGCAAACTTCCTGTTCTTTCCCAGAGGTTTCACTGTTTTTGAGGTTTTTCATTGTTATTATTACTACAGCACAGAATCTGCAGCAAGAGGATCCATACTGTTCTCTATTTCCTTTTTTCCTTTTTTCAAACTATTTGTTCCACCTTTATTGAGGTGTGATTGACAAACACTGTATATACTAAAAGTGTACAATGTGATGTTCTGATATACATACACATTGTGAAATGATTCCCTCAATCAAGCTAATTAACCTATCCATCACCTCACAGGTTTACTGTTTTGTGTGTGTTGAGATCTACTCATTTAGCAAATTTCATGTATACAGTATTTTAAACTATAATCACTATGCTCTACATTAGACCTCCAAAAGTTATTCATCTTACAACTAAAAAAGCCCCACATTTCCTCCACCTCAAGCCCACGAAAACCATCATTTTACTCTGTGTCTTTGTAAGTTCCACTTTCTTAAATTCCACATGTAAGTGATATTATGCAGTATTTGTCTTTCTGTGTCTGGCTTATTTCATTCAGCATAACATCAGCTATGTTCATCCACATTGTTGAAATGGCAATATTTCCTTCTTTTGAAAGGCTGAATAATATTGTGAATGTATGTATACATGTACACAACATCTTAATGTATACATCTCTAAATGAATGTTAACTCATTAGAAGACTAAACCACATTGAAACTCAACAAATTCATTTTACTGGATCTATTAAATCCAGTGGTAACTGGTCAAATGAAATACCTAGCTGACCTTAAATTGTGTTAAAAAATCATCCCTTCCAAATAGAAATCTCCTTAAAATGTATTTATGTTTGACACAAATTACGTTTTGGTAAATCAGTGAGGTTGGTGAGTGGGAAATTTGCTATATTTGGTAAACTGAGTTTTGACAAATTCATTTTCTGTGAACTTGTACACAATATAACATACAGTAATTCTGATAGAAGATGTCTGCATCAATACACTTTTTAAAATAGAACCAAGTTATTAAAGGACTACTTTATTTATTCTTATCAAAAACCATAATCTGTAACAATCAGAAACAAATAAACATAAAGATAGCAATGTATGTGATTTGATTTATTTGTTTATGCTCTTCCCAATTCTGCTTGTAGCTCCCTAACCCGTTTTAAAGCAAGGCACCTTGCTCATGGTCATACTGTATTCCATCTAAATGTTGATTGTATTGATATTCTTCCATGGATAATGTCCTACTGTTACTCTAAAATTACCACAGGCTAAGTGACTTAAAGTAACACAAAATTAGTCTCTTACAACTCTGTACCCGGAAGTCCTAAATCACTTATGCTACATCAAAACCAAGGTGTAAGTAGGCCCATGCTACATCTGGAGGTTCTATGACAGAAAGAGATCACTGGGGGGGCAGCAGAACCCACTTTCATTGAGCTAATAGTTTCTGTCAAACAGGAGAAATAACGTAAGGAAACTATCAAATTTAATGTAGATATTCGTTAATTGAGGTTTAAATTAAATTAAATTAATGGTTTGCCAATGGTGTATTTTTTGTTTATTGTAAATATTGCTTATTTCAAGAATGATGTTTTAGACTAGCTAGTCATGTTGATTTCTTGTGTAATCCAACTAAGTCATAGTAACAATATTAATTTTTCTTATTTAAAAAATGAAATGCACTGTTATTTATATGTAGTCATTATTCTGAAATGCTGGTTTTGAAATAAGTAAAAGCAAGATAGGGCATAAATATTCATCTGGAAAACAATCTGTCATTCGAGACAACTCTTATTTTTGTTCATTTAAATGTCTGTAATGTATATTGTGACAGTTGGTTTTTCTTTTTTGTAATACAAGTGCCTGAGTTAAGCTTTGATTGTTGAGGCATCCACTTCAAATAGGCAACCACTTCAAAGCTGGACCTACGGTGACTTAGAATATTTTCCAGGGGCTCAGACAGGCAAGATGCCCTCCCTGAGTTTCTCCTGAGGGGAAAAAAAAAAAAAAAGGCCAGTCCAGGCATCTGGCAGTGTATTTGGAAAGTTTCTGGAAGTTCCCTGGGGGAAGTGACTGTGGAGCTAACCTGGGAGCCAGAGAGCAGCGGTGTGTGCTTTGGGAACCCTCTGTCATCTTCAGGAAATGAGACAGTTCTTCACGGATCAAGAAACTTTATTCAATGTTTTATAACAACAACAACAATAATGATAAGGAATTATTGTAATAATATTCAGGACATGGGTAATCTTGGGAACTCCCATGCCAACCCCAGGAAGAGATCCCTATAGGGCAGACATAGAGAGACCGTGTTTTAGAACCAACCAGCCACAGGAACCTCATGGAATTTCAGGGGTTGAGCCAATTTTCTGATGGCCTGGGTCCCTGCAAAGAAGGCAGGGCCCAGATCCACTTGCTGCTCAAAGGCCCCCTCTACTAGGCACTTTAAGTTCTCATGATGGCCTGGTTGCCTTTCTTGTTCTTTACCTAGCTTTTTCAGGTCCAGAAATTTCAGTTCACATGTCTCAGCCAGTGCTCCTCAACCAGCAGGGGCGACAGTAGCAGCCTGAGCTGTTACTGAGTTCACTGAGTAATTTAGAAAATTTGATGGTAGGTCACATGACAGGTTGTCCCCTCCTTGCCATCCAGTCCAGCACCAGCCTTTCTTGGACACTGAAGGGGATGCAGAACATTCCCAGAGGTTCAGGGGGGCCTAGGATGCCTTCCTTGAGCCTCAATTGTTTTTAAAGCCAGATTTCCAGCCTCTGTGCTGACTTTTAGAATTCTGAGGAGGCTCATGTGGGCAAGGATGCTCTCTGCAGCTTTTCCAGGAAGGTAACAGCACCTCCTGTGCCTTTGAATTGTCTTAGAAAATTATGTGAAGGCTCTGGCTAGTCTAAGACAGCCTTCTGGGTCCTTAAGGCCAGCAAAACAGTTCGGGGGCCCTCAATAAGACTTGTAAAATTTTCCAGATGTCCAGGCGGGGTTTGCCTCTGGAAGGAGACTTCTAATATTTCAAAAGGCTCATCTGACAGACAGGCCTCAAGGGCTACTGCAGGGGGACTTCTCTGCCTGCACAGTGGTTGGGAGTCCGCCTGCCAATGCAGGGGACATGTGTTCAATCCCGGTCCAGGAAGATCCCACATGCCGTGGAACAACTAAGCCCGTGCACTGAGCCTGTGCTTTGGAGCCCGTGAGCCACAACTACTGAGCCTGCGTGCCACAACTACTGAAGCCCGTGCACCTGGAGCCCCTGCTCTGCAACAAGAGAAGCCACCGCAGTGAGAGGCCCGTGTACCGTGACGAAGAGTAGCCCCCACTCAGCGCAACTAGAGAGAGCCCATGCACAGCAATGAAGACCCAATGCAACCAGAAATAATTAATTTAAAAATACTATTAAAAAAAAACTGATGAAGGTGTTTCACTTAAAAAAAAAAGAGGCTACTGCAGGAACCTGGGAGAACTGTGAATGTGTAGGTATGTAGGTATGTTGAGGGACCTTCCCTTACCTTCAGTCAACCTGACACCTAGGTGAAAAGAGAAACTCTGCTCAGTGCTGTATAACTACCACCACAAAAATAATGCATAATAAAAAAACATAATAATAAAAATCATGGGGCTTCCCTGGTGGCGCAGTGGTTGAGGATCCGCTTGCCGATACACGGGACACAGGTTCGTGCCCCGGTTTAGGAAGATCCCACATGCCGCGGAGCGGCTGGGCCCGTGAGCCATGGCCGCTGAGCCTGCGCGTCCGGAGCCTGTGCTCCGCAACGCGAGAGGCCACAACGGTGAGAGGCCCGCACCGCAAAAAAAAAAAAAAAAAAAAAAACTTGTTCTGTTTTGGGCTTCCCTGGTGGCGCAGTGGTTGAGAGTCCGCCTGCCGATGCAGGGGACACAGGTTCGTGCCCCGATCCGGGAGGATCCCACATGCCGCAGAGCGGCTGGGCCCGTGAGCCATGGCCGCTGAGCCTGCGCGTCCGGAGCCTGTGCTCTGCAGCGGGAGAGGCCACAACGGTGAGAGGCCCGCGTACCGCAAAAAAAAAAAAAAAAAAAAAAAAAAAAAAAATCATAATGAGTAACAACATTGATAATGATGATTATCCTAATTATAATAAAAGTAGTAACTATAAAAATGATAATAATTAGAAACCTAGGGAGATTGTAGACTAGAATACAGACTCTCCTACCTAAGTGACCAGATACTGTTATTGGACATCATGGAATATTTTGGAGTTTGAACCCTAGGTCTGCACAATAAAATGTGTTTTGAAAGTCATGGATGAGAACAGGAGGGAAGTAACAACCAAAGGAGGGGAATATGGGCCAATGAGGGATCTCCTGTACCAACCCTGGGAAGAGGGATCTCCCCAGCAGAGGTGGAGGACGCAGGTCTGGAGCCTACCAGTCATAGGATTCCCACCAGAGGGACTTCCCTGGTGGTCCATGGGCTAAAACTCCACACTCCCAATGCAGGGGGCCCGGGTTCGATCCCTGGTCAGGGAACTAGATCCCACATGCCGCAACTAAGTGTCTGCATGCCGCAACTAAAGATCCTGCATGCTGCAACTAAAAGATCCCGCATGTCGCAACAAGGATCCCACGTGCTGCAACTAAGACCCAGCACAGCCAAATATATAAATAAATAAATACTTTAAAGAAAAGTATTCCCACCAGATATCAGGATTCAGGTCAATGGGCTGACAAAACTTGACCCCAGATTTACATCCAGGATACAGTAACCCCACCAGTAACATACATTAAGCTCCCAGTGCTATCTCAGTTCTCAGTGCCTAGCTTTCTTTCTGCCATCTGATCAACCCAGGCCCCTTGAGGTCCAGACATCTGTGTTCATATATATCATTCTGGGGCTCTTGGAGGATGTTACTATTGGAGCTCCCAGCTGGCAAGGTGTGACACGAGCAGGCACTAGAGGTTCCTTGTAGCCACACAGAACTTATAAAGTTCTTCAATTGATTGTTCTGGTGTGTTTCACCCTCCCTGCCTTCCATTTCAGCCCCTGGCTTTTCTGGGCACCCAAGAGGACTTAGAATATTTGCAGAGGCTCTGGCAGGTGTGGCTCATCCTCTGTGCTCTTCAGTTTTCAGCAATGGTACTTTGGACCTCCTGAAGTGACAGAAAATTCTGACAATGCTCTGTCAGGTTGAGATAACTTCTACAACATTTTCAGGAAGATAAGAGTGGTTTCTGCATCCCTGAGTTGACTTACAAATCTTTGTGGTTTCTCTAGCAGGTCAAGGAATACTTCCCTGGGTCTCTTCAGATGGAAAAAGAGATTCCTGGTCCCTGAAGAGCTGTTGTAAAGTGAGCAGGGCCTCACTAAGATCAATGGAATCCTCATCTGGAACTCACCTACTCACAGGTTTGTCCCTGCTTCTGGAGCTGGAATTGAAAAATAAGGGTTTTGCTTATTGAAAAGATACTAAGTGGTATGGCAAGGAGCATGGGAGACTGTGAATGTGTGTCTGTTTGAGAACCCTTGGCAATCATCTTCTGAAAATCAGACATCTTTCTTAAGTAGAGAATCACTAGTCAATGCTGTGTAGCTATAACCACACATGAAAATCCATAATAAGAAACTTAATAATAATAACTATAGTGATTATTATCCTTATGACATTAATATGAGGAAGTATAATAATAATACACCTAAGGAGATAAAAGAATACAGACATCTCTAACTGAATAACAAGATAATGACATTGGGCCCATTGGGTAGTTTGAAGTCTTAGTTCTAGGTTTGTGCTAGGAAACTTGCTCTGCAAGGCAAAGACGAACATCAGGAGGGAAAAGAAAACCAACCTGAGGAGAGGATGGGAGAACTTGGGAATTTGTGAGACACTTAGGAGAAGAGAACTACCAGAGAGAGGAAAAGAGGCCTTGGTCCAGGGTTTGCCCATCCCTGGACACTGGAGTTACGCCAACCCCTACAAAGACAGGAACCAGATCCGTACCCAGCAAGGAGAAGCCTCACCTACAACATACCTTATATGTCCAGCACAGTCTCAGCCCTTGCCATCTGGGTGCCCTTCTACCTTCTGCTCTGATCAGCTCCTTTGAGGTCTGACATCTTGGTTTTCATATCTCAGAGGGGCTGTTGGTAGATCCCATTTTCAATGTGCCCAGGCCAGCAGAGGGTAACACATGCCTACACGAACCTTGCAGGGCTTCCTGGAGGACTTAGAAAATTTTACGTTTGTTCCTGCTGGTGTGTTGAGAAAATTTTACGTTTGTTCCTGCTGGTGTGTTGCTGTCTTCCTGCTTTCCATTCTAGCACCACCTTTTCCGGGACATCCTTGGGGATTTAGCTTAGAGTCAGGGGCTCAGAGCAGCCTAAGACAACCTTTTTGCATCTTCATTTCCAGCAGTGGCGATAGTGGTACTCCTGCCTCGTCACTGTGTCATGAATTTTGAAACAACAACAACAACAGAAACAGAGTGTTGTGGGTCTTAATTTCTGGCAATTGAAAGTCTAGAGAAGCACAGAAAAACTTCTCCTTTCTCGAATCCTCTGATGACCACAAGAGTCAAAGAATTTTAAGATCTAATATAGATAGCAACCTGATATTTGAATCACCTGAGGGTTAATAAATGTTCTTTGATCTGCAAATAAAGGGGTCATGAAGGTTTTGTTAAAATAGTATTGGTGCGAGGCTCATCCTCAGAACAACTGAAATAATTTCTGGAGTGATGGTATTTCTTACAATTACCTAAGGTTTCCCAATGGGAAAGCAGTGTTGAGAATGATTTAAGTAAATATTGCTTTTTAAGCTGTAATATACATGCAAATCTCTTGGCGATCAGGGGTTCAACATTAGGAAATTATGATTCAGGAAGTTTGGGAGGGACTGATGAAATTTTATTTTATTTTATAAATTTATTTATTTATTTTTGGCTGCGTTGGGTCTTCGTTGCTGCATGAGGGCTTTCTCTAGTTGTGGCGCGCGGGGGCTACTCTTTGTTGCGGTGCCGGCTTCTCATTGCGGTGGCTTCTCTTGTCGCGGAGCACGGGCTCTAGGTGCGCGGGCTTAAGTAGCTGTGGCGCGCAGGCTCAGCGGTTGCGGCTCGCGGGCTCTGGAGCGCAGGCTCAGTAGTTCTGGCACATGGGCTTGGTTGCTCCGCGGCATGTGGGATCTTCCCGGACCTGGGCTCGAACCCGTGTCCCCTGCATTGGCAGGCGGATTCTTAACCACTGCGCCACCAGGGAAGCCCCCAAAATTTTATTTTTAACTTAAAAATGGAAATGCTGGGTCACAACATCATTTCTAAGCACAAATAGATTTGGTTCCAGCAATATCACCCATTACCTCCCCCTCCCCCAAATTATATTATTTGTTGACCTTATCAAATTGAGAGAAGAATAGAGAAATCAGCAGTGTCTGAGCAAGACAGTATTTGAGAAACAACATGCATCAATTCACTAAAACAAGCTTTACTGAGCATCTCCTGTCTGCTCTCAGGTTTGTTAGGCTCCAATGTGTACAAGGCACTGTGCTGGGGACCTCAATACATTATGTAATTTAATCCTCAACATTCTGGCAGTTAGTAATATTCATTGCATGCAAGGAAGGAAGAAGTGGAAATGGGGGGTGGAAGGCAAGCAAGGACATCTAGGGGAAATTTCAGAGTTGGTGGAAGAATGATACTGTGCTACAAATTCTGCTGTGTTCTGAGACCTTGTCACTGGTCCAGGGGTCTAGAGTCTAGAGTCAGGGAAAGAACCAGGTTGCTGCTGCAGATACTGAACCTGTGAGGGGAGAGTGCTAATTGGAGATCCTCCCCACGTGTGCAGCCTGTTGAGCAGGAACCGCAGTCAGACAGGTGCTGTGGGGAGCCTGTCTCTGGGGTAGTGTCTGGTTCTGTGGAGGCAAGTTGGTACCCTGTGCACAGGAGTGGGCGCTGCAGGGACCTTGAGTAAAGGTGAGGTTACTAAAGACTCGGCTCTCAGGGCCTGTTGATCCCCACACCCCCAGCTGCCCTTAGTCCTCAGTACTCATTCTGACAGGAAGGCATCTTATGAGAAACAGTGGCCTAACATCCACAACAGGAAAGACTCAGAACCCAGTACATGCTTTTTGGAATTATGACACTTAAGATGACTCAAAAGCCATCCACCATTCTTTCCTTCATCTGGAAAACTCATTCTTCCTCTATGAATAGTAGAAGGAAAGGGCTCCTGATTGAGTATGAAGGAGCCAACTTCAAATATTGACTGTGAACTTCCCTCACAAAGAACTAGACATTCTGATCCTTTCTCAGAGACCCCTGGACAGATGTGGTGGTGGAGAACCACAGCAATATGGGGTATGTGGGTATTTCTGTGTTGCCCTGTTCATGAAGGTCTGTCTTTGGAAATGACTTGGGATTCCCTGTGATGGGAGCTCTGGGACCTCTAAAGTGTGTATCTGAGGCTGGATGTGAAGGTTATCAGCCAACACTCATTGTGTTTATGTTCTTCATTCCCCACTTTCCACTCCTGGATGGCTGTGTTTTCTTCACTTCCAACATGGCATCGTTAGAATATTAAAATAAACATACAATTCATCATGAAAAAAATGAGACAAGAGTTGCTGCATAAGCATCCTGATGATCTCAGCAGAATCTCAGTAGGACAAAAGCCTTGCAAACATTTTCAACACTGGGAAACACCCTATTCACTAACTCCCCTAATGTGCTCATGTCCCCATGAAGGGGAATTGGAATCTCCCTTATTGTATCTGTCTAAACCAAACATATGAACTGCTTCATTTCACCAGGGTTCTGTACTTTAACTCACAGCAAACATCTCAAGCTGAGGGTCCCTAACATGTGAGTACCCTTAGGTCACTTGATGGTCACATGTACTAGGACCAGGGGTACCTTGAGGAGGAAAGTTCCCCCGCCACCCCAGGAATGTGGAAATAGGTTCCCTTATGTGCACTGAATTATGTTTTAGAGAGGCCATATCTTTTTCAGGCCATCCGACTGACTCTCACCAAGATGTGTTAGGTATGGCTGAATCTCTCCCTACAAAGGAGTAGTTCTTTAATGAGGGGGCTTTGCAAAGGAATACCTGGAAAAAAAATTTAATTCTAGTAACAGTAAAGAAAACCAATTAAATTATACTTCAAAGCACTGTCACTTCCTTTTACCCTTCAGCTTTCATTGGACTTAATTCCCACATAAGGAAATAGAGTCTCAGAGATGTGGTGGGGAGACACTGTCATCACTCAGACACCCACTGCATGTAAACATGAACACAGGAGCTTTGACATGGCAGGCGGGTTGGGGGAATGGACAATTTGTAGAGGCAGAAGTATACTGCTTGACTCCTATGACAAGAGGCGTGTCTGAAGTGTCTAACCCCTGGGTCTGTGGGTCCCTGCAGTTGTCACAGGCACTGCACCCCCTTGTCCTACCCTCAGGGAGAATGCCTCATCCTGAAACGCCCGGAGGCCAGGCAGCAGAGTTTGGGTCATTTCCTTTCCTGCTTAAAAGCACTCAAAGGTCCCTGCCAACCTTTCCGCATTTGGTCTCTTTACCGTCTCCTGCCTCGTGCTGTGCCAGGTCCCCACTCAGGACGTGGACTCTCACCCTTCGCCTCCCATCACCCATCCTGGCCCTCAACGCAGCCCCAGGATGCCACGCCCTCCCTGGCCCTGGGATTCTGCAGACCTCAGTCCTTGGGAGAGGACTAACCTCATCCTCCTTGTCTTCATGGAGCTGGGCCCTGTACCTCCACAGGTCTCCCTTTCGCGGTCACTGCCTCTGGGTAGCCCCTGTCGACTGAAAAAAAATGCACAAGGTGAGAGTTGTGAGCTGTGTTATTTGGGGCAAAATTAGGACAATAGCCCAGGAGACAGCACTTCAGATAGCTCTGAGAAACCGCTCCAGAGAAGTAGGGGAAGGTCAGTGTTATAAAGGATTGCAGTGAAGGCGGTATGTGCAGTCAAGCACACCTTCTGGCAGCGGCTCGCTGCTCATCACGAGGAGCGGAACAGCTATCTGAAGACCTGTTCTGCCAGTTTTCCCCAGAACAGAGTGCCTTCTTCCTCATCTCCATCCTGATCTCCTTTCAGGGGGTGTTGAAGGTCAGCAGCTGTAGAGGTCTGTGACTTAGTCCTTATAGAGGCAGATGACATGTGCCGATTTTTAGTTGGCACTCCTGAGCCCTGGCTAGGAAAGGTGACTGGCCCTGTCCTGTGACACCCGTGTCCTCTGTCCCAGATCCCATCTCACTGGCGGTGCCTGCCAGGGTATGTTTACATTCCTGATGTGAACTCTTCCTGCACAGGTGGCATCTTTATTCCATCCTTGTGAATGTGGAGGTGAAGGGCAGGGGAGGGGGAAGGGGGAAGAGAGACAAATGGAGAACCAGGGAGACAGTGAGTCAGGGAGGGAGAAAATGAGAGGGTAACATAGAAGATGGAGGAACAGGTTGGTCCGATGGACTTTCTAGATATGAGAAGAGTCAGACGGTGACCTGGGCAAGAAGCAGTGTGTTAAATGAAAACAGACAAAAAGGGTATCAGCAGAGAGATGGAGTAAGACAGAATAGGAAGAGAGTAAAAGAATGATAGATCTCAAATTCATTACAGTGTTTTAAAAATTATTTCTCTTAAATTTATTGTGTCACTTTCAGATTATGTCAATCATTTTCCACTCTTTATTGTATGCTGAAAATATTCTTTTGAGCTTACTAAATATTATTCTATTTCAATATGCACTTGGTAAGCATATCGACAAACCTTTTTTTGTATTAACAGTCAAAATCTTGTTTAACCAATTTGTCTAATAATAATTTTCATCAATTCCCTTATGCGATCTTTTAACTTAGTGGTCTGTAAACTAAAGTTTCCCACTAAGTCTGTAAGCGCCCTTTATCCTTTCTTTGTAAATGTTCCAAGACTGACTGAATTGTACCTGAATTTTGTTCCAACAACGCCCATCTGTTCAGGATGAATACACTGCATAGAGGTGTTTACATAGCTGGCTTTCCTTCTTGATTTCCAGTGATGGTAGTTTGTTCTTAATTGTATATTTTCTGATAGTTTAATGTAATGTTCTAGAAAAGAGATGTTAAATACTTGAGATAATTATGATTAAAACCATAGAAAAGAAGTTACTCTTGTTTGAGAGTATGAAATATGGTCTATAATCATTAGATGTAGGAGTGATAAAGTAAACCTTGCCCTATTCCGTTCAGGCTACATTATTCCTCTGAGACTAGTGGTTTCTACATTCTACTGGCTTCTCCCACTGACTTGCTTGCCTGTCCAACACATGCACAGAGTTCCTGGTCAGTTGGGTAGGGGAGGACCAAGACTTTTAAAACTAAGCATAGAACATAAATACCTCTCCCATTTGGAAGGGACACGTGGCTATGTGAACTGAGCTTGGAGAATGAAAAGAATGCTATAGGGGATGAAGGAGCTAGGGATGAGTGGGACACTGGGAAGCTTAGAATTAGGATAAATGAAAATCTTTGCCCATCCTTTCCTGAAAATCCTATGGTGATCAGGTACTAGAAGTGTCTTCGATGTCTCCAACTTCAAGGGTAGGTCAGTCCTCCCACACACCCACTGCTGCCAAGAAATATGTGGGTTTCATCAGGATAGGAGGACTTTCTGAAGGATGGGAAAACCAAACTGCAGGCTCCACAGAGTTTACTGACCCTGAATTCCCAGTGTTTTAGCGGACAGCAGACGACGTGTCATATCCACAAGTGAATTCCTCCTTATCTGTATGGTTGTGTCACAGGAAGGGGGTATGCTGAAAGGCATATTTTCAAACACCCAGGAGTGACTTAGATCTTGCCTTAGAAAGCTCGTTTGAAATGAGGAGTCAGGAATGCTTCTTAGGAATCATCCTCTCTGTTGATTGTTACCTTCTCTTCCTAAAACACTTTTTTTTTTTTTTTCCTCCAGGACCTGCTAATCTCTCTCATGTATCTTACCAACACATTTGCTCACAGTCACTCATGGCCTTCCCTGAGCCCTCTTCCATCTCAGGATAGATTCTTACCATGACTTGTGAACTGGCTCCATTTGGGGAATAATCATAGGAAGGACTTCACACTCAGATGTGACCTGAATGGGGAATGAGCACTATAGTTTAAATGAGATAGCACAGCAGGGGTCACATCTGGATGCACTGTCAATTCTCTATGGATAAGGTATTAAAGGAACTGCAAACTTTTTATTAATCTGCAGGAATAGCTGGAAAACAAGATTGATAATGGAAAACTTGATCTACCTAAATTTATAACACATCCCACCCTTAACAACGTGAATCAGTGTGAATTTGGCCACAAAATATTGTTTAGAATAAAATGGAGAATTCAGAAACTGGTAACAGTGAAAATTAAGACTGCATTTTATCCACATGATGGGGTGGGTTTTATTCCCTGCTTTTTAAAAATTCAATCAACCTAAATGTCTAAAATAGCTCACACTACATCTATCCTAAGGAGACCTTGATGTTCCTTGATTTGTAAAGAATTTTTTTGTGGCTGTTTCTGAGCATAATGACTTATCTGCAGATGTCAGAGTGTTCCCTGATTTGGGCAAGTTGGAGTTTGGTTGCTGGTTCAAGTTATTGTGCATGCATATTTTGACAGATTTTGGCAAGCTACCCCCTACCTAAAGCTGCAATATCCTCACCCACAACCAGAATGTGGGCTTTTCACTCAGCTTTAAATAGGACTTGATACTACATTATTTTTTTATGTATGTGGAAAAATGAGTATTGTTTGTCTCTTTCCACATCACTGGTTACTGAATAAAATTTATCAATGCATTTTATTTCATAGACATGTACATGTAAGTTAAATTTCTTACTTGGCCAATTTTTCATGTAATTTTACATACTTTTTTATATTCTGTAGTTTTATTGTGCACACACAGACTTATACATGTACACATGCCTGCACTTTGATCCATTTTAGTTATAATTTTTATATGATAAAATATAAATCTTTCCTTCATGTTGTCTCCTTTTATTTTGGAAGACCTCCTCTATTCCATCGTTATAAAATATTTTGTGCACTTAGTCTTGGTATTATATTGTATAACATATTTACAAATGTTACATTCTCTTCATGAACTCAGTTTTTGAATTAGTCCATTCTGTCTGATAAAAGTGTAGCTAGCTCTGCTTTTATGATTTCCATTTATGTGGAATATGTTTTCCCATCCCTTCACTTTGAGTCCATATGTATCCCCCAGAAAAACATGGGATAAATGAATTATAAGCATCTGTGTTCTCAGTTTTGCCACCTGTGAAACACGGATATTAGTCATGTTCAAATGAGTACCAAGAACCAGCCCTTCTGTTACCCTGGCAGCAGAGAAGCTCCAACTTTTTCTCTCTTAGCCTTCTGTATTTGTATATGGGAGGGGCTGGGACTCATGGGTATCATTCCCAGTTGGTGATTTGTGGATTCATGGTTGTTGTGACAGGGGAATATGGGCAAGATCAGATTATCTTGGCTTCTTTCTGCTCTCCCAGCTTTCTGGGTGTTTTATGAATCACTAGGAGGAGCACTACTTTGTCATTACGTCAATAAGTGTAAACATATTAGGCATTCCAGAAATGGGATATTCCAAATGTCTTCAATCTTCTTCATGTACTAATTTATTTCCACTTACTTCTTTTCTTAGCAGTTACCCGACACTGAATCTTCTCATGAATGCTAAGGGTGGTGCTAAGTTAAACGAGAGTGCACAGTGATTACAGGTCTAGAATTTCTCTCTTGTGCAGTTTACTTATTTATTTAGAGGATAATTTATAACTCAAGGCATTTCCACACTGATTACAGACATAGAATTTCTCTGACATGTGATTTATCCATTTAGTTTAACAGTTACAGCTAAGGATGAAGATTCTCCCAAATTCATTCCATTTGCAGTTTCAGTTCTCCCACCTGAGTCCACTGCTAAATGCTTTGTTACATAAGTAACATACATATGGATTCTCTCCACTTTGTATTAACTTTGAGTGGAGTAATAAGGACGAATAAAGGCTCTTATACACTGAATATAAACATAGTATTTCTTCACTGTGCGAGTCCACAATAGTGTTTATACTTTGAAGCTATGGGTGGTGAATCTTCCACATTTACTACCTTTACAGCATGAGTTCTCTCGTGTTGTCTAAGGTTAAAATATTTACTGAAGGCTTTCCCACATAGATAACATTTATGCGGTTTCTCTCCAGTGTGAATTCTCTTATGCAATCTAAAGTTATAACTTCTATTGAAGGCTTTACCACATATATTGCATTCATATGGCTTCTCACCAGTGTGAGTTCTTTCATGTCGTCTAAGGACAGAAGAGTGATTGAAGGCTTTCCCACATAGGTGACATTCATATGGTTTTTCTCCAGTGTGAGTTCTCTCATGTCGCTTAAGGACAGAGGAATCAGTGAAGGCTTTCCAACACAGATGACATTCATATGGTTTCTCTCCAGTGTGAGTTCTCTCATGTCGTCTAAGGACAGAAGACTCAGTGAAGGCTTTTCCACATAGATGACATTCATATGGTTTCTCTCCAGTGTGAGTTCTCTCATGTTTTCTAAGGTGAGAACAATGAGTGAAGGCCTTCCCACATAGATGACATTCATATGGTTTCTCTCCATTGTGAGTTCTCTCATGTTGTCTAAGGTAAGAAGTTTTACTGAATGTCTTCCCACATAGATGGCATCCATATGGTTTCTCTCCAAAGTGAGTTCTCTCATGTTTTCTAAGGTCAGAGCAATGAGTGAAGGCTTTCCCACACAGATGACATTCATTTGGTTTCTCTCTAGTGTGAATCATCTCATGTCGCCTAAGATTATAACTTTTACTGAAGGCTTTCCCACACAGATGACAGCCATATAATTTCTCTCCAGTGTGAATTCTTTCATGTTTTCTAAGGTCAGAACAATGAGTAAAGGATTTCCCACACAGATGACATCCATGTGGTTTCACTCCAGTATGAATCATCTCATGTCGTCTAAGGTTAGAACTTTTACTGAAGGCTTTCCTACATACATGACATTCAAATGTTTTCTCTCCAGTTTGAGTATTATCGTGCTGCCTAAGGGCAGAACTTTGAATAAAGGCATTCGTACGTTGATGACATTCATATGATTTACTTCTAGCATGAATTTGCTTATGTATATTAAAGGATGACAAGTAACTGATGGCTTTTCCAAAATCTTGGCTGAAAAAGGGTTTCTTTCCCACTTGAGGTATCACATACTGAGTCAATGTTAAGATTTCAGTAAATTTTTCTCTGAAATCATTGCATTCCAAAAGATCCTCTTGACTGTGAGATCTCTGCTTTTTGAAAGGAAATGAGAGACTGTTACAGGTTTGCCCACATTTATTCATTCCTTCATTCATTCCTCTACATATAAATTCTAGAGTAATCATTCAGTGACAGACTCCAGTTAAAATTGTCCCTATGTTATTTACATAAACATGGGATATTACTCTCTTGCAAGCATAGATTTTATCTTTTGTAGTAACCCAACTGCAGAGACATCTGTTTATACAGATGTTAAAGACATTATTATGTTTCAGTGATTAGGAATATAAGCCATGATTATATAATTGTCTGTTTATATAAGACCTCAAGTTATGGTTTTGACTACAGGTTAATGTTTCTTCCCTAAAACCAAACTAACTAAAATTTTCTCCTGTGGGAGCCCATGATCGCAACTTTAATTAAATCAGGTAAGTGTGCCAAATTCCCAACTTATTCAATTCCTAGGTCTTCATTTGGAAGAACACGTTTACACCCGTGAAGCTTACCATTGCACTGATTACAGATGTGTCTTTCTTGTAGATATGTTGCATGGATATCATTTCCTGTTTTCTCAGATCATCTTCTCTACCTGAAATGACTGGAAAAAAATAAATCTCTATAGTGGTATTAGGAATTAAAATGGTGAAGAGACCCAATGCCCATTTGTGTATGTTTCAAATACTGACACGTAGATGGCAAAGAATGTCAAATTAAGGAATAGTCTGAAAAGAAAAAAACGAAAGCACATCAAATTAAGGAATATTCTAAAGACAAGAAACACATTATAGGACTATAACAATTGTCATTCTCAGGACTGAAATATGAGAAAAATAAAATGAAGATGGTGGGGACTTTCCTCGTGGTCCAGTGGTTAAGAATCTGCCTTCCAACGCAGGGGATGCAGGTTTGATCCCTGGTTGGGGAACTAAGATCTCACATGCCACAGGGCAACTAATCCTGTGTGCTGCAACTACTGAGCCCACGCACTCTAGAGCCCACACCACAACTAGAGAGCCTGGGAGCCACAACTACTGAGCCCACGTGCCACAACTAGAGAAGCCCACACACCATAATGAAGAGCTCATGTGCCACAACGAAGACCCAGGGCAGCCAATAAATAAACAAACAAACACTTAAGAGGAAGAAAAAAAAAGAAGATGGCAAGCTGAGGAGGAAAAGAGAAGATCCTATTCATAAAACAGGACCATGAAAAGGGACTTTCTGTGAATGTTTATTAGCTCCAGTGAGTATATAAATTTCACCTTGCCTAAAGCCAAAGGCAAAGGCAGAAAAACACGTGAATAGAAAATTGATACCTGCAAGGTATGACATCATCTGAAAAATTT
Source organism: Lagenorhynchus albirostris (assembly GCF_949774975.1). Taxonomy (NCBI): domain Eukaryota; kingdom Metazoa; phylum Chordata; class Mammalia; order Artiodactyla; family Delphinidae; genus Lagenorhynchus; species Lagenorhynchus albirostris. The sequence goes on along the minus strand of NC_083115.1, from coordinate 23,447,650 downwards.
TTCTATGATATTGTCTAAATTTTAAAAATATCACTAAACTTAGATATCTTCATGTGATATTTCTTAGGGCCTATTCACTCACTGACCAGGCTCCTCCTCCTATTGAAGCACAGCTTCTTGGATCTCACCTGGACTCTGGCCTTGCAGAAAACCTAACTCTTCTCTTGAAAGTTGCTCTCCTTGCTCCAAATGGGAAATCACATCTGATTTGTAGAGCTGATTGCCTGTTTGTAGGAGAAAGATGTGGATTTTGAGTTCTGTGCTCATTAACAGTGCATCAGTACAGGGCAGACTAATGAGGAAGAATACAATAACCTCTGAGGGTCAGCACAGAGAAGAGTACGTTGAAAACAACATGTATACTCTTTGACCAGCAAAATGATAGCTCTTGAACTTGTTCCCAAGGACATTAAGAACCTATCACAGCTAATGCCCATGCCCAAGTTCAAGGACAGATTGTGGAATCTGCAATATTTTCATTCTACGGTGTTTTAATATTATATCCAAAAAGAATTCAAAAAATACAGCCTCCAAAAACAATCCAATAAATACAACTTCCAATAAATACACCACAAAAATCTAAGTTCTGTGTGGAAAACAATATATCTGTTATTTTTAACACTGTGATCTGATCAAACCAGTCCTTGCTGTGAAATACATTTTAAAAAATCAACACATTTACTCACCCATACAAAAATAATTCCCACCACTGTTTGAGCATCAGAGATTGAGTAGCAAGAAAGACACAAAATTATGTTAGGAAGATTATACTGTAGTGGGACTGACAAACTAAATGTAAGTAAGAAGTAAAGAAAACTGTGATAAGGTAGTTGTGCGAGTTATGAAAGGATCAAGACAGAGTTTAGAGTAAGAAATGGGAAAGTTTTTCTGCATACTTGTTGAATGAATGCATACATACATAATAAAGAGTAAGAGACTCACCAACTGAGACCAGATGACTGATGTTCTCTAGCATCACATCTCTGAATAGTTTCCTCTGGGATGTGTCCAGTAGGGCCCACTCTTCCTGGGTGAAGTCTACAGCTACATCCTTGAAGGTCACTGATTCCTAAAATATTGTGGACATTGTTTCAGATAGGGCCATCTCTGCCAGGAGAGGATGGTACAGGTGTCAAGCACTAAGGAGGTGGGGGTCGAGTGTACAGAAATCTCAAACGGTATTTTGGGGTCCAATCACATCATTCTCAGTGTTGACATGAACATCTGACTTTCGGATATACCTACAGATACATACACACTCTAGATACATAAAACTTCATTATAAAGAGATAACACATGATGTGTGGTGTAATATACCCTGGAGATTTCCCAATAAGTTTGTGATTATGGCTTCCAGATCATGATTATAACATTTCCACTTGAAACCTTATATCGAAAACAGTCTTCTCAACCAATTTCAAGTAAATCTTTTAAAGGCTTCTCACAAGGGATGAAGTATCTACGATATGCCACTTTTAAAGCACAACTATGGTGGGATTTCCCTGGTGGCGCAGTAGTTAAGAATCTGCTTGCCAATGCAGGGGACACAGGTTTGATTCCTGGTCTGGGAAGATCCCACATGCTGCGGAGCAACCTAGCCCGTGCGCCACAACTACTGAGCCTGTGCTCTAGAGCCCGTGTGCCACAACTACTGAGCCTGCATGCCACAACTACTGAAGCCTGTGCACCTAGAACCCATGCTCTACAACAAGAGTAGCCACTGCAATGAGAAGGCTGCGTACCGCAATGAAGAGTGGCCCCTGCTCGCTGCAACTAGAGAAAGCCCATGTGCAGCAATGAAGATCCAACACAGCCAAAAATATATTAAAAAAAAAAAAAGCATGGCTATGGTTAGATTATTCCCCTTTATGGTCTCAGTTTCTTCATCAGTGAAATGGTTTAATAATTTTCATGAGTTCTGAAAGATCTAATGAGCTAATGTGTAAAGTACTAACTATCTAGCAAATATTTCTTAAATATAACTTTTAGGTTTATTATTCATGAAATGGCAGAGAATACTGAAGCAACATCCAGGATCCTGCACAACTGACTAGAATTCATACAGGTCTTGGGAACAGCAGGTGTAGGCTTTTATCTCTACAAAACCTAGGTGTTCATTATAAAGGATAACTGATTCAGCAGCTCAAGCCAGAGGCTCTGAGACTCCCCCCAGCACCTGTAACACTGGATTGACTGACCTCACCTGTGGAAACATCTGACTCTCTATTGGTTTGTAATGTTTTCCTCCTCACTCATCTTCATCACCAGTATTCACTTCAATCCTAAGTTCATTACAGTTAATAAAGTGGTTAATGACTAATTTTTGGTTTTTTTTGCCAACTAGGCATGGTCTTGATGAGAAAAAGAAAACCTCTCTCATCTCTTCTATGAATACATAGCATTAGTAGAGACTGGAATATCTTAGTGTGATGTTGGGAAGGAGTTACCACTTGATGAGTCCTTGATCCAACATGACCATTCCAGAATTCTGGGGAAACTTAACTGAAGCTCAGATGCTTGAAAAATCTCTTGAGTGTGCTTAGAACATGTGTGCCTGTAGGAGAAATATGTCCATATACTGAAAATAGAGATGCAATTTCAGTAGAAAGAGTAATTTCCTACTTACCTGTGATTCCATCGTAACTAGCTCAGCTGCCAGCTGACTTCTGGGTTTTCACTTACACACAGTCCAAGCAACACGAGGCAAGGCTGAGGAAGAAGAAAAAAGTCATTAGACTCTAGCTGTTCACAACCTCCATATTCACTTATCATGAAGCCCCAGTGCTTCACCTGGAAGTAGCCCCCTGGACAACCACAAGAAACATGCAATGTGCTCTAAGAGAAATAGGGCTAGAGCTCTCCTCTACTAGGATCAAACGCAAGAAGGCTATGACTACTGTTGCTAGTAAAGAAGATATAAATACCTTCAATTTAGAGGGCAGAATGTGAAAAACCATTGAGTTTTGTATGCTAATTAAACCCTGGTGTTCAGAACTGTCCAATCCCCTCCGAATTCCGAACCATAGGGATCCCTGATTCATGTCACATGTGTCCCCACCTCTAGTAACCACTGTGGAACTTCTTAGGTTGAATCATTCTTACTCTGTGCACTAGCAGTTTCTCCAGCTCCGTTCCAGCCCTCTGGTGCCTCAATCCATCCCTACTTTTCCCTTCTTGCCTTTACAATCAAACTAAAAGACGAAGATGCAGTTGCCGAATCCTCACATCCCAGTCACCACTTGACTTATCGTACCGATAATATCTGCATAAATAAATCCAACGTATGTGCCTCAGGCTTTTACCTAGAGCTTAATAAAAAGTATAACATGACCTCTTTTTGGGAATATACTTTTTCCTAGGCTTCTCTAACATCTCAGTCTACAGTCTTCAAAGGAATCTTGTCATTCTAACTCCTTATCACTTGCCAAGAACTTCTCAAACAATATTGTTGAAAGACCTCAAGACTCCATCCTACTCCTTCATCCTTCTCTACTTATGTACACCGCCCAGGTATGCCCACATATTTATTCAATTGCTTCAATTTCTTCCATTACTTTTTCTAAATTGAAAGTGACAAAACTCATATCTGAATTCCATTTCTGAGTTTGCTTTTTTTTTTTGAAACTAACATACACTAGAAAGGAAATAGATCTCAGGACATTATCTCCCACTTTCCCCAAAAATTACTCTTTATCTAGTCTCTAAACTTTTCAATGTCTCCACCAGACATCCAAGGGTTGACTTTTTTTTTTTTTTTTTTTGCGGTACGTGGGCCTCTTACTGTTGTGGCCTCTCCTGTTGTGGAGCACAGGCTCCGGACGCATAGGCTCAGCGGCCATGGCTCACAGGCCCAGCCGCTCCACGGCATGTGGAATCTTCCCAGACTGAGGCACGAACCTGTGTCCCCTGCATCGGCAGGCGGACTCTCAACCACTGCGCCACCAGGGAAGCCCTGCGCCACTGGGGAAGCCTGGGTTGACATTTTATATGCTTTCTCAGAACATCACAAATACAATTTAGCATTGCTACTACTTCTACACTGTTCACTATTATCCTTCATTTCTACTCAGATCCACAAACACAATTTCCTACCCCATATTTATTTCCTTCAATCTGTTTGAATGTCAATTCCTCAGAGATCCTGTCACTGAATTCTTAACAAAATGAACACTTCTCTTCACAAAAAATCATTTACAAAATAAAGGAGGACTATCTCTCCTAGTGAAAATGATCTCCAGTACTCACCAGAACCCAAACAGATGGAAAATCCAGTGAAACCAAATATTTATCGAGGATGCTGACACAACATTCCAGAGTTCAGAGCTTCTTTCTCTTTCTAGAAAATGCATCATTTTGATGGTGAACTCTCTTTTAATGCAGTTGGCAACCTCATCAGTGTTGTAATCCAAATCTGATTAACTTGGGTCCCAATCAAGATAAATGTATCAAGAAATGCCTCTTTAGATAAACCCTGCAGATGAAATTAAGAACAACAAATTATATCCTTTAATTCTGCTTCTTCTAAAAGTCTCAAAAGCAAACTTCATGCCTTTTCTCAGAGACTTCAGGGTTTTATGGATTTTGGTTGTTCTGGGCAGTACTAAGAATCTGCAGCCAAGAGACCCCTTCCTGCTCTTTATTTTTATTTGTAGGAGGATTTGTAATCTACCATCATTTTCTCAGGCTGTGGACATAAGTGTGACTCTACAGAAGTGTAAGTGTTTGTGCTGAATAAATATCTACCGAAGGAAAATATCTTTCGTTTTTACTACCAAGTGAGAAAAAGCTCATCCAGTGTTAGGTCTCTTCAAGTCAGATCTAGCTCATGTCCTAAAAACTGCAAAACCCTACAATCCTCATAATATTAAGGATTTCCAGAATAAATGATCAGTTTCAGGACTGATTTTATTGTAAACAGAATTTAATTATTTTTATTGTGGTAAAATACACATAACGTTTACCATCTTAGTCATTTTTAAGTGTATAGTTCAGTGGTGTTAAATACATTCATAATATTGTGCAACCATCACTGCCATCCATCTCCAACACTCTCTTCATCTTGTAAAACGGAAACTCTGTACCCATTAAACAACTACTCCCTATTCCCCCCTCCTCCCAATGCCTGGAAACCACCATTCTACTTTCTGTCTCTAAATAGGATTTGTTTTGGGGGGTGGGGCTGTGCTGTGGGACTTGCAGGATCTCAGTTCCCCGTGAGAGCCTGAATTCTAACCACTAGACCACCAGGGAATTCTCATCTAAGTAGCATATTTTAAAAAACTGATATTAAAAAGGAAATTAAACACTTAAAAATCTTAAGACATTACTTTATAGAAGGATATTACTTCTGAAGGAAAATCAAGCAATATATTTTCATTTTAGATATAGGCATAAGAAATACTTGATCCCATAAGAAATTCTTTGTAATTTTCTTTTTTAAAATTATACTCTTCTGACAGTAAAAAAAAAGATTTAGTATGTATTACTTTTTATCAACTATTTGATTTTCATGTATTTCTGAAATGGTCTATGTCTTTTCAGCCCATTTACTGCAACATATTTGAGGTAAGTGATGATCTCCCTTTGCCACAAATGAATGTTTCATGTCAACTCAGAGCCAAGACCATAGCAGGGAGTGAAATCATACTGATGAATAAAGCAGAGAGATCACTTGTCCTTATGGAGTTAACATACTAGCTTAGAACAGATTAAAGAAATAAGGGGAAAAAAAGAAATAATGACAAGGATACTCTGTGAACATATACTAAAGTGTTTCATTTGTGGAGGTGGGGAAGCTCTCTAGAAATGCACACATTATTTATGACACCTTAAAAATTCAGTTGGGCAAAAGTTTGAGGCAGTTTTGCAGAAATGGAAATAGGTTCAGAAGTTTGTTTTTTCTTTCTGATTTAGGAACAAGTATAAAATCATGGACACATCATAGAATGTGCTGTACCCCAGGAAATGAGAACACATTGGAAGGCAGGTGAGTGACAGGAAGACCTGGAGAGGGTGTCAGGCAAGTAGATTTCAGGGCCCAAAGGCCACTGTAATTGGATTGGTCCTTCTTCTAAAGCTAATGGGAATTCACTGGAGAACTGAAAGCACGAAAGTGACAGGAAGACTTGTGTTTGTAAATGAGCCTTTTGTTGAAGAATGGAGTTAAGTAATTCAGAAAGGTTTAATGAGTTTTAAGAACTGGATGATGTTTGTCTGGCACAGGGTGTGGGTAGTGAAATTATGGTGGGGGAGGTGGAAGGATATGAGAGAAAAAGAAAAGGAAACATAAACAAAACAATTTTTTGTTGTTTCTCAGATACTGTTGGGCACCAATTACAAGTCAGACTTAGTGCTACGGGCTGGGCATACAGTAAAGCAAAACAATGACATGATTATTGCCTCCACTTAATGCATTTACTATTTAATAAACATAAATATTAAGTTACAATATGGTGTTTCTATATAAACCTAAAGACAGGTTACCAGAGAACTAAACTTATTATCAGAAGGAAATAGAAGTAGGAAGTATCCTAGAAATCAGTGCACTGGGTGCTTGAATCAGAGCCAAGAAAAGAGAGGAAAGGAGAGGAAATTCAAAAATAGCATCAAAGAGCTGAAACTGTATTGATTCTCAGAAGATATGATTTTAAACAAAAAAAGGAATTGGGGAATCCATTTTAACTATCATACCTAATATTTTTTAAAGAGAACAAATCCAATCTTAATATACTGAAATCAATATTTCCTGTTTAGTAACAATAATTTAAAAACTAAGTAAACACACAAAAGCCAGTCTCTATGTACAACAGCAAAATATTATGACTCTCACTTGAAATAAATTTGCAAACCCATGTAAAGAAATTTTAAAATTTTTGAAGACATAAATATGACATGAATAAAGCCTGCCAAACCAAATTCTTAGACTAGAGGACATGGTGACAAAAAAAGTCTAAATAACTGCAGAAATTTGGTGCAACTCAAATTGAAAAGTCATATGCAGAATCTAAAAAAGAATGTATATATGTATATGTATAACTAAACCACTTTGCTGTACATCTGAAACACAACATTGTAAATCAAGTATACACCACCCCCAAAGTCATATGTGATATTTCACATAAAAAATGAGAATTATCCTCAAAGTCAATTTTGTCTCAATTTTGATTAGGGATGAGGATACAGCCAAAATAATTGTGAAAAGGGAAAAAAAAATAGAGACAGGTCAAATTACATCTGAACCTATATTATGTGAAACTTTAAAATAATTTAAATTAAATAGTTGAAACAAACAATATATTATGACTAAATGAACATAATATTTTATACTATGAAATAGGTGACACCTTGCAAAGGAAAGAAAAAAAAGCAAAGGACATGAAGGAAGGATTTTGGTTTCACTTCATCAATGTTATCAGACCAGAGCGTGCACATATGTGTGTGTGTATAATTAAACTATAAACTATAAAATATAAGCAGAAAATAAGTAGAAAAATTCATTTTACATATACATGTCTATAAAAAGCAACAATCATTCAGTCTCTTAAGTAATTAGTAAAATGGAAATTAAAAACAGAGTTGTCATTTTATCCAAATCTATAACCATATATATGTATATTAAAAAAATGTATATATATATATATATATATATATGTAAAATGAGGAGCTTCCCTGGTGGCACAGTGGTTAAGAATCCGCCTGCCAATGCAGGGGACACGGGTTTGAGCCCTGGTCCGGGAAGATCCCACATGCCGCGGAGCAACTAATCCCGTGCACTACAACTACTGAGCCTGCGTCTAGAGCCCATAAGCCACAACTACTGAAGCCCGTGCTCCCAGAGCCTGTGCTCCGCAAAGAGAGAAGCCACCGCAATGAGAAGCCCGCGCAGTGCAACAAAGAGTAGCCCCCGCTCGCCGCAACTAGAGAAAGCCCGCACACAGCAATGAAGACCCAACGCAGCCAAAAATAATTAAAAAAAAATAAATAAATACATTTAAAATGAATCCTGGTTAACTCCTGGTTAACCTCAGGAGTTGATGATGGATGAGGATTTCTTGTTGTGTATTATGTGTGTACAGGGAATCGTGCCAGAATCTATTACAAAATGAAACGTACCATCTCTTGGCCAGCAATGAAACCCCAAATACCCAAAGAGGAGGAACCCTCAAATATCTGTAGAAAAGTCAATTCTTTACAAATCCATGAACACCAAAGTCTCCCTGGGACGGATGTGATGTGAACAGTGTTAAAATCCTCTTACTGTTAAACATTTGGGCTGATTCTATTTTTAAACAATTACGGAATAAAATATACTACATTATGTGGATGAAATGCCACCTTAATTTGTCATGGCTACGTTTCTAATCTCTCCCTTCTATTGCAAATCATTAATATTTTGAGGCCAAATACACAGATTCACTTTGTTAAGCTTCAGATATATTACAAAATCAGGTAGAACAAATTTCCTCTTCTCCATGATTTTTTAGGTATTCCTGACATTAATTCAGTACTAATGTGTGCAGTTTCTTTAATCTTGGTCTATAGTACATCCAGATCTGGTCACTATGCAATCCCTACTGGCAAATCTTACTGACACTATGGTGCCCAGTCCTTGTCTCTAATTAATGTCTGGGCATGCAGCATTTCTCATAACGATCCCCCAAATGGAGCCACTTCACAAGTTCCATGTCACTGGTTGACAGTGAGATAGAATTGGTCTGGAGATAGGAGAGGCCATCAGTGAGTGAGGAAATGTGTTAGGCAGGATATCTGAGAGTCAAATTTTAGCACATCCTAAAAACAGCATTTCAGGAAGGAGAGGACAGAACAATCAACAGATAATATGACCTTTTCCAGATAAAGATTTATTCCTGACTCCTCATCTTCTTCCTCCTCCGAGTGTCTCTCTCAGGCAAGATGTCACTCCTGAGTGTTGAGAATGTGCCATTCAGGTCTTCAAATAACTTATCCCCTTCCTGGCCACAACCACATATGTAGGGAGAAATTCAACATTTGGAAAAAATAGTCCTCTGCTGTCTAATGAACTATCAGGGAGCAGGGACGATAAACTCCTACATGGAGACCAACAGCTAAGTTTCTCTGCCCTTTGCTCCATACACCCTTCTACCCTGTAAAGCCCACACATCACATGGCAGATATGGGAATGTGAGTTGGTGTGACCCTACCTTTCAAGTCACCATCCTCACAGTGTCTTCTAGTACCTGCTGAGCACAGGATCCCCAAGTAAGGATGGGCAGAGGTCTCCTTTTCTCCTATTCCTGAGCTTCCCAGGCTCTCTTCCATTCCTTAACATCCAAACTGCATTGCCCTTTCTCCTCCAGCTCCGTTCCCAGGGCCAAGTGTCATCTCCTCATTGGAGAAATAACTTTGCTCTGTGCTTAGTTTAAAAACTCTTGGTCTTTCCCTACCAGCTGCCTTTGTACTATGTGTGTGTGTTTGGGGGCAGGAAGAGATGTGAACAGGAGAGAGTAACCATTACTGGCCTCACAGGCATGGGGTGGTCTGGACTGGATAGCGGCAAGGCTTACCATTCCCACCCCTGCCCCTAAAGATTCCAGATCATATTTAATTCTCCCGAGCAAGAGCAAGTTCTCTGTCATGTTTTTAATCATACTGATTAAAATCATTTAATTTCTCTTTTCCATAATAAATATCAAAATATACATTTCCATGAATATATCAAAAAATATAACATTAAGAACACTTAATTATCGGCATTGGAAAACACAAAAGTTCAGCTGTGGAAATAGCTCTGAATAATGTATTCATCATGAACAAATGAGGTCTGTGAGAACAAAGTTCTAGAACCATCCAGCCTATCATTCAATATTTGCAAAACAAACAAAAAAACAAAGGGAATTTGAAAAGAGCATATACTTAGTTGGAAACTAGCTCACAGACCAATAAATTAAAAAGTGGTCTCCTTGTTCTGTCTCATCCTCCCCCGCCCACTCGACTTCCACAGGGGTGGAACAAAGATGCTCTGCCCAGAAGAGCACACTTTCCCGTGAGACATCGGGAATGTGGACACACGTTGGTCGGTATCGCCAGCGGATAGGATTTGGGACAGAAGGGCACGGGGTGTCACTTCACAGGACTGATCCCCTGCCCCCAGCCCGGGGCTCTAGGGCCTTTCTGAGGCGTTGACCGCGAAGCGCAGCGATTGGCACGGCCGGGCCGCAGGAGGCCCAGGATGGGCAGGTGGTCTCAGGAGAATACTGGGGTCGGTGGAGTCCCAGGGCCGCGGGAGGGCGCGGCGTCCCGGGCTGCCCCGAGGGGCCGAGAGGGGCGATGCGGGGCGCGAAGGGCGAGAGTCCACGTCGCGAGTGGGGACCTGACACGGCGCGGGTCGGGCCGGGAGAAGGTGAAGAGACCGAAGGCAGAAAGGCCTGACGGGGACGCCCTCGGAGCGATTTTGACCGGAAACGGACGCGGACTCGGACCCGGCAGCCGAGCGCCCGGCATCCCGACTCTCAGGGCGACGCGGGCTGGAGAGGCGAGAACGGGGACCCCCAGAACCTGCGTGTGAAGGATGCGGTCGGGAGGGGGCTGTGGAGCGCGGCTCTGACTCTCAGAGCCGAGGGGCTCACTCACCCGAAGGAACCTTCGCTCCCGAAATCCGCTTCCGCGTCGGCAGGAAATTACGCAATCAGGGCGGGGCCTTAGTCGGGGAGAGGCGGGGCGGAGCAGCGTGGGCGTGGGCGAGGCCTGAGCCTTCCCGCCCAGCTCCCGGCCGTTTCCGGGTCAGCCCCTACCCCGGCCGGACACACCTCCAGCCTCAGCGTTTGGGTGCGTTTGATTCGGCTGGTGTCCGGGGAGCCGGGTTGCTTCCTCGGGGCTTCAAGTTAAGTGTTTCGGACAACTCTAGGTACGAGCTTAGAGCTGTGAGCCCTTTCGTGGTAAATGCTGGGATGTTTCCCTGTTAACACGTTGAAAACGGTTTAGGTCGAAATCCCCTTTCGCGCCTGGAGACTCGTGTCCTGCGAGTGCTCGGGGCGCGACTCGGCCTCGGGCGGGGACCTCGCTGGGTCCAAGTGGGCCGTGGTGGGATCCCGAACAACGTCTGTGGTTCCTGCGCTTGGAATGGGTTATTCAGTTTAGCAAGGGCTGGAATTGTCTGTGCTGGCGATGGAAACCAGAGCGACCATGATTTCCATTTCTGCTCCCGGTTCACCAGAGACGCAGCCCTGGGCTCAGTATCGGGGACTTCATGGGGCCAAGCGTGGATGGCATCACATAATTTGTTGTTAATTTCTAAATATTTTCCCATTTTCCTTATCTGTATTCCCACAGCTATCCGAAAGAATGTTAGTGTTAAAGAAAAAACTTCAGTAATACTTGTTAAAGCTGATGAAATAAATTTATATTTTAAGGCGGGACAAGAAAAAAATTAAACATAAAATTTTCTGTGTTTGGACCTCCTCCCTCCATAACGTGCTGCGTGCATCTGCATTACGTGTTAACCAGAGCTCCTCAAAGATGGGGGTGCCTGCTCAATCATAAAGATCAATTTTTTTTTCTTTCTTCTTAAGCTAGTAATGTAACTTCTTAAAACAATAATGTTCTTTCCCAGCCCTGTAGGGGGTAATGATGACTTGCAGCTCGCTTTGTATGGGCTTACCTGGACTATGCATGCTTGGTGAACTTTCTGTAAAATATCAGTATGTCATTTTGATGTATGATCGTTTGTCTCAAAAATGTACTTGACTATGTCCTAGAGTTCTAACAGTCAGAGCTTTCTGAGAATCTGCTTCCCGACTTATAATCCTCAGTTTGGTTCAAATAAAAATTCCCTTTTTTCTTCTTAATTCAATTAACTATCAAGCTTTCTTCTTAACTTGACAGTTAATTGAATGTTCCTCGACAAAGCATCATAAGGAAGATTTTATTCTGGGGGTGGGCTCTCTCTCCAATTGGTATAGGAACCACTGCAGTGGGATTTTGTATTGGGTGAGAGAGATTGGGCTGAACTCCAAATACAGGATGAAGTGGGAATTTATAGCCAATGAGCAGGGTTGGGGGGGGTGTCAGTGGATAGAAAATTACTAAGAGGAAGCATCATGGGTAAGGGGAATTCTGGCTAAACTGATGAGCAGGTTTCTTTCAGAAGACACTCCATGGTGATCAGACATCACCTGTGTAATAGTAGAGAATGAGGAACCTGAGCAGATATCGAGGGTGGTGGATTCTCGTTGAACTAAGTTAGCAGCATTCTTGCTAAAACTGGATTTTACAAGGAAGTGCATAGATGGGCATAAGAGAAGCTTTAGGAGCCTAAAGTTTGGTCAAGCAAAGAATGTTTGTCTTCAACCCAATCAAAAAATGACAGAAGACCTAAATAGATATTTCTCCAAAGAAGACATACAGATGGCCAAGAGGCACATGAAAAGCTGCTCAACATCACTAATCATTAGAGAAATGCAAATCAAAGCTACAATGGGGTATCACCTCACACCAGTTAGAATGGGCATCATCAGAAAATCTACAAACAACAAATGCTGGAGAGGGTGTGGAGAAAAGGGAACCTTCTTGTACTGTTGGTGGGAATGTAAATTGATACAGCCACTATGGAGAACAGCATGGATGTTCCTTAAAAAACTAAAAATAGAATTACCATATGACTCTGCAATCCCACTACTGGACATATATCCAGAGAAAACAATAATTCAAAAAGACACATGAACCCCAATGTTCATTGCAGCACTATTTACAATAGCCATGTCATGGAAGCAACCTAAATGCCCATCAACAGACAAATGGATAAAGAAGATGTGGTACATATATACAATGGAATATTAGCCATAAAAAGGAACGAAATTGGGTCATTTGTAGAGACGTGGATGGACCTAGTGACTGTCATACAGAGTGAAGTAAGTCAGAAAGAGAAAAACAAATATCGTATATTAACACATATATGTGGAATCTAGAAGAATGGTACAGAACTGGTTTGCAAAGCAGAAATTGAGACACAGATGTAGAGAACAAATGTATGGATACCAAGGGGCAAAGGCGACTGGGGTGGTGGGTGGGATGAATTGGGAGATTGGGATTGACATATATACACTAATACATATAAAATAAATAATAGAAAAAGAATGTTTTAAGTTAATATCTATTTATTTTGGAAAATTTGAAGTTCATGCTGGCTAGAATTTGGCAAGATCAGATCCCAACTATTCACGCTACAGAGATTTTTCCAAAAGAAGACGCGCTTCTGATTTTCCCAGAACTGTGAAAGGAAAATCAAAATGGAGTCAGTATTGCTAGAGAGTTCTCTAAAATGGAGCCAGGAGACCGTTAAGGAAGTGTGACCTAATGCATCTCTCAGCCTGGATGGAATCTGACCTTTTGACCTGATGAAGGCATCCAGAACATCTGCCAGAAACTCATGACAGCCTATCTACGTATTGCACCCCTACCCTAAAACAACTTGTGATTCCCAAGGACAAATAATTTCTGACTCTCATCAGCATTAATTACAATTCTCACCAGGCAAGTTTTAGCAACTTTGTGGCTTTTTGTCTTTATAAGCCCCTGACTCTTGCTGTTCTCCTGAACACTCCTCTGGGGTTACCAAGTCTGTGTCTCCTGAATTGCAATTCTTAAGACCCTCCAAAATAAACTCTTTTGTTGTTTGCAGCCTCCTGCATTATTTTTTGGTTGATAGAACAAATACCATCTTCTCCAAGTTTAACATTTTTTCATATTAACATGTGAACCAAAATCAATTTAAATTTTGGAAGATATCTTTTTCTTAGGCAGTAGAACTGGAACTACCCTGGGTTTCATATAGAGGAGGGGGAGCAGCTCTGCTCACTGCTCCTCCAGGTCTCTAGGGCTGAGTTCATGTCCCCCGAGCTCAGCTTACCCCTCTAATTGCATTGAAGAGCTTTCTGTAAATGCCTCTGTACCTAAAACTAGAGCTCAAGAATTCCCAGGTTTAAGCAGTCATGAGCAGTTTCTCTTTTTCTCAGCATTCCCTCTTCTGCTGCCCCGGGTAGTCTTTTCCCATAATATGCACAGATGCATGTCCCCAAACCTAGGAGGTGGGAATCTCAGGCTATATAATATGGGAAAGGGGAGATGCAGGGAGCTTGGAGGACTGGTAGTTAATCCCTGGACGCTAAGTGAGACACCTCTACGCATCCCCTGATCACTTTCTGAGTGTCACTTAGTTGGACAGTTCTGTGGATCCCAGGTAGCCTCGTGCCCTTAAGTCTCTTAGGGTATTTCCCATAGAAGTTGGTGCTTACTTCACTTTGCAAGCCATACATTGAATTTAGAAAAAAAAAGTCTTTTCTTTTCTTCAGAAGGAGACTGCCTAAGTAAGCAGATTCCTGTAGAATGAGATAAAGTCCAGGAGGGCAAAGTTGGGAATGAAAAGGTTCCAGTAAAAAGGCCATGTGTGGACAAGACAGTAAAGCAGACCAGCATGTGTCCCATAAAGGAAATGCTGGTGCTTCTGTTCAAGGGAAATATGAGTAACACTGAAATGACCCCGCTGGCCATACCTGACGAGAGTTGAGCCGTGTTAAGAACTGGTCCTTATCTTGTCAGCCATGCTTTCACAAGTTTCACTCGTAAGGATCCCTGGTGCACTTGTCAAACATGCAGAGTCCTGGTGTCCATCACTGACTAGAGAGGAAGGGCCACTGATTCATTCTCATTTCCACATTCTGCAGGGGATTAATAACCTTTGAGAACTGTGGCTGGTGTTTCTCAAGCCTCACAAATGCACGTGTGGTGTGCATGCAGTTTTTCCCACACCAATGACCGATACTCTGACACCAACTGGATGTCCTACCTTACTCTTTGGGCTGGAAAAAAATCTCTGGGTTTTGACAAACGCATAGTGGTGTGTGTCAGTAAAGAATTGCATGGAATACTTCTACCCCAACCCCACCCCATGAACTGATTACCATCTGTGTAGTTTTGCCTTTTCCAGAATGTTGTGTAAATTGGTCGCACTGTGTAGCCTCTTCAGAGTGGATTCTTTCACTTGGCAATGCATACATAAAATTCATCCATGTCTTTGCATGGGTTGATGGTCCATTCCTTGCTATTGCTGCATAGTACTCAACTGCATGGATAAGGATGAAAAATAATTTTCCCTATACATTTCTAGGTTCTTGGCTTAGGCCCTCCTGTAATAAGTGAGAAAAAACAGAAGTTTAATAGCGTGTATACTTCTTGTATACTTGGGAGATACCCAGGAAAACTGAGTCACTCTCTGAAATGGCCCAAGCCATCACCTTAAGTGCCATCTTCAGCTAAAAACAGAAGAAAGATGTTGGGGGAAGGGGGTACCCAGTTAAGGAAGGTTATTAGGCAAAGCACAAGGTGAGGCCCCAAAGTGGGGTCTGAACCCACCACCCACCCAGGGTGACTGCCCACACTCAACAGGTTCCACATGTCCCCTCTGAGGGGACCAGCTCACAGAGCCTCCTCTTAGGGGGATTCACTTTGCAAAACCTTCCCTTCAGCAGATTCACATTACAAAACCTTTTAACAGGATTCGTCTCACAATCCTTTTTTTTGGCAGGGCAGTCACATGGGAGGCTTGCCACCCTGAAGTGGGTTCAGTCTCACGTCACCAGGCCAGCTTTCCTGGGTCACACTCACCACCTGCTTGTCCACTCCCAGCTTAGGCCCAGAAATGCCTCCTCGGTCCCCACCCCACGGCTCCACCTGGGCACCCACTCCTATCCTGCCTGGTCCTTCCCTTCCGTGTCCCCTGCAGGGTCACCAGGAGCTTCCACCTGCCCCAGGCAGGCTGTCCTGTCCTGGGGAGGCCTCTGTGGTGTCAGGTGGAAGAAACAAGAGGTACCCGTGGGGCTTCCCTCATGCAGCACAGTGGCCAGCACCCGTCTACTGACTTCATCACTCTGGATGGGCCCAGGCAGGGGCTCAGGGGGTCCGCAGTAGCTCTTTGTTCTCATCTCACCCCAGCACCGCCCACGGGGGAGTTGCTAAGCAGCTGTGCTGCCTGCAAAGAGAGGACGCTCATTCACATGCCCCTCCCAGCCCATGGGGCTTTCGTGGGCAGGCCCTTCCCAGAATATGGAGCTCACCTGGGCAGGCACGCTGGCAGGGCTCAGCGCACAGGAACCGTGCCCATAGCCCTTGTTGCAGAGCACCCCCAGCCCGAGCACCTCAGAGCAGGATCTGAACTAACAAACGGCAGCTCCTGGACAGGGTGATCCTGGGCTTCACTCTGTGCGGCCTCCCTCTACCGGGTCTTCCAGAGGCTTCCACTGCAGCCGGGGCACCAGGCCTCCGTCTCCACCCACCACCCCTCCTCTCCCTGACTTCCAGATTCCTCCTGTGTGGAGAGGGTCTTCTTGAAGTTGTTTCCTACTCATGGGCCAGTTAAAATGATTAGAAAACAAGCCAGAGCTGCAGCCCCTTGTGTATCCTGACTCTCAGGACCCTACACCTGTTACTCGGACCTGGCTGGTACAGCAAGGCCAATTGTCTGTAACTATGAGCCCCTGATGGGCGAGGATTGGCTGGCCTGGGAGGCCTGACCCCGCCAGCCAGCCAGCCCTTCCCAGGTGTGCCTGGGTTGAGGTCAATATAACCACCCCGCCCCTCCAGGCAGCAAGATTTCCTGTACCTGTGCCTGACACCATACTTCCTGCTCCATCAGCAGCCGCGGGACTGGGCTGGTGGGAGGGAGTGAGCGGCCACGGCCTTGTGGGTGTCCCGGCCTAAGTGGGGCTCTGCTGGACTGTCTATAGGAGTTGCCAGGCTGCCACCTGCTAAGGAAGAAGGTGTGTCACCCATACATGCTGTTGAAAGTTCTCCCCAGGCAGAGGTGAGGAAGCAAGAAGAAAAGAAGTAGGAGCCAGGACAGGAGGGTAACTCAGGTAGGTAAATGGAAAGCTTTCCGAAGAGCATCTGGGCCGGGACCATCCCACATGGCCTGCAGGAGCCAATTCAGCAAGCGTGCTGTCCCTGGTGTGGCTCCAAGCCCTTTCCTCCAGCCTGTAAGGTCCTTGCACATATTTAGGTTTGCTTCCCTGGGAAGGGTGGATATAGCTCAGGAGCAGCTGGCCTGGGGTTCAGCTAATGTTTACTCAGAGACGCCTCCGCAGGGCCCACGAGCTTTCCAGTGAGGACCCTCCTTGTGGGGACTGCTGGCTGCATGTGAGAAAATTCCCCACCTCCGACCATCTTCAGAATTATTCATCGGTGTAGTAAGTGTCCTGATTGGGTTTTATCTGTGTAACTGGCGGGTTCTTAATTAGCAACGTGAATGGTGACATTAAATAGCCTCAATCAGGGTTGAGATACCTTCCCCCACATTTACAGGTGTAAGGACATGGGCAGGCCGTGGGCAGCCGGCACCCTTAGGGATGGACTTCCGACTGACCCCTCAACATTCTGGTGTCCAGCCACTGCTTTAGAATTTCTGGGGGCCCAATGCTGACTCTAAGGGTTCTGCAATCCAGCCTCTGTCTGCCTTTAGTGAGACCCACACTTCCAGGATCCTACCGAGCAGGGTCTGTATGACTGTTCTGTGGCTTCTGTAACAAATGACCACAAGCTGGGTGGTTTAAATCAACGGGAATTCATCCTCCCCCAGTCCTGGAGACCAGACATCTGAGATCAAGGTGTTGTAGGGATGAAGTCCCTCCAGAGGCTCCAGGATAGGGTTCTTCCTGCCTTTTCCAGTCTGTGGGTTCCAGGCGTCCCCAGGCTTGCAGCTGCATCCCTCCCATCACTGCCTCCATCTTCACGTGGCTTCTCCTCTGTATCTGTCTCTCCTCTTTTGTCTCCTATAAGGACTTTGTCAATTGGATTGAGGGCTACCCTAATCCAAGATGACCTCACCTCGAGATCCTTAACTACATCTACAAAGACCGTTTTTCCCAGAAATGGTCCTGTTCATGTGTTCTTGGGGGCCACCATCTTTCGGGGCCACCATTCAACCCGTTATCTGTGTGTAAAATAGCCCTGATTTCAGGAGATTGCCAAGGTCCCCTAGAGACTGGCACAGACAGCAGCCACGTGGGTGGGGTCTGGGGAGAATGAGGACCCTGGCGTCACCTGGAAAGGATCAAGGCCTGGTTTCATCAGAAGGTGAGCTCTTCCACCACAGGGCCCGTGAAAGCAGTGACTCCATCCTGTCCGTGGAAAGGGACCTAGTGCCAAGTGCGGAAGTGGCTACCTTGCAAAGCTGGCTCTTCTGGGATTTCATGATCAATAGGTTACAGTCATGTAACCGATAACTACGGGCTTGGAGGAGGCACTCTCTGGCACGTGATGACGGCACTGTCACTTCAGGCTCATCCAGCCTAGAATAGGAATGTTTGAAGGAGAAGAGTTCCGGAGATTGTGAAACTTTGTTGTCAAGGAAACCAAGCAGTTTTGTCAAGGTTGTCAAGGAACCTTCCCCTTTAAGCCAAAGGCAGAGCTCGGGGAGCTGAACTCCAGGGATATTTTAAAGGGGCTGCTCTGAAGCACCATTACAAGAGTGGTGGTCTCAGCCTGGGCTATGGTTTGAGAAAAGTGTGATCAAATTAAGCCTTACTTTCTGTTACAGTTGGGGAGGGTTTTGTAAAGCACTTCGGCTTTTAGGGCAAATGTTTGTTACTGGAACAAAGTGTCCCCTCCAAAATGGGCTGAAGCTCAAGGTGTCTCTGTCCCCTTCATGTGAAAGTCCAGGGCAGGGGGGTGCCAGGGACCAGGATGTGTCCACCTTGTTTCTCCTCCTTGCTTCCAGGTGAGGGGTCCAACCAGCAGGGTGGGGTGACCATATGGGCACCATGCCCTCCATCCTAGGATGCAGGCTGGCCAAGGCCCTCACCACCTCCACCCCTTCCCCTTGGTAACATGAGACACAGTGCCACAGACATTTTGGTGGTCCCAGTTGCAAAGGGTGGGATCGCTGGGAGGTGCAGGGTAGCCGGGAGCAAGAAAAATGAAAACAGGCTCACCTGTGGCAGAGTTGCCAGGACACTAACCCACAGTCCCTGTGGGCTAATGAAATGTGATTACACATCAGCATAAGCTCTTTGATGCTTTGTGGTTCTGGAAATCCTATAGGAGGTGGTTCACAGCAGGTGAAGCTAATGCCCTCAGTGGAGGTGGTGAAGCCAAAGGTCTGCAGTTCAGACTGAAGGTGCCAGTGTGGGTGTATATACAGGACAAAACCATCTCGTGTGAGTGTCGTTCAGGCACGTTTAATGTGAATGTAGTCGTGTTATGCCTAAGGTCTTGTATCTTGTGTCTCTCTTCAGGGACCCCCCTCCTCAGTTCCTGAGGCTCCTGTAACTCACATACAGGGGGAATGGAGAGTGGGCTCTGTCCAGTCTGAGCCCTGAGTTATCCTGTGTGTGAGTCTGCTCGGGGCTGCCATAACAAACACCACAGACAGGCAGCTGAAACAACAGACATCTCCCAGTCTTGGATGCTGTCTGAGATCAAGGTGTTTCTCCTGAGGACTCTCTCCTTGGCGTGTAGACAGCCGTCTTCTCCCCAGGTCCGCACATGGTCTCCCCCTGTGCCAATCTGTGTCCTAATCTCTTCTTGTAGGACATCAGTCCTATTGGACTAGGATCCACCATAGTGACTGCATTTTACTTTGATCACTTCTTTAAAAACCCCATCTTGAAATACAGCCACATCCTGGGGTCCTGGGGGTTAGGGATTAAGCATGTGAATTTTGGGGGACGCGACTGAGCCCACACCATCCTGCTTAGGAACTAACATGTGCCTTGGTCCCTCCTTTCCTCAACTCCCACGGGGGTGATGTGATGGCCGAGGGAGAGACCACTCCTACAGTGACAGTGTCCCAGCTGGGGAAGCCGCCTCCGCTCCCTTTCATCAGTGCCAGCTCCCTCTTGAGGTGAGCAGTTCTGGGTCTGTCCCGGGAAGGCCCCATTGGGTCCTGCTCGGTTACACCAGGTGTCTGGGGCTCAGCAACCAGAGGTGGGGAGCAGCAGGATCACAGTCCGCTGAGGGACCTGTTAGCCCCCAAGGTCTCCTGGCCTGCTGAGGTGCTCAGTGTCAGGGAACCTAGGAACCAGCAGTCTAGCGGGGATGTCGGGGACTCTCAGGGCCATGGGGGATGCCTCCCCCACCAGACACTCCAGCAAATGAGGGAAAACCTTCAGGGGATCACAGAAGGGAGAGAGTCAAGGTCTTGTTTGTGCTTCAGAAAGACCACATTGGGGTGGGATGTGAGATGCACCGTGGGGTGGGGAGCTTTGTCAGGGCCTGATGGAGAAATCAGGCACAAGATCGGGCTTGGGCCGGGGCTGTGGGTGTAGAGGTGAATTAGTGTGGGGACTGGCCACAGACTCTGGAGGAGGTGCTGACAGTCACTGGGGCACAAGGAAGGGGGAAACTGGGAAACCCCAGTGTTACTGAACCAAACTTGGGTCTGCTTGCCCCAGTGAAGTAAAGCCAACCTACTGATACCGGTTGTGGTGAAGGAAAGTGCAGCTTTAATTGTAAAAGCGCCAAGGAGGACGGGTGGCCTGTGCTCTAAAACCTGAATTCCCTGAGGGATTTCAGTAAAGCATTCTAAAGGCCAGTTTAAGGAGGTGGGTCACAAGGTATGTGATCAGCTGGTGCACAGTTCTCTGGTTGATGGTGAGGTCACAGGGCATTTAACGTTGTAAATTCTTAGGCACCAGAAGCTCTGGGGATACCTGTTCATGATCATCAAGTAGTTAATTTCTTCCACTTGGTGGTGGTTTTAGCATCTGTAAAACAACTCGGGAAGCATGCATCAGATACTATTATCCAGGTACTTCAGGGAGGAGCTACAGCAGAGGATATGGGGGAGGGGTCTGTCCTGGGAAGGCCCCGTAGGGTCCTGCTCGGTTACACCGGGTGCCCGGGCTCGGCAACCTGGGAAGCTGGGGCTGCTCCTGGGTGTGGGGAGCTGCAGGATCACAGTCCTCTGAGGGACCTGTTAGCCCCCAAGGTGAGATGGGGATGTGGTGGCTGGACAGAGGCGTCTGGCCTGGAAGAGGGGTCCGGGCTGGAAATGTCACTGGAATCATCGCAGGGAGGGAGAGGAAAGGCCAATGGGGGCATGTAGGTCACAGCAGACCACGTGCAGGTGACTGCGGTCCTGTTGGAAGCAACTCAGAGCCAAAAAGGAGTGGCCATCAGGGGCTCAGCTTCATTCTCTTGTTCCTTTGCTTATCTGTAACTTCCCACTCCCACGGTGAGGAGCCTGGCTCCCACCATCTGCCATTTATCAATTCATTTCTCCTCTTCAGGTTACATGTGCAGAGGTTTCCTAATTGTTAGCTACTACACTCTGGAAAGAACTTCATAAAATAAAGCCCACTGTTTATGTACGGTCCATTTTGCCTTTAGTCTACAGATTCTGTTCATTTCCAAAGGTAACTTAGGTCAGCACCTTATACCCCATCCCCTACAGTGAGTTTTTTTCCATGCGTTTCTAATGCAGTTAGATGCTGTCGCATTGTGTGTTTCACCCTGTGGCACTCTTACACCCTAAATAACTAAATTTGAATAGATTATGATTAACCCTCTGGGCTATACAAGTCTGTGGGCTTAGACAAATGCACAGTGCCATGTATCCCTCCTAAAGTATCACTTCAAACCAGTGAAGTGATCTGCTTATCATCTATGTAGCTTTGCTTTCCCCAGAATGGCATCAAGGGGGTCACACTGCGTGCAGCCTCCTCAGACTGGACACTTTCACTTAGCAGTATATACTGGAGATTTATCCATGTCTTTCCATAGGTTGACGGTGCATTCCCTTCTGCTGTTGAGTAGTATTCCATTGCACATGTATGGGAGAAAAAACAATTCTCACAAACTCTGCACGAGTGGCCTCTCCTTCAGCCATTACATCGCCTCGTGTGACTGGAGGGAAGGAAGGACCGAGGCACATGTTAGTTCCTAAGCAGGATGGTGTGGGCTCAGTCATGTCCCCCCAAATTCACATGCTGAATCCCTAACCCCCAGGACCCCAGGATGTGGCTGTATTTGGAGATGGGCTTTTTAAAGAGGTGATTACGGTAAAAATGAGGTCACTAAGGGTGGATCCTAATCCAATAGGATTGATGTCCTACAAGAAGAGATTAGGGCACAGATAGGCACAGGGGGAGACCATGTGAGGACCTGGGGAGAAGATGGCTGTCTAAGCACCAAGGAGAGAGGCCTCAGGAGAAGCCAGCCTGCAGACACCTTGGTCTCAGACAGCATCCAGGACTGGGAGTTAGGTCTGTAATTCAAGCTGCCCAGTCTGTGGTATTTGTTACGGCGGTCCTGAGCAGACTCACGTGCAGGGTAACTCAGGGCTCACACGGGACAGAGCCCACTCTCCATCCCCCTGTATGTGAGTTACAGAAGCCCCAGGAACTGAGGAGGGGGTCCCTGATGGGAGGCACAAGACAGAAGATGCCAGGCATTAACATGGCTGCATTCATGTGAAACGTGCCTGATGTCCAATCCCACGAGACGGTTTTGTCCTGCGTGTACATCGGCACCTTCAGTCTCAACTGCAGATCTTGGGCTTCACCAGCTCCACGGAGAGCATTAGCTTCACCTGCTGTGGACTGTCTCCTATAGGATTTCCAGAACCACAAAGCATCGAAGCTTCATAGGACCCAGAGTCTGTGCGTTAGCGTCACAGCAGAGCCGCTCAGCTGCCCGTCAGAAACCATTTCCCTTTTGCCTGTTCATGGCTACCCTGCACCTCCCAGCCTTCCCACCCCTTACAGCTGAGGCGCAGTTTCTCGTGTTACCAAGGGGAAGGGGTGGAGGTGGTGAGGGCCTTGGCCAGCCTGCATCCTAGGATGGAGGGCATGAAGCCCAGCTGGACACCCCACCCTGCTGGTTAGAGCCCTCACCTGGAAGCAAGGAGGAGAAACAAGGGGGGCAGAGCCCGGGACCTGACACCCACCTGCCCTGGACTCTCACAAGGGGACAGAGACATCTTGAGCTTCAGCCCAGTTTTGGGAGACACTTTGTTCCAGCAACAAACTTTGCCTTAAAAGCCAAGGTGCTTTACAAACCCCTCCCCAGCTGTCACAGAAAGCCAGGCTTCATCTCATCACACTTTTCGCAAACCCCAGCTCACGCTGAGACCACCTCTCAGGTGATGGTGCTTCAGAGCAGCGACTTTAAAAGATCCCTGGAGTTCAGCTCTCCCAGCCCTGCCTTCAGTGTAAGGGAGAAGTTTCCTTGACAAACCTGCTCAGTTTCCTTGACAACCAAGCTTCACAATCTCCCAAACTCTTCTCCTTCAAACATTCCTGTTCTAGGCTTGATGAGCCTAAAGCGACAGTGCCGTCATCACGTGCCAGAGAGTGCCTCCTCCAAGCCCGTAGTTACTGGTCACATGATGCTATTGATGATGAGATCCCAGGAGAGCCAGCTTTGCAACATAACCATTTCTGGACTCGCCACTGGGTCCCCTTCCACGGACAGAGTGGAGTGGTTGTTTCCACAGGCCCCGTGGTGTAAGAGCTCACCTAATGCAGCCAGGACTTCATCCTTTCCAGGTGATTCCAGGGTCCTCATTCTCCCCAGACCCCACCCACGTGGCTGCTGTCTGTGCCAGTCTCTAGGGGACCTTGGCAATCTCCTGAAATCAGGGCTATTTTACACACAGGCAATGGGTTGAATGCTGGCCCCGAAAGATGTGCTCCCCCCAGAACACGTGAACAGGACCATATCTGGGAAAAGGGTCTCTGTATATGTAGTTAAAGATCTAGAAGTGAGGTCATCTTGGGTTAGGGTGGCCCTCAATCCAATTGAGAGAGTCCTTATGAGAGACAAAAGAGGAGAAACACAGACATAGGGGAGAAGCCACGTGAAGAGAGAGGCAGAGATGGTAGGGATGAAGCCTTAAGCCTGGGGATGCCTGAAGCCCCCAGAAGCTGGAAAAGGCAGGAAGAACCCTATCCTGGAGGCTGTGGAGAGACTTCCGCCCTGCAACACCTTGATCTCAGATGTCTGGTCTCCAGGACTAGGGGAGGATGAATTCCCGTTGATTTAAACCACACAACTTGTGGTCATTTGTTACAGAAGCCACAGAATGGTCACACAGACCCTACTCTGTAGGATCCTGGAAGTGTGGGTCTCATTAAAGGCTGACAGAGGCTGGATTGCAGAACCCTTAGAGTCAGCACTGGGCCCCAGAAATCCTAAAGCAGTGGCTGGACACCAGAATATTGAGGGGTCAGTCGGAAGCCCATTCCTAAGGGTGCCGGCTGCCCACGGTATCCCCAGGTTTTTACGCCTGTACCTGTTGGGGGTAAGTATTTCCATCCTGAATCAGGACTTCTGATGTCACCGTTCACGTTGCTAATTAAGAACCCACTAGTTACACAGATGAAAACCCTATCATAACACTTGCTCCAGTGGTAAACAATTCTGAAGTTGGTCAGAGGTGGGAAATCGTCTCCCATGCAGCCAGCAGCCCCCCCGCAAGGAGCGTCCTCATTGCAAAGCTGGGGGACCATGCCGAGGCATCTCTGAGTAAACGTGAGCTGAGCCCCAGGCCAGCTGCTGTTGAACTTTTCCCACCCTTCCCAGGTAAAACACCTGAATATGTACAAGGACTTGAAAGCCTAGAGGAAGGGCCGTGGAGCCACACCAGCGACAGCACGCCGGCTGACTTGGTGCCTGCAGGCCAGCCAGGATTGTCCTGGCCCCGGGCGCTCTTCTGGAAGCTTTCCATTTCCCTGCCTGTGGTACCCCTCCTGTCCCGGCCCCCACTGCTTTTTCCCTTCCTCACCTCTGCCCAGGGAGAAATTCCAGCGGCAGGTATGGGTGACACATCCTCTTCTTTAGCAGGTGGCAGCCTGGCAACTCCTGTAGAAAGTCCAGGAGAGCCCCACTCACACCGGGCCACCCACAGAGCCGTAGCCCCTCACTCCCACCTACCAGCCCAGCCCTGACACTGCTGACGGGGCAGAGAATATGGCGTCAGCCACAGCTGCAGGTACTCTTGCTGCCTGGAGCGGTGTTTATATAGACCTCAACCCAGGCACACCTGGGGAGGGCTGGCCAGCCGGGTCAGGCTGCCCAGGTCAGCCAATCCTTGCACATCAGGGACTCAGAGTTGCAGAAAATGGGCCTTGCTGCACCGGCCAGCTCCAAGGAACAGGTGTGGGGTCCTGAGGGTCAGGATAGACACGGAGCTGCAACTCTGCTTGTTTTCTCAACATTTTGTCTGGTCCATGAGTGGGAGACAACTTCAAGAAGACCCTCTCCTAATGAGAAGAAGCCAGGAGTAAGGGAGAGGAGGGGTGGTGGGTGGAGACAGAGGCCTGGTGCCCCAGCTGCAGTGGAAGCCTCTGGAAGACCCGGTGCAAGGAGGCCGCACAGAGTGAAGCCCAGGGTCACAGACCTGTCCCGGAGCTGCTGTTTGTCAGTTCAGGTCCTGCTCTGAGGTGCTTTGTATCAGCTCTGGCCAACAGGTGGGCTGGGGGTGCTCTGCAATGAGGGCTACGTGCACAGTTCCTGTGTGTCCAGCCTTGCTGGGTGCCTGCCCAGCTGACCTCCATACCCTGGTAGGGGCCTGACCACGAGAGCCCCGTGGGCTGCTGGGTGTCGGCCCAGGTGAGCTCCATACCCGGGGAGGGGCCTGACCACGAGAGCCCCGTGGGCTGCGAGCGGGGGCGTATGTATAAGCGTCCTCTCTGTGCAGCCAGCACAGAGTTACTTAGCAACTTCCCTGTGGGCTGTGCTGGGGTGAAATGAGAACTAGGAGATGCCACGGACCCCTTGAACCCCTGTCCATCTAGAGTGATGAGGTCAATAGGTGGGTGCTGGCCACTGTGCTGCATGAGGGAGACCCCACAAGTACCTCTTGTGTCTTCCACCTGACACCACGGAGGCCTCCCCAGGACAGAGCAGACAGCCTACCTGGGGCAGGTGGGAGCTCCTGGTGACCCTGCAGGGGACATGAAAGGGACCAGGCAGGAGGGGGTGGGAGCCCAGGCAGAGCCATGGGGCTCGGGGCCGAGGGGGTCTTTCTGGGTCTGAGCTGAGAGTGGACGTGCAGGTGGTGAGTGTGATCCAGGAAAGCTGCCCTGGTGACGTGAGGCTGAACCTGCTTCAGAGTGACAAGCCTTCCGGATGATCCCAAAACAAGATAGTGAGACGGATCCTGTTAGAAGAAGGTAAGTGAATCCCCCCAAGAGGAGGCTCTGTGAGCTGGTCCCGGGAGGGGGGTGAAGGCAACAGGTGTGGAAGCTGCGGAGAGTTGGGCAGTCCCCCTGGACAGGTGGGGGGTGCAAACGCCACTCCGTGGTCCCACGTCTGTGCTTCCGGCTGGATTACTTGGCTTCCCGGAGCCTCAGCTTCCTAGTCTGCTCGTGGGGTGATGAGTGAGATTCTCTGACTCTTTTTCACTGTCTGCCCCTCGAGCCTGTGAGAAATGGAATATTTCTTGCCATCTCAGTAAACAAAGGCTGTCACAGTCATCAGCACTTGCAGTCCTCCAGTGTGAGCCGCGGGGCCGGAGGAACTCAGGATATGCAAATACAGAATGCAGGCCCCAGAGAGCTGAGGTGCACATCAAAGGAAGGATTTCAGTGAGCCCAGACTCTGGCATCTTCGCATACAAAGAAAAGCGCTACATTCCTCACGTTGGGAGAGCTGGTTTTCCTTAGTTAACAATCACCTTTTAATGTTCCCCATTACCTGCGCCAGGCCCCTGCCCTGTCCCCTACCCCGCCCTGCGGGGGTACTTTAGCTCAGGAAAGAAGGAGCGCAGAGGGGCTCGGCTGAATAAGGGCCCTGCGAGCCTCGGGAGGAGTTTTCGGCCGCTTTCCCCGCAGTCGGGAGGAGGGACACTGACAAGGCAGCCGGACCCTGCGCCTCCCTTGCCCCGTTTCCCCTCAGGACGCTCAGGCTGACCCCCTCCCCACGCCCCCCAGGCCCCGCGAGCCAGGCCGAGGGCAGGGGCGAGAGGTGGGACTGAAGTTCCCCGGACCAGACGCTGGGGGCCGCTCTTTCTACACAGCAGCGGCGGGTGGCAGCGAACCCCTGCCCCTCGGAAGCTGGTCTTGCGCTGCCGCCCAAGCACCGGACCAGGCGGAGGGTCGGCGCCCACTTACCCGGCCCGCCGTCCGCACGACTGTCGCGGCTTCGGCCGCCGGGGCCCCTCCAGAGCCGGCAGCCTCAGTGAGGCCGCCCTCCCCTCGGGCTCCGGGGCAGCTCCGTGACGGCGGAGGGAAAAGACCCCGAGCGGCAGTTCCAGCTCTGCGGAGACGCGGGCTCCTTTCTGGGCACAGGGCGTGGGACCGCTCTGCCCCGAGGCCTTCCGGGAGGGAGGGGGCGTCGGGGGAGGGAGCCGCCAGGAGCGCAGGGCCCCTTCGGGCGTCCTGGAGGGGCGGCCCGGCCTGGGGGCCCCGCCCACTGTGGCCGCAGCCCAGGCCTGTTTTCTGTAATCCTACACAAAAACGTTAGAAAGATAGATACACAGTCTACAGCAAATATTCACAAATGATTGTTGCTGTTGTGCTTACTATTCTATTAAACGTGTAAAATCCATAAAACACTTTATGTTCAAAGTTAAATATGAATTTTTACCTTTCCTTATTATCTACTATTCACAATTGTGGTTAACGAATCAGAGGCTGTGGCATCACTAGTTAAAAATGAGCTTGTTAAAAAAAAAAATGGAATCCAGGCCCACCAGAACCACTGAATCAGAATCTGCACTTTTACAATCTCCCCAGTGTACTTGTGTACCCATGAATAGTTGAAAGGTACATTTCTACCTCGACATGTCTTTTCTGTCTGAAAACTACACACATTTTAACCAGTTTGATATAAATAAAACACTCAAAAATGCATATACCTGTGTTGAAACCATCATTTTATCATTTCTTTTCCAGATAAGTATAGTCTCTATACTGGTTTTGTGGATCACATGCCATACTCTTTTCTTATAGTTAGAAATAAGGTAGAGAATGTTACTTTGTGAAAAAAAAAATATATAAGTGGATAATTCAAGACACTCTTCTAAATTAAAACCAGTTTTCTTGCTGTTTTCTTCTTGGGTCACATTATGAACTCTTCCTGTGGCCACATGGCATGTGTACTTTTAATTTCAGGGACAGGTGACATTCCAGGATGTGGCCATAGATTTCTCTCAAGAGGAGTGGGAATGCCTGAGCCAAGATCAATGGGAATTGTACAGGGATATGATGTTAGAGAACTATAGGAACCTGCTCTCCTTGGGTGAGGATACCTTCCTTCCAGAATTCCTTATCCACCCCCAGGGTTTAGAGTCCTTCATTTGTAGAATGTCTCCTGGAATCTTCTGCTTCCTACAATAGGGTTTCAGATTACAACTTTTCAGGAAAAATTGGGAGTTTGTGGGTATATTTTATCTTATTCTTTTAAAATTGCAGCCTCCCTTTCAATATACTTTGTAACTGCTTGGGATGTGTCTATATAAACTGTGTACTATATGCTTCTGTTATAGTCCTTACAATATTTTATCGTCTTATTTTCTGTAACAATTTTCCATGGATTCTTTGGGCTTAAGGTATATTAAAAGGGAGACTGTGATTCTGGGACTTCCCTGGTGACGCAGTGGTTAAGAATTCACCTGCCAATGCAGGGGACACGGGTTCGATCCCTGGTCCGGGAAGATCCCACGTGCCATGGAGCAACTAAACCAGTGGACCACAACTACTGAGCCTGAGTGCCACAACTACTGAAGCCGGTGCGCCATTTATTTTTTGGAGAATAAAACCACCTCAGAGTCATTAAAATTTAGACCAGCTAGTCAAAATGCTTTATCACCTGTTGTTCTAAAACACTGATCAACAGAACAAGTTATACTCGGGATAACAGTGTAATTGTATTCTTGAGTTCATATCGACAATACGGTTTATGACCTTCATGCTGGATCAGGACATTTCAATGGTATAACTGCTATTAATGGTCTGTTTGTTCGATTAAAGTCCCATGTGATCTGAGTTCAGACTGGAGTCATCCTGGTTGGTTTCTGTCTATTACAGATTTCTCCCAGTATGAAAGGACAAGAGAAATACGGCTTACTTTACAAAATGTCTTCAAACTAAATGATGATATAATCTACATTCAATTAATTGATACATACCCTACTGTAGAACAGGGTTTGTTATGGTGGCAGAGCCCGGTAATTATGTAAAACTGAAACCTTTATCTACAGTGGCTCAAGTCCTCTTCCTAAGAATATATTTATAATCATTCTTTCATAAATTACCCAATTTAATTCACCATAGCATTCCTCATATTAACTAAATGGAAAATCCGAGGCTATATACAAATCCAGAAAGGGCCAAAAATCATCAGCCCCCATGGATTATTACAACCCATTGCTGAGGCATTCAAATTATTTATTAAAGGACCACTATGACCGTCAACATCATCAATTTATATATTATTGCCCCAATGCTAGCCTTAACCCTGGCTCTCACAACATGAATTCCTCTTCCCATATCTTTTCCACTAATTCATATAAATGTAGGCATACTATTTATATTAATTCCACTAATTAATATAAATGTAGGCATACTATTTACATTAGCCATAACAAGCCTAGCCATTTATTCCACCCTCTGATCTGGATGAGCTTCAAATTCAAAATACTCACTCATTGGAGCTCCACGGACAGTAGCACAGACAATCTCATATGAAGTAACGTTAGCAGTTACTCTATTCTCAGTCCTACTGATAAATGGATAATTTACACTTTCAACAGTAATTATTACACAAGAACATCTATGGCTAATTTTCTCCTGACCCCTACCCAGAATTTGATTATCTCTGCAGTAGCAGAAATCCAATGAAGCCCCACTTGATTTAACAGAAGTAGAATCAAAACCTGTATTTGGCTTCAATGTAGAATATGTAGCAGGTCCACTCACCCCGTCCTTCCTAGAGAATATGTCCATTTCCTTATAATAAACATTTCCACAATAATCTATTTTTAGGAGCATTGGACAATCCTTACGTGCCAGAATTATATACAGCCCAAGTCATCGTTAAAACACATCTAACAATCTCCTTTCTATGAATAAAGGCATCCTACCCACAATTTTGATATGATCAACATGTACATCTCTTATAAAAAAATTTTTTACTACTAGCATTAGCCCTGTGTATATGAGAGCTTTCACTACCTGTCATCATACCAGGCAACCCACCACAACCTTAAGAAATATGTCTGACAAAAGAGTGACTTTGATAGAGTAAATCATAGAGGTTTCAATGCTCTTATTCCTGGAACTGAATTCTTCCTAAGAATTTTACATTCCCCATGCTACCACATTACACCACATGCTATATAATAAGGTTCTCTAAGCAAGCTTCAGGCCCATACCCCCAAAATGTTGTTGTATATCCTTCCTGTACTAATAAACTCTCATTGTTTTTACTATCATTCTACTGACCATATCTCAGGAAATATAATTGTATAACAAGCTCACACTGGTTAATGGTATCCCCATTCTAATAAAAAACATGAACCCATAAGCTACAGAAGAATCCAACAAATATCTTCTAAAACAATCCACTGCATCAATACTACTTATAATGGCTATTATCATTAATCTAATATATTCTGGTCAAAGAACACGACGAATTACAAAAATCTTTAATCCAGCAGCATCCACCCTCATGACAATCGCCCTTGTCACAAAGGTAGGGCTTTCCCCATTTCACTTCTGAGTGTCTGAAGTCACACAAGGCATCCCACGAACAGCAGGCCTGATGCTATTAACATGACAAAAGTGCACCCCTATCAGTTTTATACCACATGTCACCATCCATCAACCTAAATATACTATTAATCATAGTGATATTATAAATCATAGCTGGAGGCTAAGGCAGACTTAGCCATACTCACCTGGAAAAAATTACACCCTCCTCATCAACTGCCCATACAGGATGGATAACAGCTATTATAATGTATATTCAGATTATAACAATCCTAAACATACTAATTTATATCATCACAACACTCTCTTCTTATTATTTGTGCCCAGATCATGTACTGCAAGAGTATCATTATCACACACATGAGATAAAACACCTCCCATCACAATCCTTTCCCTCACCATTATAGTATCATTAGGACATCACCCATCACTATCAGGGTTTTTAACCCAAATGAATAATTATCCAAGAGATAACAAAAATGATAACATCATTCTACCAACACTAATAGCCATCATAGCAGTCCTCAGCATATATTTCTACTTGCAGCTAACATACTCCACATCACTATGTTCCCTTCAATAAACAACACAAAAATAAAACAATTTGAACATACAAAGAAATAACCTTCCTATCATTACCAATCATAATAGCCACACGATTACTACCCATAATACCCATTCTATCAGTGCTGGACTAGGAATTTAAGTTAGTTTAGACCAAGAGCTTTCAAAACGCTAAACAAGCACAATTTACTTAATTCCTAAAAATAAAATAAGGATCGCTAGACTTTATCCTACATCAATTGAATGCAAAGCAAACATTGTAATTAAGCCAAATCCTTACGAGATTGATGAGTTTTAACCCCAGGAAATTTTAGTTAACATTCAAATCCTCTAGTCAACTGGCTTCAATCTACTTCTCCTGCCTTTGAGAAAGAAAAGACAAAAGGCAGGAATATCACCGGCAGAATTGAAGCCGCTTCTCTGAAGTTACAATTCAGTTTGTTGATTAACCAAAGGGTTTGCCAGAAAGAGGGCTCAATCTCTGTCTTTAGATTTACAGTCGAATGCTAGCTCATTCATTGTACCTCTGTTCACACACTGCTGATTATTTTCAACAAATCACAAAGATATCGGCATTTTATATTTACTCTTCGGTGCTTGAGCGGGAGTAGCAGGCAGCACCTTAAGTATATTAATCCTGGCTGAGCTATGCTAACCTGCTGCGCTATTTGGAGATGCCCAGATCTGTAAGGTAGTCATAACAGTCCGTCCACTTGTAATAATTTTCTTTATAGATGCACCCATTATGATTGCAGGGTTTGAAAACTGACTTGGGCCACTAATAACTGGGACCCCTGAGGTGGCATTTCCCCAAATAAATCATATAAACTTTTGACTACTTCCCCCATCATTCTTACTCCTACTCGTATCACCAATAGAAGCTGGTTCTGGTACAAGTGGACCCGTATATTCAGCTCTTGCCTGCAATCTGGCCCACGCAGGAGCCTCTGTCGACCTAACCATTTCCTCCTTACATTTAGCAGGTGTCTCTTCAATTCTTGGTGCTATTACTTTTATGACTATAGTCTTTAATACAAAACCAGCAGTCATATCCTAATACCAAACACCATTACTTGTTTAATCTTCCCCAACTATAGCCATATGACTGTAATTACCACTCTCAGTTCGAGCAGCCAGAATTGCCATACTGTTAAGAGACAGAAATCTCAACACTACTTCCTTTGACCCTGCAGGAGGAGAACGAGTCCTATACCAACACCTATTTTGATTCTTTGGTCACCCTGAAGTCTGCATTCATGGCCTACCAGGGCTTGTTATAACCTCACATATCACTACATACTATTTAGGACAAAAAGTGCCTTTCAGCTTTGGGAATAGTAGGAGTCATGTCCACTGGTTTTTTAGGGTTTCTCTTGTGAGCCCATCATATGTTTACCATAGGGATAGCTGTTGACTCAGGAGCATACTTTGCATCAGCTACCGTAATTACTTCTATCCCTACAGGAGTAAAAGTATCTAGCTGATTAGCAACTCTTTTTTTAAGTTACTTTTTTTTTTTCTTTTTTGGCTCCGTTGGGTCTTAGTTACTGCACGCAGCCTTTCTCTAGTTGCGGCGAGGGGGGGGGTATTCTCCATTGCGGTGCACGGCCTTTTCATTGCAGTGGCTTCTCTTGTTGCGGAGCACGGGCTCTAGGCGCGCAGGCTTCAGTGGTTGTGGCACACGGGCTTTGTTGCTCCGCGGCACGTGGGATCTTCCCAGATGAGGGCTTGAACCCGTGTCCCCTGCATTGGGAGGCGAATTCTTAACCACTGTGTCACCAGGGAAGTCCCTGATTAGCAACTCTTCACGGAGGTAATATTATATGACCTCCCTTCACTGAGGTAATATTATATGACCTCCTGCTCTATGATGAGTTTTAGGCTTTATTTTTCTTTTTACAGTAGGTGGTTTGACAGGAATCATCTTAGCCAACTCATCCCCGGACATTGTCCTCCAGGATACATACTATGTAGTAGCACACTTCCATGACCTAATGTCCATGGGAGCAGCCTTCACTATTATAGGAGGCTTCCTATACTGATTCCCCCTATTCTCAGGTTATACACTTAGCATGAGCAAAAATTCACTTCACAAGTATATTTGTAATAGTAAATATGACTTCCTGCAGCCCTTTCTTGGCCTCTCAGGGATGTCACTACGTTAGTCTGAGGCACACAGAACATGAAATATGTTGTCTTTAGGCTCATTCACCTCAGTAGCAGCAGTAATGCTAATAATCTTCATACTTTGAAAAGCCTTTGCATCCAAACGAGAAGTCTCAGCAGTGGAAACTGCTACTCCTAACCTAGAATGGTTACACGGATGCCCTCTACCATATCCTACGTTTGAAGATCCTACCTATGTAAATGTAAAATAAGGAAAGACTCAAGTCCTTTTCAACCAGTTTCAAGGCAACACCATAACAATTATGTCTTTCTCAATATATGAGATAAAAGTAAAAAGTGATGTAACTTTGTCAAAGTTAAATCATACGCTAAAATCCTGTATATCATTAAGGCATATCAATTTCACCTAGGCTCTCAAGATGCAACATCACCGATGATGGAAGAACTTTTACATTTTCATAATCACATGTTAATAGTTATTTTTAAAAGAAGTTCTCTAGTCCTCTATATTATTTCACTAATATTGACAACTAAACTAACTCATATACGTACAATAGATGCACAGGTCGAGAAAATTTGAACAATTTACCAGCCATTATTGTAATCTTAATTACCCTATCATCATTGTGAATCCTTTATATGATACATAAAATCAATAACTCTTCCCAAACCATAAAAACTATGGGTCAGTCATGATACTGAAGCTACGAATACACAGATTATGAAGATTTAAATGTTGACTCCTCTGTAATCCCCACATGAGAGCTAAAACCAGGAGAATAATGATTAATAGAAGTCAACAACCTAGTAGTATAGAGATAGTCATTGAATATTAGTTGCATCTGAAATTGTTGTACACTCCTGAGCTGTTCCTTCTTAGGCCTAAAAAGAGCTGCTATCCCAGGATGCCTAAATTAAAGAATCTTAATACCGACAGGATGGCCCTTCTGACGGATGCAAAGTGATACTTTTTGTAGTGTTGATTTGCATCGCCCGCCTGTTTGTAGTGTTGATTTGCATCGCCCGCCAACAGCTGCATTGTTGGCGAAGTTCAGCCGCTTTTCATGTGCTTTAAGGATGAGTCCAATCTACCTCTTGAAATCCCTTTCCTGCAATTCTGCCTTGCTTACAAGTCCAAAATGTCTTAAATGTTTGGAAACACCAACCTCTTCCTCATTATCATCATCATTGCCACTGAGATTTACTGAGAATTCGCAAGTATTACATCAGTTAATTATCATAACAACTCGGGAGAAATAGAATTATACCCATTTCACAGATTAGAAAAGTGAGATTTTAGAAGTTCAGTATCCCACCCAAAGTCACACAGATAGTAAGTGGTGAAGCTAGGAGTCAAACCCAGGCATTTTGTTTGACTCTGGAGCCTGCCAATATGCTATGCTGTTCTAGTTTCTACATTGTGCTGTTAACCAAAAGGGATGGACATAGAGTTCATAAATACTCTGGAATGCTAAACAACCAGAAAGAAGCCTATATTTGAAAAAACACTAGTTGGTAAATTTTCATAATACCTTAAAGAAAAGCGAAAAATTTCTTGAGTACGTACCTCCAGACATTATGGTAAGCTGCTATATATACAATTATTTCTTTTAATCCTCAAGTTGACTGAGGATTCATTCTGCTATTCTCTCCATTTTTAAAATATGGGAACTGACTCAGAGATTTAAGAATCTTGGCCAAGATCACACAGCTAGTAAATGGTGGAGCCAGCAAGCATTTGAACTTAGCTTTCCTTTCTTCGAATTTATTCTCCAGGTTAGACTCCACAGCCTATCTTTAATCACCTAGCCTCTCTCTCCCTCCATCACACTTGCCTGAACCGACTCGGATTCCCACCAGCTCCAAGTCTGCACCCAGCAGTTGAACTCTGCCAGATTCACACCACTGGGCAAACTGGCTTCACTTCACACTTCACCATCCCACACCCCAGATGGGCTGTCATTACAACCCAGCAAGCCAGTGCTTGTTTGCAAATAAGATTATTGTCCTTGTCTCCAAGAGAACCATTTCTTCTCTCAAACCTTCTGCCCTTCCTAGTGGCTTCCTCACATCCTCCATCTACTTCACCTTCTACTTCGTTGAGAAAATAGGACCTTCGCACCATCTGATTTACAAACTTACCTGCACTTGGGCCACTGTCCCTGTTTTGCTTCCTTTGGCAACTGAGCAAACAGCTTCCTGTCCTAGCAAGGGCAATCCTTCATGTGTTTTCTGGATCTCATCCCTTCTCAAGGATCCCATCCCTTCTCAAGGAATTTGCTCCTTAGTTTTCCCTTATTTCATCTTCAATTTTCCCTTCACTCATTTCCTAAAAAAACCGGAATCTTCCATCTTTTAACATCTCAGAATATTCTAGCCAAGGCCAAGTTATGGAGAATGATGGGACCACTTTTTATTGGAATCAGCTAGTGTCAGGGTTAGTCCACGAGGCTTAGACCAGACTCACCTGCATCTGTTAGAGCCTGACCACACGAAAGGACCCCCTTTGCTCCCGGAGCACTGTCCTTGTTTGTCTTCCAAGAGAACAGGAATGGCGTGTGCATCACCTCTTCTAGAAACCAGGTGCTCTGGCTGGATATGATGTGTTCTTGCTGAGGTAGGGTGTCCTGGTGTGGGAAACACCACGGTGATGCAGTGATCTCTTATAAGAGGTTTATATTCTAAACCACTTGGAATAATTCTGGGGGCTCCAGCCTCACAAAGCTGACCCCGCTAGAGGCCAATTGTCACATAGATGTTCATGAGACAGGTGAGAGACAGGATAAAGACTGTTGTCCAGGTAACAATGGGAGACTGTGAGTACTGACCATGCGCTTGGGCTTTGGCTGTGCACTCTCAGTATGCCAGCACATAACGACTGTCGTCCTTCAACCTTTCATTTATTGCTGGGCAATAAACTAAATGTACTGTCTGGACAGTCACTTCCCTGGAGAGGGTTTATTCCAGTAAATTATGTAGATCTTGAGGCTCTAAGCCTCTTCAAGAGTTCCAGGAATCTCTGCCAATCTCTCTGCCCTCCGACTTACCATTACAGATGGTGAAGTTCCTAGACCCAGAAATCTGTTACCCTAGCTTCATCTGACACATTACCAGTCTGACTGCCCATGGATAGACTGATATGAAGGAGACAAAGGAAGTGTTTCAGAAAAGTGAGATTGATCACAGAGTCAAATATGCCAGGCTATCGATCTTAGCAAGAGAGAGAGTGGTCTATCTTATAGATGCTCCAGTCAGAGGGATTTGACAAACCTAATTCTTACAGACTACTAGCTGTCTTCCCAAGACGCTCCCAGGAATAGCCCAATTCTCCATGCCCTTGACCATACAGGAAAGCCCAGTAGGATGAACTCCAAGAGGAAGACAGAGATGCAGAAAAGGAGAGAGTCAGGGAGGAAGAAGCTCTCCTAGACACAGAGCTCGGCTGACCCTGAATGAGATGATAGGAACCAATGAGAAAGGAAGGAAGTAATTCACCTGCCCTTTGAAACTGTTGTCCTCAAAGTGTGGTCCATACACCAGTGCCTGTCTTTGAACTATTTGTTAAGTGTATGTGGCAAGTACAGAAATAACAGTTTAGAAACTTCAAAAGCAATTTGACAGAGTAATTTTCTGTCCGTTGAATGTTGGGATTTGTATTTTGTATGTCTTTATTTTTTCCTAGAAATTCATTTTTATCCTATTTTAAAAAACTATAGATCTGGTAGAGATTGTGGGGGGCAATTCTGTTTTGTTTTGGGTTTTTTTCAGAAATTATTTGAGAAGCACTGCTTCAGATTCATGTTTGTAGTTAACTCATGGTACAAGCCTCCTCCTTTTGGTGATAAACACACCACCACTTGCCCTCCTGTCCTGCCAGGCTTTACCTGAGATCCATCCGCATGCTTCAGGCCAGAAAAGGAACAGAGTCTTTGGCGAAGGAGAGGATGAAGATAATAGAAGAAAAAGAAAAGAAGGTTATTTATTAACTATTTATGATTTACATTCTACCTCATTTTCTTAAAGAACTGGAAAGACAACAAATGGGATATGTTTGGGAATAAACTACCTCCTGGGCAGGAAAAGGGATTTAGAGCCAGGAAGTGAGGTATCTCTCCCTTTAAGTTCAAAGAGAGATATAAGAAGGTAAATGAGGAGACAGATGAGAAAAGAGGAGGCAAGCATAACCGTTTGTATTCATTTGCTAGGCTTGCCATGACAATTACCAGAGACATGGTGGCTTAAACAACAGGAATTTATGTTCTCATGGTTCTGAATGCTGGAAGTTTAAGATCAAGGTGGCGGCAGTGTTAGTTTCTGGTGAGGCCTCTCTCCTTGGCTTACAGGTGGCCACCTTCTTGCTGCACCTTCACACGGCCTTTACTCTGTGTACTCGCATCCTTAGTGTCTCTTCCTCTTCTTAGAAGGATACCAGTCATATCCTTAGGGCCCCACCCTTATGACCTCACCTTAACTACTTCCTTAAAAGCCCTACCTCTGCATACAGTCACCTTGGGGGTTAAGCTTCATTATGTGTATTTTTGGGGAAAACAATTCAGTCCGTGACAGGACCAGGCCTTGGCCGCTACTCAGAGAGTTGTCCTCAGTGTGGGCTACATGGCAGCAGCAGGATGTACGGCAAGCTTGTGTAGAGAGGAAGAAGGACACATTCCTGGCCTGCAGTCGTACCATATGCATTTCCTCACCATTCATTCTTGGTCATCTGGTACTTCACCTCACACCCTTGCTCCCCTGCCATGTCTCTGATAACTCAGAATCTGTAGAGTGTGAGAAGTGGATTCTTTCTTAACTCTGGTACCTAAGGTCATCAAAATGAAACCAACATTAATTGAAATTGACAAGGCAGGACATTGTATAGGGAAAACTCTTAAAAGTATGGCTAAAGACCAAGTAGCTGAGGTCTATCACTTGCTCATAAAGTAAGTTTAAAAGGTCATTATAGTGGAATATTACTCAGCCACAAAAAAGAATGAAATAATGCCATTTGCAGCAACATGGATGGACCTAGAGATTATCATACTAAGTGAAGTAAGTCAGACAGAGAAAAACAAATATTATATGATATTACTTATATGTGGAATCTAAAAAAATGATACAAATGAACTTATTTATGAAACAGAAATAGACCCACAGACATAGAAAACAAATTTATGGTTACCAAAGGGGAAAGGATGGGGGAGGAATAAATTAGGAGTTTGGGATTAACAGATACACACTACTATATATAAAATAGATTAACAACAAGGACCTACTGTATAGCACGGGGATCTATATTCAATATCTTGTAATAACCTATAATAGAAAAAAATCTGAAAAAGAATATATATACGTGTGTGTGTATATATATATATATTTCATATATATATTCCATGTACATATACGTTCCATATATATATTCCTAATCACTTTGATGCATACTAGGAACTAACATAACACTGTAAATCAACTATAAATAGATAAATAAGTAAAGGCAGGCGATTGTAGCAGATGGTGTCTGTGCCCTGGTCATCCCCCTCAGCCTTAACATTGTGAAACACAAGCACCCAAAGGCCTCAGGGCTTTCTCCAGTCCCAGAGCCAGCTCTGCCTGCAGGCAGAGGAGGGTGGAAATTCCAGAGAATTAAGCAACTCAGCCCCACCCCAGTGGCCCCCAGCTGGAGACTGAGAAAGTATTCTGTTCCACACTGGCTCCCAGTGGGATTGAGCTCTGCAACCACAGTGATGATTAGCTTGATGCTCCACCCCACCTAGGCTGCTTTCCTGCCCTGTCTCACTCTTCCCCTCTCCCACCTGTGCAGGAGCTTCCAAATAATGACTTGCTTTGCATCTTGTCTTCATTTTCTCCTCACCCTCACAGATTACTTATTAATTACTTATTAATAACAAAAGAAATCTGGCAGACCCCACCCTAAGTGAACAAATTTAGCATCGCCAATAATGGGAGAAACTGATTCAGTTGGAAGTACCCCACATCACTTATGAAATATTCTTGACAAAAATCTTCAAGCTCAATTCAATCATAAGAAACAATCATGCTATTATAGGTTGAATTGTTTTCTTCAAAATTCATATGTTGAGGCCCTCACCCCCAGTACCTCACAATGTGACCTTATTTGGAAATAGGGTCTTTGCAGATATAATTAGTTAGATCAAAATAAGGTCATACTGGAGAAGGGTGGACCCTAAATCCAACAAGTGGTGTCCTTATAAGAATACCATGTGAAGACACAAAGGCAGAGATTGGAGTTATGTTATCCAAGGCTAAGGAACACCAAGAGCCACCAGAAGCTGGAAGAAGCAAGAAAGGATTCTCCCCTAGAGCCTTTGGAGGGAGTGTGGCCCTGTCAACTCCTTGATATTGGACTTCTAGCCTCTAGAACTGTGAATCAACAAATTCCTGTTGTTTCAAGCCACCTGGTTTGTGGTACTTTATTACAGTAGCCCTAGTAAACTGTTAACACACAAATTCAGATTGTGGGATATTCTACAAGACAACTAGTTTGATTCTTTAAACATATCCATGTCATAAACAGCACCAACACAAAAAATAGGTGGGGATTGTTCTAGGTTGAAGGAGACTAAGGAGACATGAGAATTAAATGTAGTGTGTGACTCTTGATTAGATCTTGGCTATTAAAGGGACAACTGGGGAGATCTAAATATGGATAGATGAGATTACTATGCCAATATGTATACTTCTTGGGTTTGCTAATGCTGTTGTGGTTATACAGGAGATTTCCTCATTCTTAGGAATATGTGTCATGATGTCTACAACTTATTTTCAAATGGTTCCAAGAAAACTATTTTAAAAAAATGTCCCCACATACAGACTGATCAAGCAAATGTGGCTAAACAACTGGTGATTCTAGATGAAAGGTAAATAAATGCACTATTCTTTCCACTTTTCTTTAGTTTTGTAAATTTTCAAGATAATAAGTTGAAGGAACTAGTATATTTTTTGTGGATGGTGGTTTATGGCAACCACCATAAACCTTCACAGATATGATGCTTACACTTATTTTGTAACAAATTAACTAGTTGTGAATAACTGGCTGACTTTTGTTCAATCCACATCTTGTTTAAGTGGGTGGCTATATGGGATATAAGAATGCATCCCTGGGACTTCCCTGGCGGTCCAGTGGTTGGGACTCCATGCTTCCACTGCAGGGGGCATGGGTTCGATCCCTGGTCAGGGAACTAAGATCCTGCATGATGCATGGCTAAAAAAAAAAAAAAAGAAGAATGCATCCCCTTTGAGAAACCAGAAGGAAACTGAGCAGATCATCTAAAACTTATACCCCTTTCGGAAGTGTGCACCATTTCCTGCTCATATATGCCATACTGCTTCTTAGGCAATCTAGACTCTAGATGTGTCGTTGGGCAGACATCCCATAAAACCGACACACACCCATACACACACATGCAAGCACCACATCTAACAAGTAATTTTCTGAGTTTCAACTAACTTGTATTTCAGCCCTGAAAGACTAGTATCTCAGTTTTAGATTTCAACATTCTTTTTGAGGTTATTATAAAATGCTGTAACCTTAACTCATGGAATAAACCTTTTAAAATGTGTTTTTCTCATTCAATTATTTAGATTCAATGTTTACGTGACAGTGTTGAGAACTCTGAATATGTTTCCATCATATTCAAAATATGTCTACTCTCTGGACACCTCAGGGTAATTTCTGACATTATGACAAATATAAAAACCTGAATGGCTGAATTTGTGAGTGCAAAGTAGTTATACTATGGCATTATAAAGAATCTCTGAAAAGGATCCTTTCAGTCATATATTAGAGTTCATTTCTAGAACATGGAATTTCATTTTTACACTGGGGAATCTCAGGAATAGTTGCTCTATATGGTTCCAGGCTTTGCTTCAAGCACAATAAGAAACAACGCCTCTGGCATAACCATAAGAATACAAGAGTGAAGATGTACTGGTCTGGTCATAATTGTTAGCTGTAATGTCTGTAATTTGACCATGTATATTTTAAGTAATTTATTTAAACATAATATTTTTATATTTAGTATCTAATATGAATAGAATATAAATTTCAATTGGTCAAAAAATTATCAAAGAGAGTGAGTCAGGCACAGACTCTGTCTTCCTAGTCACTGTTGACTGTTTCCACTTTTGGAAACTCCTCCTCCACTGGCTTCCATGATACACATTCTCTTTGTTTTCTTCTGGCCTCTCTGTTTACTCAAGTTTACTCTTCCTTTGATGGTTCCTCTTCCTCCAATCACTGCTTAAATATTATCTTTCCCTGGAGACTTTACCTGGTTCTCTCTTCATTCTACACATTCTCTCTGAGGATCCTACACATGGTTCCACCTACCACTGACGACTCCCAAATATTTCCTTTGAGCCAACATTGCTCTTCAGAACTTCAAACTCAAGTATGTTTCTTCCTGCTGGACATCTCTGCTTATATGACCCATAGGTACTCAAGCACAGCATGTCCAAAACTCATATTACCTGTGCCCCAACTATGTTCCTCCTTCTGCATCCCCGTCCTCAGCAAGTGATATCTTTTTCCCCACACAAAACTTTGAGATTATCTGAGACTTTTCTCTCTTCCTTGCCCAAAAATTAATTGTTCATTGTGTCTATTGAAACTACAGCATAAACATCTTTTAAATCTGTCTCTTATTCTTCATCTTCACTTTCAATGACTTGATTGATGACTCAATATTTCTGTAATATTCCAAAATCATCTCCCTTTTTTGTGACTATTTGT
Organism: Lagenorhynchus albirostris; assembly: GCF_949774975.1. NCBI lineage: Eukaryota > Metazoa > Chordata > Mammalia > Artiodactyla > Delphinidae > Lagenorhynchus > Lagenorhynchus albirostris. The sequence goes on along the minus strand of NC_083115.1, from coordinate 23,405,509 downwards.
GAATCTACTCCTTACATTATTGTCAGAAGGACTTTCTTAATATGCAAATAATATCATGTCCCCTCACTGCTCAGAGTCCTTTAATAATACCTCCCCTTTATTCTCAGAGAACATCCAAACTCCTTAGAATCCCCTACATAGCTCTTTCTGATCTTGGTTTTTGCCCATTCATACTTGTTATGTCATGATAATGAACTGCATTTAATTTCCAAATCTTGCTCTGCTGTCTCACACCTCTTTGCCCCTGCATACACTGCTTTCTTTCTCTGCAATGACTTTCTTCCATTTGCTTTCCTAGCTGACTCCTACTGTCCTTGAAAGAGTTAGCTGAAGCATCAGCTCATCTGGGAAGACTGTCCCAGTCTGATTAGGTACTTCTCTATGTGTTGACATGCTATTCTGTTTATACGTCTATCATGCAATATAATATAGTGATATTATTTTATCTTCTTGTCTGTGTCCTTCACTGGATCATGAAATTCCTAAAGTCAGAGTCTGTCTTTTTTATTTTTATTTTGTAATAAATTTATTTATTTATTTGTGGCTGCATTGGGTCTTTGTTGCTGCGCGCGGGCTTTCTTTAGTTGCGGCGAGCAGGGGCTACTCTTTGTTGTGGTGTGCGTCTTCTCATTGCGGTGGCATCTCTTGTTGTGGCGCACGGGCTCTAGGCTTGTGGGCTTCAGAAGTTGTGGCAAGAGGGCTCAGTAGTTGTGGTGCACAGGCTTAGTTGCTCTGCAGCATGTGGGATCTTCCCGGACCAGGGCTGGAACCTGTGTTCCCTGCACTGGCAGGTGGACTCTTAACCACTGCACCACAAGGGAAGCCCCCAGACTCTGTCTTTTTAATCTCTGTATCTGCATGGCCTGGCATATAACATCTGCAAACAAACATTTATTAAATGGAAATCTATGTTAAAAACTTGCATCAAAGAAGAATTTCAGTGCACTGAGTGATTCAAGCGTTACAGTTAATACTGAAGTTGAACATTGGTGGTGAGATCCACAATCAAACACTAGTTTTTCTCAGTGTCAGGTGAGCAGAGATTTGTTGCCATAGAAAGGAAAAAGTAAGTTTTAAAATAGTCTACTGGAATTTGCTATAATGGTTGTAAATTCTCTAACGACATTACAGTAGAACCACTGATAACAAGATATTATTCTGTTTTTCTAAGTTCTCAATATACTTTTACTTACATGAGAAACCTAACTATTTTTCAACACTCTGGATGTCACTTAAGCTTTCTACTTTGCATTCAATTGAACTGCAGATAGTTGGAGATTTAAAGAGGAAACACTCTTTCATCATTTATATAACAAGTGCTACAGGTTCTACAATCTTTATGAGATTCATGTGAACCACTGATTTGTGGCAACATCAGTTGACATTTTATAGATCATCAGAATCTTCCTCAAGGCAGAAATTTACAGTCTGTTTCTAATAGCCAATAGTCACAGAAGTATTCATGTACCTGCTAACATTTATATTCTTGAGCCTCACTGTACAACTTCATTGTACTGTATTGTCTTTGACAGTACTTCTTTCACCTATTTTCAATCATTCTTGGTTATGAAGCTATAAAATTAAGAAAACATGAGTATTACAATCTTCTTTTAACTTCTTCCTTGACTGTGTTTTTTCAACAGAGAAATGAAATGATTCAGCTAATATGGAGACTTTCTTAAATCCTCCATTTTTTTTAATTCTCAGTCTGCTTCTTTCCAAGAAAAAGAGATACTTTGTTCTTCAGTATGGAGGAAAAAGAATCTTTACTCCTCTGGAATTCCATATTAGGAGCTAGAATCCTATTGAGAGTATAGTCTATAGCATTTCCTTTTGTTTAAAAAATATGGAGGAGGGACTTCCCTGGAGGTCCAGGTCGTTTGGACGTGGCACTTTCACTGCCGAGAGCCCGGTTTCAATCCCTGGTTGGGGAACTAAGATCCCACAAGCTGCGCAGCGTGGCCAAAAGCAAACAAACAAAATAAACAGGAGTTTTGTTTTTTTTTTTAATATAGGGGAAAGTTAGACAGGAATCCCCAGTATCCGAAGGTCAGGAGATACGATGATGCGGTAATGTGCAATCACACTTCAGCACCACGGACAGTGGAACAGCACTCCACTGCCCCCTCTCTAATTTTTAAAAATATTCTGCCTACATGTAATTACCCAAAATGAGTTGCACTAAATGTTCCTTTGGGATGGTAGAAGAAAAATATTAGAATTTCCATTTATAATTATTTTTATCTAAAAATGTTTAAAGTTAAGCTTAATTAATATTAAGTATATGTAGAGATAGGAGTACACACGTATGATTTATAAATACATACATATATATATATATATATTAGGGATGCATGCTCAAAATACTTTTACTGATATGTACACAGTCAAATGAGTTTTGAGATTACTACTAGAGATGATGGGGCACCACTGAAAATTTTGGCCAGGGAAATGACATGATGAAAGGAGAATCCGGGGAAAAACAATCTAAAAGCAGTATAGGGGTTAGATTGGAAAGAGTGTATGTTGAAGTTAGAAAGACTACTTAGGAGGCTATTGCAAGTATCTAAATATCAACTAGGGTGGTGACAAGGGGGAAGCAGAAAGCCATACTTGCAAGAGATGTTGTAAAAGAAGAATCTTAAATATTAGGAATGATAAAATGTCAAAGAATAAGTGGAAATTTTGAGCTAGGCTGGCTGGGAAGAAACAAGGGGAATCAGTTATGAGAGGTGAACCACACTGTAATTGCCACTGACAAAAAGGCCCACATAAATAATGCAGAATCTACAGTATTATCGTCTTGAACAGGAGAGTTAAGATCCTGAAAAAGCCCATAGTAGGAGATACATAGTTGAATAACTTAAAACCTTATAGGAGAAAAACAGAATTGTGGGGCAAGGATTATACCCAAACTTGTGGAAGCTGTATGAATTTTTATGTTCAGAAAAATAAAATAATAAATACTGAGACCCCTCTGAGTAGTTTTGTATCCACAAAGTAAGTAATAAATATTAGATAAGAAACAGCAATCAATTAAGGAAATAGCAATTAAATGTACATATATATGTAACTGGTAATAATAATTACTATGTTATTTTCATTTGCCAGCTATAATATACTGGGAACTTTTCAGGTACTTCCTCTCCCATTTTCAAGACGTGCCTTGAAATTTGTTTTTATTTTTTGTTGGACAAATGCATAATAAAAAATTTCTTTGTTGCTGTTGAGTCTTATCCTCCAAATTTCTTTCTGATTTTTGACTCGGATATATTGCTTTCTGTTTCTTGGACCCCACTGTGACTCCAAAGATACAAAGTAATTGGGATGTTTAAGGTACAAAATCTTTGGGTAACATTCAAATCACCTTAACCTTGGCTCTGCCCATGATAAAGTAGGGCTAAACTACCCGACACCAGTGCACCTTAAACTTCTCCCACAGAACCTCTGCTAGCCTTTGTGCAACTAGAAAAAGTCCTCCCTTTGTGTAGATGCAGCCCTGAAAATCACTGTGTGCATTTCAGTCTCCCTTCTCACCATTGGCCAGACACCAATGTACAGTGCACAATTTCTGTTGTTTTAAGCCACTCGGTCTGTGATATTCTGTTACAGCAGCCCTAGAAAACGAATTCATGCACCATCACCTCTCTCTCATCTCACACCTATGGCCAGTTCACCAGAAGAAAATATGGGCTGGTTCAAAGATGAGTCAACAGGCTATGTTGAAGTGAGCTAAAGCAGACAGCTGCTGCCCTGTAGATCCACTCAGAGATGCCCTTGAAAGGCAGCGATTACACTGGGCAAAGCAATGGGCACTGTACCTAGTGATCCCTCTGTATCGAGAGAGAAGTTGTCGAAGGTAAGTATATATGCGGACTCTTGGGCAGTGGTGAATAATTTTGGCACATTTGTTATGGGCATCAGAGGGGTAGGTTTGGAAGGGGACAAGGAGGTCTAGGGAAGAAACATATGGATGAACCTACGGAAGTGGACACAAAGTGTGAGGTTCTTTCCATTGCGCGGTAATGCCTATCAGAGAGCTTCTGCCACATACAGGGCATTAAACAGCCAGACAGATGGTATGGCTCATCCAGCTGATGTTAGCCAGCCTCTATCCTTGCCACCCCAGTGCTTGCAAAAGTGCTCATGAACAAAACAGCCAGGTGGCACAGATGGAGACTGTTATGGAATTTGCTCTAGCTGTTCCCTCTTCCTGGAACAGTCTTTTGCAGATTTCTCTGCCCTTCAAGTCCTGGACAAATTTTCCCTTCTCAGTGAGACACACCTGCAGAGGCAGAGTGATGTGTGAAGCTAGCGAAGTTTCAGTCGCCGGACACATCACTCACACAAGCCTCCGTGAGGGCTGGAAGTTGCTGGTAGTCGAGTGTGAAGAACAGGACACGGGTTTACAGTTAGGAAATATTTCTATGTAAACACTTCTGATAAATGGTTTAATCAGAAGATAGGGACCTATAACTCTGATGTGACTAATTTCTTATAATCTTTTCTCATTCCACAAATGTTCACTTTGGGGACTAAGTTTTTAATTCCCAATTTTGCATTTATTTCTTAAGGAGGAAGCCCCCCAAACGTTACAAGTTTTGGGTACCACAAAGCCCAGCTGTCCCTGCCTCTTCCATCCACTCTGTTTTACTGCTCTACTGCCCGTTCCCGCATGGTGACCTCATTTACCCTGCTTTAAGTTTTCTCTTCTTTTTCCCATAGCCCTCATCACCTTTAAACATACTATTCGATTTACTGCTTGTTGCTTATTGTTTGAGCCCCCTCATTAAAACGTAAGCTCCAAGGAGGCAGGGGTCTTGGCATTATTCCTGGACTCCATGTCCTAATGCAGTGCTTTACACATAGCAGATACTCAACAAATATTAGTGGAGGAGAAGACAGAAGGGAGGGAGAGAGAAATGGAGGAAGGGAGCACGGAGGGAGAAAGGCAGAAGGGAAGGAGTGAAGGGAGGAAGCAAAGGCAGAAGGTGGAAACCATTAAGAGTCGTAGCGTCAGTAACGGCAAGAGCTGAGGTAGGATTGAGATGGCACGCGACGACAACAGAGCCCTGACCAGCCGAGAGGCTGGACCACAACTCATCAGCCACAGGTGTCAACAGTGACTGCTAGCAGTGCGCAGGCAGCAGGCGATGGGGACTTCAACCCCAAAACCAGCAAAGGCTCAGAGGACAGCACAGGACCTGAACTTGAGGACCTGAGGCCTCCTCCCCTGACCACCAAGAGGACACTGAAGCTTGTCTCTATACCCAACATCTGGAGGAGGAAAAAGCAAGGGGGAAAAACTCTGAACACCTGAGCATTTACCTGGAGGAGTGTATTTGAACTGGAAGAGAAAGCATTAATTGGCAAGTCCTTCCTCCTCTCCCACAAGCCTACTATACACGTAGACTGGAAGTTTGAAACAAGATTATAACAATTATAGGAATAAATGTGTTCTTGGCATGTCTGAGTCATAGTATATAGCCTTTTAAAGACTAGGAAAAACTAGTGACAGAAGTACACAGAATAACTGGTAGCGTTTCGATACGCTTTATTCTAAAAGAGTGTCCACAAAAAGGAGAGTATCCATCAATATTTTGGTCAGTTTTATAAGACAAGTCTTTCTTAGTATTTTTCCTTGCATGTGTACTTACTTTTGACTAATGACAACATATACCCAAATAAGAGACACCTGGTGGTTTTTATTGTGTCTGTGCTACTTTGAGAAAATCTTGTTTTAGATGAGTTACTATATCATTTATAGCATTTTTGTCACGCAAGCTTCTGGCATGTAGCTTCTACTATATTAAAACTTAAATTAATTGGGTCTTAAATAATTTGTAAAACAAATTAATGGAACGAATGGTACCTCTAATACACCTTTTATTTACAGTCACATTTATATTCCAGTCACAAGGGATACACACTATGTACACAGACACACACACAGAGTCTTAGCCTTTGATGTGGAAAATCCTCCTCTTTGGCAAAAGAATACATTTATCTGGAATTTAAAGAAGCTAAAAATAAAAAAATATTTGTTTTTCTGGAATAAATAAAAACCAACATTGCCTTATGCATTCCCTTCCGGACATGGCAGGAAGCCTTTCCAGTCGGACAAGGGCTAATTGATCAATAGAAAATGCCAGTGAAGCTCACTGTAATGGGATTCTATCCATCTGTAATTTCCATTCCCAGAACCAAACACTTTCATCTGTTCCCACGTCTTCCAAAAGATTAGGACGCTTGGTGGTAAATGGAAACGTCTACAGATTGTCATCTCATTTTTGAGAACCATTCAGAGAGAAAGAGGCATACTACAAGCTTGGGACCAGAAGAGACTGAATTCATTAAAAAAAGGCACAATCCAAACTGTTCATCTCTGGGACATGAAAAATTATCACCGTTGTTAAAGCCATATGTTCTAGGTAAGAGGACAGGTTTTGTATACACTGTGACATTTGTTCTGAGGAATGTTAATGTACTTAATGCTAGCATGTGCTTAGCATCAATTTGTAAATTTGAAAAGTAACCCAGAGTTCAAAAAATGAAGAAGGAAGATAAGAAACTTTACTTGAGATATTTCTTAATTATCATTATGTCTGCATGTTAACGCATGAGTGAAGACCCTTGACATTTGTCATCATTTCATTGCTTTAGGTATGCAGATTCAACCTTTAAAAGTTTGTTCATTCCCTAAAAAAAAGCAATTTTTTTAAGCTGCTGTAAGGTGAAATTACTAGAGGCTTTGGTCAACGAAAGTGACAGTGATTTGCACTTTTCAGCTGAAACCCTGCTCAGTTCCCCAGTCCAAGGTTTGAAAACACACACACACACACACACACACACACACACACACACTATTTTATTGGTGGATAGCATATACAGCATACATGAAGTATAGTGATGTGCACTATATAGAAAAGGGCACAAATCATAAGTGTTTGGCTTGATGAACTATAACCAAGTGAATAACCGCATGTGACTTCCATCCACGTTAATAAAAGATTACCAGTTCTCAAGACCCCCCTTACCTTGCCACACTCAATCACCACTTCTTCCCTCTGCCCCACAGGTAGCAACCACACTGACTTCTAACACTGTAGATTTGTTTTGCTTCCTTTTGAACTTTATATAAATGGACTCTATGTGTTCTCATATAACAAACTCATAAGTAGACTTACAATATATATTCTTTTGTGTTTGGCTTCTCTCACTAAGCAATATGTCTGTGAGATTCCTCCATGCTGTTATGTAGAACAGCGGTTTGTTCATTTTCATCACCGATAGCATTCCATCACTGGAGTATACCACAATTTATTTATCCATGCTAATGTTAATTGGAGATTTGGTTGTTTCTAGTTTTGGCTGACTGATGCTGTAAGAACACTATTGTTAATGTCTTTTAAACACATGAGTATGCATTCTGTTGGGTCTCTAGCTCATAGTGAAATTGTTTGGGCATAGGGTATATACAAGTATATACTTAACTTCAGTAGATGATGCCAGTCTTCCAAAGGGGTTGTACCACTACGCTACCACAAGACATGCCTTGCCATCCTGTAATAGTGTCAGCCTTTTTAACTTTGGCCGTTTTGGTGAATTGTAATTGTAACCCACTGTGGTTTTAATTTGTATTTCCCTGAAAAATAATGAGGTTGAATGCCTTTTTATATTGGCCCTTTAATATCCCCTTTTATGAATGTCATGATCAAAACTCTTGTCCACTTTTCTGATGCATTGTCTATTTTTCTTATTGATTTGCAGAAGTCCTGTGTAAATTCTGGAAACAATTCCTTAGTTACATGTATTGCATATATATTCTATATATTTGTTGCTTTTAAACTCTCTTAATAAAATACTTTGATGAACAGAATTTCTTATTATTAGTTGCCTGGTTTATCAATCTTATGACTTCCTGCTAAGGTTTTAAAATCTTAGAATGGATCCTGACTTTTATCAGATTCTTTTATGCATCTATTGATTGACTTTATAAATTTTCTTTTATTCCTTTAACTTAATGAATTATAATGTTTCCCCAATACCTATTTTGAAAAATTTCAAACTTACAAAATAATTGAAAAACAGTTCAGTGAATACCTATATATCTTTTACTTTGTTTCACCAGTTAATAACATTTTTCCACATAGGTTCATTCTATCTATCTATCTATTATCTATCTTCTGTCCATCTACCTATCTCTCTACCTACCTAACTATATTTATCTTTGAAAGTATATTGCAGGCAATGATTGCTTGAATATGACACTAAATGCCCAGTCAACAAAATAGGAAATACTTGTACTACATCAAAATTTAAAACTTTTGTGCATCATGGGGCACTATCAACAGAGTGAAAAGATAACTCTTGCAATTGGAGAAAATATTTGCAAATCAATATCTGATAAGTGGTTAATAGCTAGAATATATAAAGAATTCCTACAACTCAACAACAACCCAAAAAAATTTTTTTAATGGGCAAAGGACTTAGGTAAACATTTCTCCAAAAATAAACAAATGAACAATAAGCATATAAAAAGATTCTCAACATCACTAATCACTGAGGAAATGCAAATGAAAACCACGAGATACCACATTAGGATGGCTACTATTTAAAAGAGAAAAAAAGAAAGTGAATAACAAGTGTTGGTGAGGATGTGGAGATATCGTGCACTGTTGGTGGGAATGTAGAATGGTTCAGCTACTATGGAAAACAGTATGGCAGTTCTTCCAAAACTAGAAATAAAATTACCATATGTTCCTGTAGCTCTACTTCTGGGTACATACCCAAAAGAATCGAAAGTAAGGATTCAAACAGATATTCGTACACCCATGTTTATAGCAGCATGATTCACAATAGCCGAAAGATGGAAGCACCCCAAGGGTCCAGCTGATGAATGGATAAACAAAATGTGGTCTATATATATAATGAAACCGTATTCAGTCTTAAAAGGAAGGAAATTCCCACATATGCTACCACACAGATGAACCTTGAAGACATTATGTTAAGTGAAATAAGCCAGTTACAAAAGGACATAAGCCACATTATTTATTGTGTAATGGGCACAGAGTTTCAATTTTGCAAGACGAAAAATGTTCTGGGGGTGGATGTTGTGATGGCTGCACAACAATGTGAATGTGCTCAATGCCACTGAACTGTACACGTAGAAACGGTTTAAATGGTAATTTCATGTTATGCATATTTTATCACAGGTCAAAAAATAAATTTATAAAAAACTATATTGCAAGAGTTCCACTTTCAGAATGGCAATGTGAAGAGCCCTACAGACCCATTTCTTAGTGAAATAAGCCTAACTGGTGAAAATTATAAAAATGTAAAGTCTTTAAAAATTGTCCTAAAGGCATACAGCAAGTGAAGAAAAATTTATTGAAGAAAATCTACCAAAATTCAGCAAGGATAGCAAGAGTCTATGCCATGTGAACCACAACTCTCTCCTTATGTCCTCACTTCCAGCTCAGCATGAGGAAATCTCAGTCCAGGTGAGGGCAGCCAAAACACAGAATGAGAAATGAAGAGAGCCACAGAGAAATGTGGAACACTACCAAGTGTTCCAGTATACACATGATGGGAGTACCAGAAGAAGAACAGAGACAGGAAAGAGCAGGAAAATGTTCAAAGAAATAATGGCTGAAAAGTTTCCAAATTTAATGAAAAACAGGAATCTGCTCATTCAAAACTCTCAACTCCATGTAGGATAAATGCAAAGAGATCCATACACAGGTACAGTATAGTAAAAATGTTGAAAGGGAAGACAAAGAGAATATCTTCAAAGCAGCAACTGAAAAACAGCTTATCACAAGGAAATCTCAATAAGATTAACAGCTACTTCTCATCAGAAATAACAGAGGTCAGAAGGCAATGGGATAACACAACCAAAGTGCTCAAAAAACCCTCAACAAACCCAAACACCCTGTCAAACAACAATCTTATACACAGCAAAACTAGCTTTCAAACACGGAGGTAAAGTAATATCACTGCTAGGTAAATAAAACCTGAGAGACTTCATTGCTAGTAGATCCACCCTACAAGAAAAACTAAAGAAAGTTCTTCAGTCTGAAAGTAAGTGATCCCAGGCAGTAATTCTAATCTCCATGAAAAAACAAAAAGCACAAGCAAAGTTCATTATATAATTATGAAAGATACTGTAAAAGCATTTTTCTTCTTTCTTCTCTTTTTTAAAAAATAATTTTAAAAACAATTTTATAAAATAATATGTATATAATTGTATTGTTGGGCCAAAAACATATATAAATGTTGTATATTTCCCAATAACAACACAAAGGGGGTGAGTATGAGCAATGCTATATCGAAGTAAGGAAATGACACCAGATGGTAACTCAGATCCACAAAAACAAATTGAGAGAACCAGAAATGGTAAATTGGAAGATTAATATAACAAATGCTATAAATACATACTTGGTCTTCTTTCTTCTCTCAGCTTCTTTAAAATACATAAAATTATATAAATTAATAACTGGAACAATGTATTGTTGGGTTTGTGATATTTATGGATGTAACACATATAACAATAATTGCACAAAGAGGGGGAAATATGGCATTTCACGATGATACGCCTTGAAATGTGTGTGTGTGTAACATCTGACCTTTCACAGTTTTAGAGTCAACATTCCATGGCACCTTCCATACACAGATATAAGATGTAGCGTAGAGACTTTCTCAAAAGACTATGTGAGCTAGGGATTGCCTTTCCAGCCCTCCTAATTTGGTGTGCCCAAGCTCTTGCTAAAGAAATGTGATCAGAAATGCTGAGTACGGTTTTCTTCTCACTTACCTGACAGACAGTCTCTAACCCTGGACTTGGCATTCCATCATTCTCTTCAGCTAAGATGGCAGAGTCCACGCTGACCTTGGAAGTCATATATTGAAGACGGTAGAGCCACTGTCAGCCAGAGTTCCTGAATGACACACATGTAGCGGAGAGTCACCTGCCAACCCAGAACACATGCCCTGTGACTTGAATGAAAAATAAACTGCTATCTTGTGTGAGTCACCACGTTCCTTTGTGCGCTTTGCTATAGCAGGTGATGGTTTCCTAGCTAATACAGTAGCCTTTAGAATCATCAAGGAGTGGAGGCAGCTCTTCCGCCTTCTGCTGACATTCTCTCAGCCTGTGTGTAGTTCAAGGAGGTAAATCCCTCACCTAAAGCTATGACTCCCAGTGTTCACTAATAAGCAGCAAAATTCACCTCTGAAGCCAGGAGGATTTGAAGCAGCTACTTAACAAGGAAAAGGACCTGGCTGGCTGGCATGCTTTCAATATTCTCTGTTAGCGTCACATACACCTACCAAGGAAGAATACATTCCTCATGTCTGCACGCTTATTAGCTGTTCTCCCACAGAACCAAGAGCTGGGAACTGTCACTCTCACTGTGACAACAAAGCTAAAGTTAATTTTTCCAGGCAAATCTACTTTGTTAAGTAAATATTGATCCTAGTTCTCAGTATTTCTTCTTCTTTTTTTTTTAAGGGAAATGACCAGAAGGTATGACTGGAAATGATTATTATTTTATTTATTTTTGCTGTGTTGGGTCTTCGTTTCTGTGCGAGGGCTTTCTCTAGTTGCGGCGAGCGGGGGCCACCCTTCATCGCAGTGTGCAGGCCTCTCAGTATCGCGGCCTCTCTTGTTGCGGAGCACAGGCTCCAGATGCGCAGGCTCAGTAGTTGTGGCTCACGGGCCTAGTCGCTCTGCAGCATGTGGGATCCTCCCAGACCAGGGCTCGAACCCGTGTCTCCCGCACTAGCAGGCAGACTCTCAACCACTGCGCCACCATGGAAGCCCAGTATTTCTTCTTTTACTGTTCTATTTAATTCTGTATAGCCATGGGCAGACTTGCACAAAGCTGGCTGAGCTAATTCCTGTGGCATCTGGACACTTGGCAAGTTTCCTTTGACAAGAGGTCCTAATGTTCCCTTTTCTATCATAAAAAACTGAAGGAACCTCGTGTTTTCCCACTAGCATCTGGCATATGCCTAAAGGCATTTTGAAACCATCTAGAATTTTCACTATTTTTAAAATATGTGAACATAGACAAAAAGCAGGGCTGTTTTCAAACATGTATTCTTATTACTAGAAGGTTCCCAGGATTGCTAAAATTACATTTCAGTCCTAAAATCCTTTTTATTTGTTTATGGACAAAAAAAGGCTTAGATAGTCAGAATCCAATATGAAGCCCCATGCAACCATATTTCCTAATATTAATATTCTGTGAAAAAAGGGTGACATTAGAGAGGGATTAGTTCCTGCTAGATTCACATTTTTACATAACGAATGCCTGATTGTATAGTTTCACAGCAGAGCTTTACGGCTACGAATCAAAAACACAGCAAAGATTCATCTTGCCTCCTCTTCCTGTGTGCCTTAAACAGGAACCTTGAATCACGATTTCATTATCACAGACAGTAGAATTCCATCAAATATCTGTAGCACCAAGTGCGTCAAAATTATGAAGGTAAAACCAAATTCTCAGTTTGCCAGTTTCAGGCAATAATTGACAAATACAGTTCCTCAAGTTCTGAAAACTTATAAGTATTCAGTGCCTTAGGGTCTTTTCTAATGCTCATGTGTGAAGAAGGTGCGTTTTGCTTTTTAGACTAAATTTTAGACTGAAACTCATAAATAATGGGGACTGTCAGTGAAGGCCAAATTGTCATCTTTTCTTTCATCTAAACAAAAAGCCCTGGGAATGGGCCTCAGACGAAAAATCCTCAAAGACGTGTAGAGAAGCCCAAGAATATATATCTGTGCATCCCTATAAATATAGTTAAATCTACCTACAGCTATTGCATAAGCTGTACATTATATCACACTGGAGACTTTTTAAGAGGTGATTTTTCACACGCATATAAGTTTAAAACAAGACATTTTCTGTATTCAATAAGTTACTAGCCTCTGAGACCCATAAGAGAAATTCTGAATTGACAATTTTCCTCCAGAAGAGGTATGAAAGAAGAACCCTGGCAAGCAATAACTTAATAATTTTCTCTTCTGTGTAACATTCAATAAATCCAGTTATTTTCTTTAACCAAGATCTATAAGTACAATAAAGGTAAATGATACTGCATCCACTGGACATATCTTACATATATCCTGACTAAAGACAAAACTCAATCTAGTTTCCACAATAAATGAAGAATAATTGGAAAAGTCATGCACCTTAAATCTTTGTTGGTTTTTATTTTAGGGCTTAAAGGAAAATTTGTATAAGAAACAATTTTTATAAAGTCTATCAACACTAAAAATTTTCTTTTAAAACCTAGATGTGGTCTGAAATGTAATATGTGAAGTGCATGAACTGTAAAGATAGTTCCCTTTACTGGTAGTTAGTCACACCAGAAAGCCACTGTTAAATTAAAAATTAAGCCTGAGAAGAGAAAATTAAAAACAAAGTAAATATATAGCACTTATAGGCCAAAATACGACAGGCTAAAGCTGAATAATTTTGTAACTGGTGCTGCTTTGCTAATCATCAGAATCTTCAGTGTGATGTTCAGCCAGGATCCTCTCAGCCCAGAGGTCTTCATATAACAAGATATTAGAGTCGTTTTATAACCTAAGACCTTATGATGTTATGAAAAGATCTGATAAGAATGACGTAACCCTCACTCTGAAGGGAGAACTCTGTACCCTTACTATTAATCTGAGCATCAGTATGTACAACTATGAAGAAGGCTCAGTGAAGTCCTGTTATTCAACTGCTAGTTCCACCATACTGAAAACCTTAGAATGGGTTTTCTGTTTATTTGACCCAGCATCTACAAAAACAGTACCACTGATGTACTTAATAGCAAAAGACTGAAGGCTTTCCCCCTTATCAGGAACCAGGCAAAGATGTCCTCTTTCACCATTTCTATTCAACATTCTTCTGGATGTCCTAACTAGTGCTATAAGAGAAGAATTTTTTAAAAAACAAAAAACACGTACAGATTGGAAGGGGAAAGTAACATGATCACATACTAAGAAATTTACAAAAAAGCTACTGCAATTTAATTAATTGAACAAGGTCATGGGGCAGGGCAACACATCAAAAGCAATTATAATTCTACACTACAGTAAATAATGGAAATGAAATTTTAAAACAATACTGCTTATAATAGCATAAAAACATGAAATACTTGGGGATAAATTTAATAAGATATATACAAGACATCTGACACACATTAAAAATCTATAAAACAAGACTGAGAAAAATTAGAGACCTTAATAAATAAAGCTATATACGTTGCTCAAGAATTGGATACTATTAAGGTATTTATTCTTCCCAAATTGATCTTCGATTAAACACAGTATCAATAGAAATCTCAGCAGACTCTTCTTTATAGAAGTTGATAAGCTGATTCTAAAATGTATATGGTGGGGCTTCCCTGGTGGCGGAGTGGTTGAGAATCCGCCTGCCGATGCAGGGGACACGGGTTCGTGCCCCGGTCCGGGAAGATCTCACATGTCGCGGAGCGGCTGGGCGCGTGAGCCATGGCCGCTGAGCCTGCGCGTCCAGAGCCTGTGCTCTGCAACGGGAGAGGCCACAACAGTGAGAGGCCCGTGTACCGCAAAAATAAATAAATAAATAAAATGTATATGGTAATGAAAAGACATAGACAAGCCAAAACTCTTTTGAAAAACAAGAACAAAGTTGGAGGACTTACCCTACTTGCTCTCAAGATTTACTCTAAGGCTACAGTAGGGCTTCCCTGGTGGCGCAGTGGTTGAGAATCCGCCTGCCGATGCAGGGGACACGGGTTCGTGCCCCGGTCCGGGAAGATCTCACATGCCACGGAGCGGCTGGGCCCGTGAGCCATGGCCGCTGAGCCTGCGCGTCCGCAGCCTGTGCTCCGCAACGGGAGACGCCACAGCAGTGAGAGGCCCGCACAGCACAAAAAAAAAAAAAAAAAAAAGGACAGGACAAGCCAACAAACATGATATTTTAAAAATCCTTAGAGGATTTTTTACCACACACACACAAAAAAGCTACAGTAATTAAGATAGTAGTTTTAGTATAAAGATAAACATTAGATCAATGGTACAGATATAGAGTCCAAAAAGAGCCATATATATATACACATATTATATATATACATATTATATATATATACATATTTTATATATACACATATTATATATATACATATTATATATATAATATATATACATATTATATATATATATAAAATCAACAGATTTTTGACAAATATGCCAAGGTAATTCATTGAGGGAAGAAAACAATCTTTTCAACAAATGGTGTTGGAACAGCTAATTATCTATATGGAAAACAATATAAAACTCAATCCTTCCCTCACAACACATAAAAATTAACTCTAAATGAATCATAGACCTAATTGTAAAAGCTAAAATTATAAATTTTCCAGAAGAAAACATAGGAGACAAACTTTATAATCTGGGGGTAGGCAGAGCTTTTGTAGCCAGGACACAAAATGCACTAAACAGAAAAGAAAAGTTGACAAATTGGACTTTATGAAAACTTTAAAATTCTATTCTTCAAAAGACACAGCTAAGAAGATGACTACAGACTGGGGGAAAATATTTTTGAAATATTTATATGACAGTGAGATTATACACAGAATATATAAAGAACTCCTACAATTGACAAGACTGACAAATAGATAGCCGTAAGATTAATAAAAGAGAAACACAGAGGGGAAGACAACTAAACTAATCAAGAATTAATGTGTGGACATATTAAATGAGGCTGGAGACAGTAAACAAGATATAAACAAATTTGGGCCAATTAATTTGAAAACCTAGAGGAAATGGATACATCATTTTATGGGCTGAATTGCATTCATTTGCTGAAGTCCTAACACCCAATACTTTGGAATGTGACTGGATCTAAAGGTAGGATCTTTAAAGAAGTAAGTATAAATGGGATCTTTAGGATGGGCCCTAAACCAGTTGGACTGGTGTCCTTATAAGAAGAGGATATTAGGACACAGACAGACACAGAGGAAAGACCATGTGAAGACACAGGGAGAAGATAGCCATCTACGAGCTAAGGAGAGAGGTCTCAGAGAAAAACAACGCTGTCCACACCTTGATCTTGGGACTTCCAGACTCCAGAACAGTGCGAAAATAAATTTCTGTTGTTAAAGCCACCTACTCGGTGGTAATTATTTATGACAGTTCTAGCAAACTATAACACATCCCCAGAAAACATGTCAACCATTAATAAAACTAAATCTATAGTTTAAAAATCTTGTCACAAAGAAAACAGCAGCCTCAAATGACTACTTCTACTTCTACCAAATATTCAACTATTATATTCTATTCAGATAATTTCTCTTCCAGAGAATAGAAAAAGAGGTTGTAAAGCTAGCCTGACATAGATCTAAAAGTTTTAAACAAAATGTAGACAAACGAAATATAGTGATATATAAAAAATACAGAACCTGATTATCTCATTGGGTTGATCCTAGGAATTCAAGGCCTATTAATGTAATTCACAATAATGTATCTTTAAATCAGAAAAACAAAATAACGGAGAAAAATCATTTGATAACATTCAATGTTCTTCATAATAAAAATCCAGCAAGCTGAGAATAGAAAAAACTTCCTTCACCTGATAAAACACATCCTCATCAAAAGAAAAAAAACACCTGAGAAAATACCATATTCAATTATGAAATATTAAAAACACTCCCTTTAAGATCAGAAACTAACATGAACACCTGCCGTCACTCTTTCTCTTTAAGATTGTTTTGAAGGCCTAGCCATGAGGGAAGAAAAGCAGAAAAAACCGGAAAACATAGAAGGATTGGGCAGAAAGAAACAAAATTGTTATTATTTGCAAGATGATACAACTGTCTACATAGAAAACTCCAAATAATCTATAGATAAATTACCATAATTAATAACAGGATACAGCATGTTTGCTGGACAGTATCAATCTACAAAAGCCAATATATTTTAACACATTAGTAACAATCACTTAAAATACCATTTACAATAGTAAGAAACATATAAAGTACCTAGGAAGAAATCTTACAGAGGATGTACAAGACTTCAGGGGCTACGTTTTGACAAGATCTTCAGGGGATTTGAACACACACTGAAGTTTGAGAAGAACTCTTTAGTACAGTGGGTTTTACCCTTAGCTATATGCAGTATAATAGAATCAAATCTATTGTATTATATTAGAATAATTCCCCATTCTAATGTGTAACCAGCGCTGGCATCAGTATGGTTCAAAAGCCCCTCAGGTGATGCTAATGTGTAATGAGGGCTATAAACCACTCCTCCAGGGGAAAACAGTAGGAGGTACTGGAGGAAGGACACATGGGGCTTCCCAGGCACTAGAAACTTTCTATTTTTTCCTTTGGGTGATAGATTGTTTGGAACACTGGTCTTTGTCATACATATACCTTTTATATTCTTTGTTGTATTTTAGATTTCAGTGTAACACAAATACCCCCTTACCAGTAGTGGCAGTGCAAAAGTTTCATTATTTAATCCTATCATGATCTCTCTAATGCTGTGACACAGTCATTTGCTGGTTTTCCTAATCATCGCAGAAATTTGAGACTGCTTGAAATCCTACCACTCGTCACAGAAAGTTAAGCAACGTCAGAAACAAAACACAAACATCTGTGCCAACCATTTAGAACAAATGAACCCCTCGCAGAATCAGAGGACCTGGATGGCACATTTCACAGGATCAGCCTTTCTACCAGAAGCTTGACCAAGATTTTAGCTAATAAGAAAGTATACTTTAAGTTGGTATTGTCTTTCTTGCAAATCAAAAATTCCCATCAACGGGTTTTCCCAATGGCCCTAGAAATTTTGGTCAGCCTTCAAGCACTGTTATACCAAGAACTATAATAAACAAATAGTTTGAACTTGGAAGTCTAGGCCCAATATTCAAATCACTTTTTCATGAAAACCTGAGAAATCATATTTATCTCACAGTAGTCTTTGAGAGGAAAATAATCTATGACTCTGTACAGACATAAAATCTTATATTCTGCACTGAATTTTATTTCAACTGCAGGGAAATTGGTATCTTCGTACAGTCAATTACGGACACTCACTGGACCTGCCCAGCCTTTGGGAAGCCCCCAATGTCTTTCTCTTTCCAAGGGTGCTTTTCAGACCTCATAATGTTGAGAGAGGTGAAACCAGGGAAACTCACAAGTGCTAAGCAAATAGGCAAAACCAAAAACACCCAGTGGAGCTGCTGAAATGTTGCTGCAACTAGAAATCCTCCATAACCGAACTTTCAGTAACCAGGAACAAAAAGTGAAGAATTATTACAGGTTTTTTGAAAATTACTGGATTCATTAAAGGAGCCAGATTAAAAAGGAGTCATCAGTGTTTAACAATAGCATAGTATCAAGGTAACTGTTACTTCACGGGATTACAAAGCTCTAAGTAATTTAGAGAACACTGAACTCAAATGTCCTTAGGGAAGCTATGGGTCTGAGAGGCTAAAGGTCTTTTTCAATGTCACACATTATTTATGCCAGGATTAAGATTAGCACCCAGGTCTCCCAAATCTCCCTGTACCACCACTACTCCAAGGTCTCAGGGAACTCTGCACTGGTGAACTGAATTCAGAACACATAGTTCTTATGTGGCTGCAAGTCCCATGTCCCAAGTGGAGAATAGCCACCCTGGGTTAGTGACATCTACTTTGTTGCTGTCTTTGGCTTGACATTAAGGACTGCACGCTTGATCTCACTGAAATAATGTCTCATGGGAAACAATGCTCACCGGGTATCTCTCACCTGCTACCTGACTGTCCAGATACCTACTGTTTGGAGACTATAAATGGCAACCAATGCCACTGTGGAAACTATAACCTGTTTCAAACTATTTACTGTACAGAACCAATTTCATATAATGCCCAATAAAAAAGCCACATAGGTTTAAGGTACAAAAAATACGGGGAGGGGGGAGAAAAACAGCATGGTAGTTCCTCAGAAAATTAAACATAGAATTGCCATGTGATCTAGCTTTCCACTTCTGGGTATACGAAAGAATTGAAAGCAGAGACTCAAACAGATATTTATACACCCATGTTCATAGCAGCATTATTCACAATAGCCAAAGGATGGAAACAATCCAGATGTCTGTCAACGGATGATTGGATAAACAAAATGTGGTCTATACATACAATGGAATGTCAGTCACTCTTAAAAAGGAATGCAATTCTGACACATGCTACAACATGGAAGAACCCGGCGGGCATTGTGCTAAGTGAAGTAAGTCAGATGCAGAAGGACACATGTCATATGATTCCACTTTTATGAGTTACCTAGATTAGTCAGATGCATAGAAATTGAAAGAGTAGAGTGGTTATCAGGGGCTGGGGGTATGAGGTTATGGGAAGAATGGGGAGTTGGTATTTAATGGGTACAGAGTTTCAGTTGAAGAAAACAAAAAGTTCTGGAGACGGATGGTAGAGATGGTTGTACAAGAATAGGAATGTACTTGATGCCACTGAACTGTACACTTAAAAATGGTAAACTTCACGTTATGTATATTTGCCACCGTAAAAAAGGGGGAGATTTCTACTTCAAATTTGGAGTTGGTGCAGAGGAAGACATTAGTGAAACAATACATTATTAGGGAGAGTCCACTTTTAAAGAAACAGGATATTTCCCTAAACCCTTAATTGTGTTTGCTACGTCTCAAAAGATCAGAAAGAACTGATGTTGAAATTTAAAGCATCCCTTCCACCACAGTGGTAGAATATTGCAAGGAAAGCACTGTTATCTTGATCTCTGTACCTGAACAAATCTTCTTCTCATGTTTGTTGTCACACTTTGATGTGTGCCCCCAGCCAGCAAGCTACCCGTTTGGCTATGTAAACTCCCCGTCTTGCCCTCGACCTCGGGGGTGACCTGGTGCGTTAGTGACTCCTGGCTGAGGTAAATGATACGGCACGGTAATAACGGCAACTGTCAGATCTTCCCCTTTTATCTACCTCCATTCACTGTGAAGTGTGTCTCCCCCACTCCCTCCTACCAGGTATCAAAAAACGCAGATAAAGGGGAAGGGAGCTATCTGACGCATTGTGTGTCCCCGTAAGATATCCAATAATTTATGGTCACTGGAGACACTATCTTTTAAGTGTGCTAGTGAGTGACTTAAATGTAGAGTTTTCCTCCTAACCCTTAACAGAGTCTTCCTTTGTCCTGCATTTAAAAATCTTAAACAGTCCTTTCCCTTCCTCAAGACAAAGACAGAAGTTTGTGAAAACACATTGTACCCCATCACAATGCAGAGAAGGCGCAGGCATTGGAGCCCTGTTCTTTAGTTTTCATATTTCACCTTTTTTTTTTTTTAACTGATCCTTGGACTACAGCTAATGTCATTTTTGAAATGACGGTTGAGCAGGGCCATAATGCAGAGGATGCCTGCCATAAATTCTGCTCTGTCAAGGACAGGGAAGTGACACAAAAGAATTCCATCTTTGCGGCCACTTCCGCTGTCCCCTGTAGGAGTGAGAGGGTAAACCCCTGAGCTCACAGGGGAAAAGCTTCAAATCCCACTTGGGTGGAGGAATCCTTAGGTAGACCTAAAGATACATTTCATTCTCTGAAAAGCCTTCCACCTACCTCACCCTTGGTGCCAATTACACCAAAGCAGTTGGAGAGCTCCATATGTGGCCTGATCCAGAGGTTCTGTGAACTGGATGGATGTGAGGGTCTTTGAATCTTCGCCCCAGTGAGTGTTCCCACTTCAGGCGTCCCCACGCTGCTTAAGGAAAGGAGCACCTGTTCATTTCCTCCAAGACGTTTTGCCATTGCTGTGTGTGGGATGAATCCACCAGCAACGTTCCCAACAAGAGCTAGAGAGTGAAAGGTCTGGGTTGCATCTAGCACCAGACTCTCTATACAGCCGTGGCCTGTGCCTCCTCTGGACTTCCATGCTCAGAACGGGGAGAAAGAGCTGGAGGACCCCGGGGTTCCAGGTCACCCCCCTGTGGAGGCTCTAGACCATCAAGTGCACGACGGCAGGTCTAACAGCCACCCGTGCCTCTACTCTCTCCCTTTGCCCCATGTTCACAACCCTTTTCATCATTATCATAAGGAGTTTTTTTTAGACATTTTTTTCCTAATCATTCCCCTCCATGAAATTTTAATAGTATAGGTATACTAGGTATCTATTTCTGTACTATATGTATACTCGTACTTTATAATAACTATGAGGTTATTGTTCCCAAGAACCAACTGCTGCATCCTTGGGGGCAACATGGTCCCTGTTGAAGAGGCATGCCCTCACTCCTTTGGAGAGCCAGCTGGACTAGATGTGACTTGAAGACAGAGCTGTGGGGTGGCATCTCCCTGTGGCCGGTCTGGCAGATGGGCAAAGCGAGCCAGCTCTGGAGTGAGACTCACCAGGATCCGCGAGCAAGCGCCATGCTTCCCTAGTGAGAGCGGTGGCTGAATGTAGGGAATTCCCATGTTTTCTCAAGGCTCAGACTCCTCATCTATAGAATGGGGACCTTTTCCACATTCACGGCTGTAGTGAGAATTACAGGATGAAATGTGTATCAACATTACAGCAGCGAGCCCCCATCATGTTAAATGCTTAGCAAATCTTGAGTTCTCTTCTCTCCCTCTTCCCTTTAGTTTCTGTCAAAAATAGAATATTCTGGTTTATGAGAGCTGTCTTGTGTTCTTTAATAGGATTTTATTCCCTTTTCTGGAGATATACTAGATTGGAAGCTAATTTGCGAATGAATGTAACGTGTTGCTGCTACAGCTGGTGTGTAAATGTTAACGATCAAGAGTGAAGTAAGTCAGGGGGTTGCCCTGGTGGTGCAGTGGTTGAGAGTCCACCTGCCGATGCGGGGGACACGGGTTCGTGGGTCCAGGAAGATCCCACATGCCGCGGAGCGGCTGGGCCCGTGAGCCATGGCCACTGAGCCTGCGCGTCCAGAGCCTGTGCTCCGCAATGGGAGAGGCCACGACAGTGAGAGGCCCGTGTACCGCAAAAAAAAAAAAAAAAAAAAAAAAAAATTAAGGAAGCTGTCAGTTATTATTCAAGTCCTGGCCACTTTGAACTGATTGGTAAAGAGGTTACTGTTTGGTTTCCTGCACTGCTACCAGAGAGTAGCCTGAATTCCTTAAGTCAGACTTAGAGCAGGCCGAATTCCTGGGCTAGTTGCTGCAGGTCTGTGGATCAACGTTCTGTGTTCACATATGGTCGGGCCACTGTCTGTGAGCGTGTTCAGTGTCTCAGCTGACGGACTCCTTTCCCGAACTGACATCAAGAGATAGTTGGGGAATTGTTGTCTTTGTTGCTAAAACTTAAATAAAAATGTGTCTACTATTTTTAATGCCTAAGGGCTGATTCAAATCCAACCTGGATGTGGAAAATCAAACCCGATCTGGGGTGATATTTAAGGCAAGCGCAAAAAGGGAAAAACAACTTCACCCATATCAACTATACCATAATCAATTTGGATGCTGTACCGAGTGGTGAGTGAAAGAAGCGAGAAAGGCATTTCTCAACCTGTGCAGTGTCTTCAGAGCTGCTGCAGGAGAAACCTGAAAAGTTAGGGAAGATTAAAAAGAATATAAATTTTCCTTATTAGGCAGAAGTTCTGGTAAATTACTGGTACATTTCACATATTAAATAATGACACCAATATAGATATAACCTAAGTACAGCTACATACCCAGGGTTGTAGGGTATATTTTGGGGCTGAATTTAAGAGACTTGAAAAGTGCACAACAAAATGTTTTAACAAAAGAGGAACGAAATTCTAGGAAAGTTTCATCTTTGTAATAATTTCCCTTTAAAAAAATAGACAGCTTATCAGTAAGAAAGCCTCTTAATAATCTATTTGACAATGTTACAGCTACATTTTCACAGTATATGTTCATAAACTTTAATTACTGGAATTAAAAGAGAGCAGCACATATGGTAAGACTATCTTAAAATGTAAAGTGACAGGGCTTCCCTGGTGGTGCAGTGGTTAAGAATCTGCCTGCCGGTGCAGGGGACACGGATTCGAGCCCTGGTCCGGGAAGATCCCACATGCCGCGGAGCAACTAAACCCATGCGCCACCCACAACTACTGAGCCTGCGATCTAGAGCACGTGAGTCACAACTACTGAGCCCGCATGCCAAAACTACTGAAGCCCATGCTCCTAGAGCCTGTGCTCCGCAACAAGAGAAGCCACTGCAATGAGAAGCCCGCGTGCCACAACTGGAGAAAAGCCCTCACGCAGTGATGAAGACCCAACGCAGCCAAAAATAAATAAATAAATAAATAAAAACTAAAAAAAAAAAAGTAAAGTGACAGATGTCTATAAATATTAAAATTCTGTAATTATCAATATAGTTCATTAATTATCTGTCTGGATCTTAAAAATAGGAATGATATTTATTCACAAACATTCAGCCATTTAATGAATAAGACCTTGTATGAGGAAAATAAGACACGACAAGCTGAGGCCTTTTTAGGGTTAGTGTTTTACTTCTAATCATCATGCAATCAGAAGTGGTGTGGTGACTTTTAATATGGTTTCATAGTGTGAATATTGCAAACCAGAGCTTAACTTGGATTTAAATAGACTGAATTTCCTCACGATTCTTCCTGAGAACTAAAGAAAAACAGTGTATCTAGTGGGATCATGTATATTGACAGGAAATAATTAGAATGTTATCTGACCGTTGGATAACATTAATATTAGAGTAAATAAAATCTTAGTAATGCTCGGCTTTTCTTCCACTGGGGAACCTCATGGGGGTTTGGGCAGGGTGACTGAGAGCTTCCTCTCAAGATTATCTAAACCAGGACTTTTCCGAAGTTAATCTTCATACTAACTGTCTTGGGATATGGGTTCAGGGTGGGGCAGAGATGCTAGGCTGCTAGTCCCAGGACTTTAAGCAACAAGGTCTGGACCATCAGCCACCAAAGATTTTGATGTATTTCATACCTATCGACACCTTTATACAACTTGGCATATAAAAATTTTACAAACATCTCTAAACAACATGCTCATTATTTATTGTCTGTCCTTTAGCACTGATTCCTTTAGAGAAATCTGTTCCTCAGGGCAAACTCCCCAGTGGAAATCGCTATGAACCCGGCAGGGGAAATTCCTGTCTGGCATTAACCACGGTTATCCCAGCCCTCTAAGAAACGCAAATGCTCAAAATGGTCACCATAAGTGAGAAAGTGGGAGGATATTATAATTCTGATGATTTAAATACAGGAGTCTCTGTATTATGAGATATTCTGAAGTAATGTGGTAAATGATTTCCACTTGCCTTTTCAAATTACGAGTGTACTTGCTTTTGGCTATGGTGGGGGGTGGGGGGAGGGCTTTGTATGATTACATTAATTCCTTTGAACAGGGGAGCCGCGTGGAGATCCAAGCCCACCCCATCGGCATTCCCCTGTGCCTAGAGGGCAGGGGCTGGACAAGGCACCATTCCTTACTGTTTCCTCTTTAGACACTGCCAGAGGCTGCATGAGAAGAAAGGACTGTGGGCATCTGAGACTTGGAATTGGAATTCCAAGACCGTCCCAAGTCAAGGTACTTAGCCGGATGCCTGCATACGCCTTGATGCTCCAGCTCATCCTGAGTGCTCTCCACGACAGACTTTCAGCTCCCCTTTCCTCACCCAAATGTGCCTGACCTATGTCCGTGTTTCTCAAGGCAGGGATGGGTGACTGCAAATTATCCAATGTTTCATGAAATGAAAGAGAACTGCTTTGTTTGTCTGAGCCTTCTCTCCATCTTTTCATGTTCAAATGTCCCCTGTCCTTCACAGTCCACGTGGATGCCACCTCCTCCTTGGAGCCTTCTTGATCCCCACAGCTTACAAAGCTCTACCCCTATAGGACGAGGCTATTGCACTCGTGGCACTCACCTCCATCTGCCTGATGTTATACATGAGTACCAGGTCTCCCCTAAAACACTGCCAGCTCCATGAGGGCAGAGACTGTCTCACGTATCTCTAGCAGGCACTCAGGAAAGATTCTGGAAAGAAGGCACAAATAAAGGCTACTATGTCCTAATGCCTGCCAAGGTGTTATTACAAACTAAAATAAAGCTCTTCTTATCCTTATAACATGTGTCACCTTATCTTCGATAATTCTAATGCCCCTTATATAGCATATTAAAATTGCTCAAGCATTTTCATAGCATTACTTTTCAAGCCAACGTAAATTTCCAATGTTGTGTCATGCACGTGATATTTGGAGGACAGTGCACCTGTTCTTTTGCCCCCATTACAACCAGCCGTTGGCTGCCTGCACCTAAATTAGAGATGTGCCCGGCTGACAGCTCTCTGGTTCCACAAAAAAGCCATAGCAGGAGCACAGCATGACGTTAGCTCTCCAGCTCAGGTGAGGTGAAAAACCCTTAGTCCCGAAAGGAAGTGTTCTGCTTAATATATTAACAGGGTGAGTGGTATATTTTTTCCCTTCCTCTCCTCCTCTTCTTCCTCTTATTTTTTTTAAATTAATACTCCTGTTCCCACAAACCTATTTTACTAGATTCAAATTGCCATTTTGTTTCCTTCTACTTTTCATCTACATGAACTTCTGTTGTTCTCACTAGTCCTTCTTTTTCTATGTCTTGTAAGTTTTCACCTCTTCTTTTCTACTTCCCAATTTATTTTTATTGTCTAACCATTTGCCACAGACTGAATGTTTATGTCCCTCCAAAATTCATCTGTTGAAACCTGACGCCCAATGTAACCATATTAGGAGGTGGCGCTTTTGGGAGATGCAGAGCCCTCATGAATGGGATTAGCGCTCTTCTACAAAAGACCCCAAAAAGGTCCCTTACCCCCTTCCACCACACGAGAACACAGTGAAAAACAGCTGCCTATGAACCAGGAAGCAGGTCACCCCCCTCACCAGCACTGAATCTACCAGCGTCTTGATCTTGGACTTCCAGCCTCCAGAACTGTGAGTAACACATTTCTGTTGTTTATAAGCCACCTGGTTGGTGGTATTTTGTTAAAGCAGCCTGAACGGACTAACACAACATCTAAAATGTGGTGTCTATAATGGTCCTCTTATTTATTTTTTTAGTGATCATTTGTTTTCTCTTGTTTCATCAGTGTCTCTATTTTATAAATTTTCTATGCCATCATTTCCTCTATTATTTCAATTATTTTTCCATTTAAAATCTAGATGGTCCAAAACCAAAATGAAACAAACAAAAAACCAAGTTCAGAGAATTACACTACAAACACCTGGGCCCACTATTCTGCTAAATTGGCTTCAGATTTTAATTTTCTTGGGAAATAAAATTTAAAAAAATAGGTCAAGCAAGTTCTTTTCTATTCCTGTTTGAATAAAAACAAAGTGTTATCATGAATTGATGTTGAATTTTATCAAGTGCTATATCTGTGTTTTCCAAGATGCTCTCGTTTTTTCTTTTAATCTGTTAATGTGACAAATAACATAAAAGCAATTTTCTAATTTTAAACCATCTTGGCACTCTGCAATTAATCCAATTTGTTTGTGATATATTCTTTTATTTCTATATTGCCAAAGCTCAGTTTGCCAAAATTTACTTAGGATTTTTGTAACAATGTTTGCAGATGAGAGCCTTTGTAACTTTCCTTTCTTCCACTATTCTGGTCTGAGTTGGGAAGCATTTCCTCATTTGCTATTTCAGAGTTCTTATACCATCCAGATAATCATTTGTTATACACTTAACACTTTTGGGGTTAGGTTTTTTGGTTGATTTTTAACTACTGATAAAATTCTTCCATGACTTTTGATATTCAGCTTTTCTGTTCCTTTTCCAGTCCCTTTTGATAAGTTATATTTATTTGGGGAAATTGTCCATTTTACATGTTCCCAGCATTGGCATTAAGTTGTGAATAGCACTCTCTTCTGGTTTTCAAAATCTCTGCTCCCTCTTCGCAAAAGTTGTCTTATTTAGTCTTAGTGCGTTGTGTGTGGTGTGTGTGCTTAATCTCATTTTTTTCCTGCTCCATCTTGCTTGCAGGCCTTACCATTTTATTGCAGTGAATCAGTTTTGGTTTTTATAATCTTCATCATTGTTTCTTTGTTTTCTATTTTATTAATTTATGCTTTCTCTTAATTCCTGGTATCTCCTATTTTCGGGTTCATTCTGCTGAGTGTATATCTCATTCTTTTTCCAGTCTTTTTTTTTTTTTTGCTAAGCTATGGCATTTAAGATTATACATGTCCTAGTCACTGCCACTTTTGATGGACCCTGCGTGTTTCTATTTGTTTCATTTTCATGATCATTCAGTTACAGACTTATTTTCTAAGTGGAGAAGCAGTTTTGGGTTGTGATAAAGAGGATGGTTCTGTAACCGAAAGTGGCGTCCGGCTGCTCGCTGCTCAAAAGCACAATAATGAGGCCAGGTTGGTGGAAAGGAAGGTTTGCTTTATTTTGGTTGCCGGCCACCGGTGCGCGGGAGGGCGGATGCCCAAAGGCCCACTCCTCGCAGCCCCACAACCAGGGGGCAAGAGCTTTTATAGACAGAGGGAGGGGCTACGTGCAGAAACAAGGCAGCTGGCTCTAACAGTCATCTTGAAAATGGTCATTGGTGGTCTGACCAGCGTCATCTTGATTGTGTAGGTACAGTTAATCTTGAGTTCCAGGATCAGTTTGTTTCCATTTCTTTGAGGCCAGTTCTCAGAATTGTGGCAGCTTATGTCATGGCTACATCCTGGTCATCATGTAGTTAACCTCTTCCACCTGGTGTGGGTTTCTGTAGCTACAAGACAGCTCACAGGATACGGCTCAGGATATTATCTGTAGCCCTTGAGGAGGACCTAAAGGTCCTTGACTTTGCTTAATGACTAAACTATTATTATTTGGTCTCCTTTGACGGTTTTCCTTCGTTTCTGCATTTTCTCACTTCTCTGATTAAACTTATTCTTTGGCTTAAGTTTTTCCACAGACAAAAGGCAGGTGGAGGACCTGGGGCAGGGGGGCAAGGACCGTAGGGTCCTGCTCCGTTTCAGTTCTGCCTCTTGGACAAGTTAATGAACCACTCTGTGCCTCAGTTTCATTATCTGCAAATGGAGATAATGATAGTTCTTATGGCACAGGGTCTTTACAAGCATTAAGTTGGCTAATCCATGAAAGATGCATTGAAGAGTGCCTGGCACAGTCATCGCTCAGTTAACATTAGCAATTATCATTCCATTATAATTTTTTATTTACTATGTTTTAGAAGTTCTTTTAAATTTCAAAATATATGAAACTTAGTTGTCTACTGTTATTAATTTCAAGTTAATAGCATTGAGGAAAGAGAATTGTGGCCAATATGATAAAAATGCTTTGGTATTTGCTTTGTGGCCCTAAAATATCTTGCCACATATACGTAAAAATTATGTCTATTCTCTGTGGGGCATAGGGTTTTTTATATAGCAATTAGATCACACTTGTTGTGTTATTAAAACATTATGTGTCTTTGCTAAACCCATACCTGCCTGATCTATCAATTACAAAGAGTGATGTGGTTAAAAACCTCTCCTTACCCTGGTGCTTTTGTTTATTTCTCTTCTGTCAGTATTTGCACTTTACATTTGAGGCTGCGTCATTAGGTGCATGCAATTTCAGAATTATATTTTTAGGTGAATTCATTCATTATTTAACGATTTTCATGATCCCCAATAACGCTTTTCACCTTCAACTCTTTGATGCCCAGTATCGTTATAGCTCACAAGTTTTGTGCTTTTTTGCTTCTGTTTTGGTATATGTTTGGTTTTGGGTTTTTTTTTGATTCTTTACTTTTAACCTTTCTAGGTCATTATGATTTAAGTATATCTCTTGAACACAGAATATAGCACAAATTTTTAAAATACAATTTTTAACTGATATTGTATCCATTTAGGACTACTGATATATTGGATTTATTTCTACCATCTTATTTTCATGCTACTTTCCATACTTTGCTTCCTATTTCTCCCTTCCCATCTCCTAGCGAATTAATAATTTTCATTGCCTCTCTCTTTTATTTCCAACTCGTTTGTAAGTTATGGTTCTACTTTTATTCTTTAGGAGTTACCCTTACTACTCATGATGTATATTTGACTTAAAGCCAAAAGTTAACCAATATCCTTACTCTCTTTTCAAATGTCACCAGGATTTCAAAATGCATTTTAAAATGCCTATAACCTTATATGTTACATTTTCCAGTAGTTTAGCTACAACATTGTTCACATATGCTCAAATTAGTCATTATTGTTGTTGCTAGTTTACAACAACAATAGCTAGTGCTTTTAAAATTTAGCCAAAATGTATACATTTGTTTGCTTTCTATTTATTCTCGCAATTCAGTCTTCCCTTCTAAGTGTAGTTTTATTCTTCCTGAAGAGGAAAATTAAATGATGCTTTGGGTACGAGTCTGTTAAAGTAAATACACTGTCATGGTCCAAGTACCCCCCCAAACCAAGAAATGACTGTAAACCGACATCTGTGGGCTGGGACCGTGGGTATTTGCCGAATCTACTCTTTCCCTGAGGTTACTGTCTTTCAAGGGCTCCACATTTACGTGGGGATCTCAGTTCCTACCTTTGCCCACAGGAGGCCCAAGGCCCCGTTTCTTGTACCCACGGGAAGGTTAAACCCAAGTCCCTATTTCCAAGGGACACTTTGCTGCTGCTTCCAGCCATGTGCTCACAGCTCCCCATACTTCTCTGGGTGATGCTTTCTTGAGCACTCAGCTCTACATTTTAGAGAATAGTTGTTCCATTTTTATTAGCATTTCTAGGAGTTCTCTGGAGGTGGGTTTTCAATATATTTCAGGCACAATATTGTCAAGACCTAAGGCTTAGATCTACAGCTTATGTCAAAAAATGGGATCATATTTTATTTATTTATTTATTTTAAATGGGATCATATTTTAAATCAAGCCTCCCTCTTTGATACTATCGTATATACCTTTCCTCTCTCCCAAAGGCTTAAGTAAATACTGAAACAAATTACATTAAAATAAAGTCTTAAAATAACTCTCAATAACCACTTTTGCTCTGAGCAGCACCTGTCTTCCACTCCCTCAAAAATGGGAAGAAGATCGTTTTTCATGGATGGGTTCCTCTTACACCTTTCCTTTTATTACGTAGACAGTTTCCGAGACAGGTTTGTTGATGCTACTGTGAGTTACGGATTCACTTTGAACATTTAAAGTACAAAATGGTTCACAGAAATGAAATGTTTCTGCACTAGAGAGGCAAACTGCCAACAGTTTATAAGAATAGGTTCCGGACTTCCTTGGAGCAGTGGTTAAGAATCCATCTGCCAATGCAGGGGGCACGGGTTCGAGCCCTGGTCCGGAAAGATCCCACATGCCACAGAGCAACTAAGCCCATGCGCCACAACTACTGAGCCTGAGGTCTAGAGTCCCCGAGCCACAACTACTGAGCCTGTGTGCATAGAGCCTGTGCTCCACAGCAAGAGAAGCCACTGCAATGAGAAGCCCGCACACCATAACAAAGAGTAGCCCCCGCTCTCCGCAACTAGAGAAAGCCCGCAGGCAGCAACGAAGACCCAATGCAGACAAAAATAAATAAATTTAAAAAAAAAAACTTAAAAAAAAAAAAAGAATAGGTTCCGGCAAACCCCTTTCCCAAGAGCCTAAGAACCAGGTGTTCCTTGTGTGGAATATTTATTACAAACTCCTGAAACACTGAAGATGTCAATTGCTCTTCAGAAGACCTGTTCTTTAGCACTAAGTTATGTACAGTGGCTGTCCCCAAGGGTCTAATTTTATCCTTTCACGGGTCAGACATATGCACACACACGTCTTTAAAAAAAAAATCAAAGTCTCTGGAAAAGATTCTTTTTTAAAAAATTTATTTTATTTATTTACTTTTGGTCGTGTTGGGTCTTCGTTGCTGTGCACGGGCTTTCTCTAGTTGCCGTGAGTGGGGAGCTACTCTTTGTTGCGGTGCGCGGGCTCAGTAGTTGTGGCGCACGGGATTAGCTGCTCCGTGGCACGTGGGATCTTCCTGGACCAGGGCTCGAACGCGTGTCCACTGCATTGACAGGCGGATGGAAAAGACTCTTGTTGGGCTCAATTCTCTCCTTGTAGCCAAGGAAGAAGAAATAGCAATAGAAAGAGAAAGAAAAACCAACCCCCCCTCCCCCCCTGCTCTGATCAAGAGAAAGAAAAGACTTTTCTAGTTCATGAAAGTCAGTATCTTAGAAAGGTCTGGGCGGCTCAAGGGGAATATCACCACAGCAAAACATTACGGGTTCCATCTTCACGTTTCTCACAATGAGTAAAATGCCATCATGCTTTTTATTGATGCTTTGAGCCATATAACAGATACAAACGTAGAGTTTAACACAAGCACAGGTGTAACAATGACCCAAGTCAAGAAACAGCAAATGATGGTTGTCAGAGAGCAGCTCCTTAACCATCATTTCCTGGTCGCCCCGCCCCATGCCCCTTCCTCCCTATGCAGGTCACGCTCGCATTATTTCCCCCCAAATATGCATTCCCAACAATACAAAATAGTTTTGCCTATTTATGAACATCATATGGACTTTCAAATAAAATCATGATGTTTATACTTTTTTGTGACATGTTCCCCCTTAGCATTGGTTCGTCCAGGTTGTCATGTGTAACTGTAATTCATTCATTAGCATTGCAATATAGTAATCGCCCTCTGACTCTACCAGGATTTACTTCCTTATTCTGTTGTTGATCCATCATATTTTATGGCGATAACCTCCTCCAAATCCTTGATGTTGACCATGTGCTTCCCAACTCCTCACCCCAGGGGAAAGCATCCAGCTCTTTAGATGCCGTGGGCATGGCATGTATTATTTTGGTCTTTCACACTCAAGAGAATCTGAAGTTGTTTATATTTTATTTGAAGTTCTTGGAATGTAAAAAGTTGCTTGGTTACTAGTGAATAATATTTTTCAAGGTATTTTTTCACCAGAAATCACAGCATTCATCTCAGATAAGGCACACGGTGAGTGGCCAGCAAGTTCTTGTGGGTGGTAATACTGATGACGCCTGCCTGGTTGGTCACCAGAAACACTTTCAAGCAGAGTTTTGAGTTAGGTATTTGTTAAGCACATCTTTCCTTTCCACACTGAACTGAAATTATTTAGGTTAAAAGAAATTCACCTGATACTTTTTAAATTTTTATTTATTTATTTATTAGTTTTATTTTTTGCTGCACCTTGCAGCTTGCGGGATCTCAGTTCCCCAACCAGGTTCTGAACCCAGGCCACAGCAGTGAAAGCCCTGAACCCTAACCACTAGGCAACCAGGGAACTCCCCACCCGACGCCTTTTAACAACCGAAAAATTGTGAACGTAGCAGTGTCATGAAGAGGAATGAAAGAAAAATCAAGCTCCAGATCCACTTTGAAGCCCCGTTTGTTGGTGGTCTCTTTAGCTCTGTCACCTTCCCCCACAATGCCCGGCAGCTTGTGTGGTGTCACCTGCTGCCAACTCCAAACCCACCAGGGCCAATGGACAGGAGAAATCTTACAGCTATTTTGGTGGGAGGCTGCGAGGTTTCCAGCAAACCATTAGTTGCTTTTTCCATGACGTTGTCTGATTGAATAATCTATAGCAGTAAAGTGCTTTTAACTTTTTCTTTTCCTTCTTAACTAGGAAATATATCAAATATAAATGATACCTAAAATATCTGTACAGTTCAAGAGAGTAATAAGGCAAACATCCGTATATAACCTGAACCAAGAATCAGAAGGTAGGCGGCACCCAAAAGTCCCTCCCTCATCCCCTCCTGTCCCCAGTAGAAACGATTGCCGTTTATTTTGACGTTTCTAAGAATCATTTCCTTGCTTTTTTTTTTTTTCAGTTTTATTGTCTATGAAAGCATAGTTTTGCCTGTTTTTGAATTTTATGTAAGTGGAATTTTATTGTATGTATTATTTTGTGACCTGCTTCTTTTTTTCAATTGTGGTAAAATACACATAGTATAAAATTTACCACCTTAACCATATTTAAGTGTACAGTTTGTGGCATTAAGTACAGTCACATTATTATGCTATCATCACCACTATCCATCCACAGAACTCTTTTTGTCTCACAAAGTGAAACTCTGTACCTGTTACACAATAATTCCTCATTCCCCACTCCCCACAAGCTCCTAGCAACCACCATTCTACTTCTGTCGCTATGAATTTTACTAATCTAGGTACCTCAAATAAGGGGAGTCATACAGTATTTGTCCTTTATCGACCGGCTTATTTCGCTTAGCATAATGTCCTCAAGGTCTCCATGCTGTAGCATGTATCAGAATTTCATTACTTTTTAAAGCTGAAAAACTTTCCATTGTATATATGTCTGCCGCATTTTGATTACCTATTTATCCATTGATGGACACTTGGGTTCTTCCACATTTTGGCTGTTGTGAATAATGCTGCTATGAACATGGATGTACAAATATCTCTTCGAGTCCTTGCTTTCAATTCTTTTGAGTACATATACAAAAGAGGAATTGCTGGATCACACGGTAGTTCTAGTTTTAATTGCTTGAGGCACTGCCACACTGTCTTCCACAGCAGTAGCACTGCTTTACGTTCCCACCAACAGTGCACAAAAGTTCCAATCTCTCCACATTCTCATCAACACTTGTTATTTTCTGTTTTTTTTTTTTTTTTTTTGCGGTACGCGGGCCTCTCACTGCCGTGGTCTCTCCCGTCGCGGAGCACAGGCTCCGGACACGCAGGCCCAGCGGCCATGGCTCACGGGCCCAGCCGCTCCACGGCACGCGGGACCCTCCCAGACCGGGGCACGAACCCGCGCCCCCTGCATCGGCAGGCGGACTCCCAACCACTGCGCCACCAGGGAAGCCCTGTTGTTTTTTTAATAGTGGCCATACTGATGGATGTAAGGTAGCATCTCACTAGTGTTGATTTGCACTAATGATTAATAATGTTGAGCATTTTTTTCATGTGCCTATTGCCATTTGTGTATCTTTTTTGGATAAATATTTATTCATGTCCTTTCTCCATGTTTTAAATGGGTTGCTTGTTTTTTTGTTGTTGTGTTGCAGAAGTTCTTTATATAGTCTGGATATTAACCCCTTATCAGATATATAATTTGCAAATGTTTCTCCCATTTTGTAGGTTGTTTTTTTTCTCTCTAATTTTGTCCTTTGATGCACAGAAGGCTCTAATTTTGATCTAATTTTTTGTCTGTGTTTTTGGTAACATATCCAAGAAATCTTTGTCAAGTCCAGAGTTCAAGAAGATTTCCCCCTATGTTTTCTTCAAAGAATTTTATAGTTTTAGATCTTAGTTTTATAGTTTTAGATCTTTGATTCATTTTGAGTTAATTTTTGTGTATGGTGTAAGGTAAGAGTTCCATCTTCATTCTCTGCTGTCTATACCCAGTTTTCCCATCACATTTGTTGAAGAGACTGTCCTTTTCTCATTGAATGGTTGTCAACAATCATTTGACTGTACATATAAGGGTTTATTTCTTGGCTGTCTATTCTATTCCATTGGTGTGTATGTCTGGCTTTCTGCCAGCACTAAACTTTTGTGATTACTAGAGGTTTTTAGTAAGTTTTGAAACTAGGATGTGTGAGACCTCCAACTTTTTCTTCTTTTTCAAGATTATTTTGAGTATTCAGGGTCCCTTGGGATTCCATATGAATTTTAGGATATGACCTGCTTCTTTCATCAAATGTCAGATGCTTGTGAGTTTCTCCTGGGTTGCACATAGTGGTAGCTCATTTGTTTCCAAGGCCACCTTTTTTTTTTTTTTTTTTTTTTTGCAGTACGCGGGCCTCTCACTGTTGTGGCCTCTCCCATTGCGGGGCACAGGCTCCGGACGCACAGGCTCAGCGGCCATGGCTCACGGGCCCAGCTGCTCCGCGGCATGTGGGATCTTCCCGGACCGGGGCACGAACCCGTGTCTCCTGCATCGGCAGGCGGACTCTCAACCACTGCACCACCAGGGAAGCCTTCCAAGGCCACCTTTATCCAGTCTACTGTTGTTGGACATTTGGGTCCTTTCCATTAGGGCTACCAAGAACAGGGCTGCTATGCACGTTCTTACACAAATCTCCTGGCACAGATATGTAACAGTTTCTCTAGGATGTATGCCTAGGCATGGAATTAGTGAGTCACATGGTATGGTCATACTCAACTTTACAGAGTAGTGTCAAACTATTTCCTAAAGGGTTGATACCTATTTTCGCTCCCACTAACAGTATGTAAGAGATCCCATTGCTCCACATCTTCATATATTTACCAAATTTTGTTTATTACAGCAAAAATATTAGAAGCAATGTAAATATCTATCAATGGGCAGTTGGCTAAATAAGTTATGATAGTCATAGAGTGGGATATTTTTCAACCATTAAAAATGACACGGACAGCTAAGCTTTATTGAGCGAGGCACTTTACATACATCATCTAATTTGTTCCTTACAACAGCTCCATGAAGTAAATATTATTATTCTACCCTTGTTACAGGAGAAGAAACTGAGACACAAAGATAAAAAATTGCTCGCCCAATTTCACGTAGCTCATAAATAGAGGCCAGGATTCATTCCAAGGCAAACTGACTCCATAGTTATTATAAAATGGCCCAAAATAAAAATTTAAAATCTAACAAAAGTAATCAAGAAAACCAGAAATAAGCAAATCCCTTTAGTCTTCAGGCTACCTAACCTTTATACGCAATTCTGTGGATTTCTTTTCACCGAAGCTCACAAAAACAAATACAAATTTTCCTCCATGGCCACTCTTTGAGGCACAATCAAAAGGGTTATGTCATTCGAAGAGTTACTAAAAGTCAAAATAACACTGGAAATATATTTCTCATGCCTAACAACAGGGCCATTCAAAATCCTTTTTGTTTGCAAAATACTCAAAATGTGATACATTTATGCTTTGTCAATCAGCTCCAACATGTTAGTAGTTTTTAGAAACTGGAAGAGGACTTTCCTGGTGGTGCAGTGGTTGGGAATCCGCCTGCCGATGCAGGGGACACGGGTTCGAGCCCTGGTCCAGGAAGATCCCACGTGCCACGGAGCAACTAATCCCATGCGCCACAACTACTGAGCCTACGAGCCACAACTACTAAGCCCACGTGCCACAACTACTGAAGCCCGCGCACCTAGAGCCTGTGCTCCGAAACAAGAGAAGCCACTGCGATGAGAAGCCCGCACACCGCAACGAAGAGTAGGCCCCATTCGCCGCAACTAGAGAAAGCCCGTGCCCAGCAGCAAAGACCCAAAGGCCAAAAAAAAAAAAAAAAAAAAGAAAGAAATTGGAAGAGCCGCCAGCTCCTGTTTTAGAAATCCTCTCTGTCTGCCAATATCCCTTCCTTTTCACCCCATCGTCTCCTCTTCTCAGCTGATGGCCTCATGTCCTGCTTCATAAAGACAGGCACCACCCCAACTTCCTGTCCCCTAAAGTAGAAGCTCCCCGATCTGCTGCCCTCCCCTCCTCCTTCCACAGCAGAGAGCATCTCTCCCTGTAGCAAAGGTCCCCCCCCGCCCGCCGTGCTCTCCACCCATCACTTCCCGCTCCCTCAGGAAGCCCCGTGCACCGATGATTCCTTCTCCTTCCACTTCTCCTTCTCCATTCAGCCTCTCCCATAAGCGTATGTTCCTGCTCTGGTAGCTCCCATCTTAACAAACAGACAGACAGAGGATGAACTGGACATCCGGTTAAGACGGTGCAGCGTGTTCGTGCTCTGACGCACTCTTTTTCTCGAAACGTATAGTAATAAGAGAGAAAATATAAAAACAGAAGTCAGAAATGCAAACTGAGCTCAAATACAAGAAAACATCACGATGGACCCAAAACAGAACAGAACTGCAAAGCAATAGGCCAGCTGGTCTCCAGATCCAGATGAGGGTGATGAGGTGGAAGGATGCTAAGCCAGGCCAAGGGCTAAGCCAGGCTCGGGGCCGAAGCTGGGGCCAGAGTTGTGACACCGCCGGCTCCTGGAAGGAGGTGGAAGCCAATTGTTCCTGAACCTTCTATCAACCACATCTTTTATTTGCTGTGTTCTGATGATTTTGACCCCTGGGGCCCGGCTGACCTCGGCGAGACTGCCCCCCACCCAAAGGTTAGACAATTCCTAAAGATGGTAAACATCTCTACCAGGACCCAGTAACGTGCTAGGGACTTTCTCAAGGAGCATATAATTCTCTGCTAGGAATGGCAAGGCCCTGCTCTGGAATCCCGGGGGCCTGCACTGCGATTCTCCCACGGGGGCTTGCAGCAGGCTGCACGCCGCATCTTCCTCGCCACTGACACCTCCAGCCCCACAGGGTCTGCGGCATCATATGGCCCAGGTAAGGCTGCTGGCGCCACCAGAGCCTGAACATGTGCCAGAGCCCTTTGTGCTCCACGCAAAGCTGGCAGCCTTCACACCGTCCAGCAGGTGGAGGCGACAGTACTCTCAGCTGTGGAAGGCCCTGCTTCCAGAGCCCAAGGGTATCCCACCAGGGGCAGTGCTTCCTTCCCTCTGGTAAGGATGTTATTTTAGAGAAGATGTCCCAGGATGCGCCGGATCTCTGAGCTCTAAAGTCTTCTGTCCAATGGCAGGACTCTGAGTCTTCACAGGGTTCATTTCCCGCCCTCTAGAGTATGTGTGTCTCACAGAGACTTCTTGGTCATCCCGTCTCATTGAAGTGAGACCATCCGTCCATCCCAGCGTCTCCTGACTCTACCGTTTGCCTGGGTACCTCAGGCCTTTCCACTTAGCTGCGTACTGGTCATCCCTTTCTCCAGGCTTCCAGGAGCCACCCCAGCAAGGACTTCTCCCCATCCCCTGGGGCCCTTGCCAGGATATTAAATCCCATCTCCCAAGAAATTGCTTATCCAGTGTCACATTCCACTAGCCTTGATTGAGCATCTTTAAAATTTAATTCCAGGGCTGCCCCCCCGGCTCCTGCCAGCAGATGCTGGACGCTTCCTGTCATTCTTTTGGTGTATGGTCTCTTTCCTCCCTTATCATGCCCAGTGCATCTTCAGCTGGGTTGCACTGGGACGTAACCCTAGTGATCCTTCTGGCTGCCAAGAGAAGAGGTGGGGACCCCCAAGAGGGGACAACTGTTGCCTCGTAGGCAAGGTCTCTGCAGTGTCTTCCCATCTAGCAGAAGTGCTAACTCTGACTGGGGAAGGGTGGGCACCCCTGTAAGCCTGGAGGATGGAGGTGGCTGGTGGTCACAGAGCTGACATGCGCAGGGCATCCATTCAGGTGACTCCATCGTATGTTTCAGAGTCTCAGGTTTTCCCCAACGGGGCTCAAATTTTTGTGTTACAGGCCTGCCTTGGCTAAGCTTGCAGACGTCTCTAACAGCTGTCTTCAGCCTACTCTCCTCTGCGTCTGCTCTTCCACCGCAGGAGAGAAGGGCCCCGCTGTAAGTTACCACTGAGGCTCACACTTAACCGTTAACTGCCCTCAGTTTCTCATTATCCCTCTGCAGGGCATCAGTACAATTTAACAGTAACCAGTCAACTCGGTTTTTGTAGGCATGGCTCCCCCATATCGCTTGAGTGCCTGCATCATTGCTGTAGCCCTGGCACTGGGGCATTTTTTCACATCACCGCTGGTGAAATCATTAGTAATTAAGCCTCCACCCTGTGCCAAGACGCTTCGCGCCCCACCGACCAACCGGGTTGGCGTCCTCTTGGCCCACTTAGCAGTGCGTGGGGCAATCTCAGACGCACATTTCTCATCTACTGTCTTGGGTTAATCCTGGTACCACTCGGGCTAGTTGAGGTGCTCCAGGAAGCAGACACCAAGACAAGACTAGACATGCAAGGATTTATGAGGGGAAATGCCCGTGAAGGAAAATGAAGAGGCATAAAGGGAATGGCGGGGGCTTAGGGACCTACCGCACTGCAGTTCAGGCCCCTGTGAAGGAGACAAGGAAGGGTGGAAGGTTAGGTGGGAGAGTCTTAAACTGCAATGCAGTGTTAAGAAAGTTCAGTAAGGCCGGAGGGGAGTCCTTGAGCCAAAGTCACGTGTCAAAGGAGTCTCATGTCTCCCATAAACAGGTTTTCCTCTGGGTCCTTGCTGTGCCTGGACGTGTCCTCTGCGTGAATGTGGTCATGGGCACCAGAGCACAGCAGCTGGCGGCAACAGCTATTTATGCTCTTAGTCGCCAGATATCTGAGAGGTGCATGTTCATGGCCGCCAGAGACACCTCAGACACTGGGATGCACAGGCATATGCTGTGAAGCAGCTGCTTTTATGCGTCAAGGAGTAAAAAAACTAGCTTGAAAATATCTCCAGGAAACCAGAAACTATAAACATTTGCATTAACAAAGAAACAAATAGAACCTCTAAAATTGAAAAACTCTGTAACTGAAATTAATTAGTCAAAAAGAGTTTCACAGCAGGCGAGACAGAGCTAAAGAGAACATTCCTGAACCGGATGTTGATGTTGGTCAGAAGAAATTATCTAGAGCGCAGCACAGAAGACAAAAAATACAGAAGAGAGGATTAAAGGCATACAAGATAGAAGAGGAGGGTCTGATATACATTTATTGAGAGTCTAGAGAGGATGAAATGAACAAGTAAAAGACCATATTTAAAAGGATAATAACTAATGACTAATAAAAGAGACAAATCCACAGATTTAAGAAGTTCATCAAATCTTGAGCAGGAAAAAAGAAAATCCACATCTAGACACATCAAAGGAAACTAAAACAAAGCAAAAGAAGTTTCTGAAAAACCCTAAAACAATACCAATTATTTTAAAATCCAAAGAGAAAGACCTTAAAACCAGCCAGAGGGGGAAACATGAATTACCTTGGAAAGAGCTACAGTCAGACTGAGACCTAAGTCCTTAACAGCAACAAAGGAAGCTTAAAGGATGAGATTTTTCAACGTGCTAAGAGACCATAATTGTCAGCCTAGAATTATTTCAGGGAGGAGAGCAAATAAAGACATTTTCATTCAAACAAAACAGAGAGTTCACCACAGCAGAAACTCACTAAAGTAAATGCTAAGGGATATACTTTAAAATTTATTTTATTTATTTATTTTTGTCTGCGTTGGGTCTTCGTTGCCGCGCGCGGGCTTTCTCTAGTTGCGGCGAGCGGGGGTTACTCTTCCTTGCGGTGCGCGGGCTTCTCATTGCGGTGGCTTCTCTTATTGCGGAGCATGGGCTCTAGGCACGCGGGCTTTAGTAGTTGTGGCATGTGGGCTCAGTAGTTGTGGCGCACGGTCTTCATGACTCCGCGGCATGTGGGATCTTCCCTTAACAGGGCTCGAACCCGTGTTCCATGCATTGGCTGGCGGTTTCTTAACAACTGCGCCAACAAGGAAGTCCAGGGATATACTTTTAAAAAGGAAAATAATCCCATATGGAGGGCCAGAGATGAGGAAGGAGTGAATAGCAAAGGAAATCATAAATGCTTGGATAAATTTAATAAGCACTGACTGTATAAACCAATAATAATGACGTCTTTGGGGATTTAAAAATTGATACAAAGGTAATTGGTATAATCTCTATGGACGGAAACTTGGCAATATCTATCAAAATTACAAATGTACATGCCCTTTGATTTAGCAATCCCACCAAGAATTCTAAGAATTTATTTGAAGGTTACATAGTTCTTATTATAATTAGTCTTCCCAAATGCTTTGATTACAAATAAGACTATTTCAGATATGTGCACACTTAGTGGAACTAACAGAATCCTGAAATTGTGTGATTCTTCCCAAATTCTTTGATTCTTACTGGCTCTGTGTTTGTTTACCCCCACTGGATTTATAGCAACTTCTATTTCTAAATGTTTTACAATTGAATCACAATTTAAATGCATTCAGGAGATCATGTTATTTAGAGATTCCGTGATAAGTTAATCTATGAAGTTACAAATCTTTTTAATATTATAAACAAAATAGCCCCTAATTTATGTTTTTTAATTGCCGAAAAGTCTCTTGTTGAAGCGGACTACATTTCAAAAGCTTTTATCTACTTGTTTGAGTTCAAATGAATTTTCCCTAAAAGCAGTTTTATCAATGATGATTATGCTTACAAACAATCTCAAGCAAGCTGATATAACCCACAATGAGCTGGAAAATAGAAAAAGGAAAATTTACTATGGCTAGAAAATAGAAAATCGATGAAGAGAATTAGAAATATTTTTCTTCAATGTTGGTGCCTCAGGAAAAATGAGTAAAAATAGTGTAGATGCAATTAGACGGGAAGACAAAAAGCATCTTTTGTGAAACTCTGGGCCCTTTGGAAGCCTTTAGAAGTCTGTGGAAAACTTATAAATTGTATGATTTCCTTTTTCCTTGGAACAATGTCTAACAGCATAACATTTTCGCTTTAAGTCATGGTTAGTGTCATTGGTGGTGCCCAAATGGAAGCTAAGAAAGAAGAATAGAGCTAACCATTTCTAAAGGAACGGAGAAAGAACTGGGAGAGTATGGGGGACAGAGAGGGTAAAAGAGAATGAGTCCGTTCCCAAGAAAGCAATTGCATGAGATTAAATAAACTAAATTGTAAATGGTAAAAAAGGAAAAGTAGACAGGGACAGGTATGTCCCCTGAGGAATGATCACAATCCCTGGCCCTCATGTAAGCTCAATAAATGTTTACTGAACACAGCCGACCTGGACTGAACTGGACGGAGGATGCCCGGGAGAGAACAGCTTGGGGGTAAATGTTAGTTACCCCTGTTGACCACCAGGTGGCAGCAGCATCTCATGACCTCTCCGGTGTCCCAGGAAAAACCCGGAGGGCAGGAAGAGGGGTCAGTCTACAGGTACTGAATTGTGTGTATGAAAGTTCATCAGTCAAGTGTTCATAATTGGGGAAGAACCTATATGACCTTTCTCAAATCAGGTGAAGTGCACTGGAGTAATATTATTGATGGAATTTTGGCCCCAAACTCCCTATCTAACTTAACCTAAAGTCATTGTTCTTCAACAATTTGCACCGCCCCCCCAAAAAAACTACATGTGTACATTTCTAA
The DNA here is from genome assembly GCF_949774975.1 of Lagenorhynchus albirostris. Lineage (NCBI taxonomy): Eukaryota > Metazoa > Chordata > Mammalia > Artiodactyla > Delphinidae > Lagenorhynchus > Lagenorhynchus albirostris. The sequence goes on along the minus strand of NC_083115.1, from coordinate 23,363,592 downwards.
CCATTAATATCAAGTTTAAAACACATGGACTGGGTGACTTAGCAACAGTTTTGATGACCGACCTTCAGAAAGAACTATTGCTACAAGGTGTTACCTTTTTAGTGGCAGCTGTGAACTGACCTATTTCTCCAAAATACAATTATTCCAAGCTCCATTATTTCAGACTGATTCATATATGAATATTCCTCTGGGTATTATTAAAGTAAAAATCAAGTGAAACAGATTAAAAACTATATTTAATGATCCCCAAAGAACCCCTTTTTTAAAAAAACCTTCTCTCTGCCCATGCTACAGAATGATACCAAGATAGTTTAAAAGTTTAAAGCAAGCTAAGCAGAAAGAAAAACAAAATGTTCGTAGAACGTGTTGACAAAGATTTGGATAAATCCTTAAGAAGATAGAAAACGTAACTGAGAGATAATGTGTTTTTCTTTTTCTCTTTTTTTCCCCTCATTTTTTTTTTCTCATTTATCTAAGCACTGACTGCTAGATTGGGATCACTTTTCATGAATTCTCCTTTCTCCGTGTACACACTGAAGGTTCACGCCTCTCTTCTCCTTCTGTACTCCCTGGCTGACGGTCCATCCTTCAGCACAGTTCTGTTTATCTCCTGGGGGAAAACTCCAAAATTATAGCCCTCACACAGATCTCCCTTTCCCTGCCAAGACTCGATCCTTTATCTGCTGAACACCTGCTACTGGGAATCTGTGAATCTTGGATTGCCCCAAGAACAAGATTGAAGTGAGGTTTCATTTCCTTTTCCTTACTAGGCAGGATTTCACATATGAATTCTAACATTTATGCAAGGCTTACTGGAAATGCATTTGATTGCAGTGGACTTGAGTCTTGGACTCTTGACACTTTCTAAGGAGTGCTTCTGGGCCTTGACCATTTGCAGTAGTGGGTGCAGGGCCATGGTATCCTTGAAGTTTTATAAATAGACCTAGGATGAATGAAGGATGCATACACCCATATTATTATCCTCAGGTCTACAGTTTAACGTGGATAAAATGTGATGAGGGCAAAACCACAATGAGATATCACCTCAGGTCTGTTAGGACGGCCATCATCAAGAAGCCAAGAGAGGGCTTCCCTGGTGGCGCAGTGGTTGAGAGTCTGCTTGCTGATGCAGGGGACACGGGTTCGTGCCCCGGTCCGGGAAGATCCCACATGCCACGGAGCGGCTGAGCCCGTGAGCCATGGCTGCTGAGCCTGCACGTCCGGAGCCTGTGCTCCGCAACGGGAGAGGCCACAACAGTGAGAGGCCTGCGTACTGCAAAAAAAAAAAAAAAAAAAAAAAAAGAAGCCAAGAGAACCGATGTGGGCGAGGATGAGGAGACATGGGAACCCTGTGCACCGTTGGAAAGATTGTAAATTGGTGCAGCCACTAACAGTATGCAGGCTCTTCAAAACGTTAAAAATATAACTACCATATGATCCAGCAATTCCACTTCTAGGAATATATCTGAAGTAAACGAAGACACTATGTCAAAGAGATATCTGAACCCCCAGGTTCACTGCAGCATTATTTGTAAGTGGCCATTTACAGATAAATAGATAAAGAAGTTGTGGTATGTGTGTGTGTGTGTGTGTATATACACACACACACACACACACATATACATATACATGTATTTCAGCCATAAAAAACAAGGATTTGCAGCAACATGGATAGACCTTGAGGGTATTATGCTAAGTGAAATAAGTCAGACAGAGAAAGACAAATACTGCATGAGCTCCCTTATATGTGGAATCTAAAAGACAAAACAAAAAAACCCAACAACCTCATAAGAAAAGAAATCTGACTTGTGGTTACCAGAGGCGGAGGGTAGGGGAAGGGGAAATTAGAGGAAGGTGGTCAAAGGAACAAATTTCCATTCATAAGGTAAGTAAGTACTAGAGATGTCATGTATAACATGATGACTGCTGTGTGATACGTAGGGAAGCTGAGACAGTAAACCCTAAGAGTTCTCATCACAAGGAGAAATTCTTTTTCTTTTTCTTTTTTTTTGTATCTACATGAGATGATGCAAGATACCTAAACTTTCTGCGATGATTGCTTCTCAACATATGTAAGTCAAATCATTAAGCTGTACACCTTAAACATATACAATGATGTGTGTCAATTATATTTCAAAGTGGAAAATGACAACAATAACAAAAGATGTGATGGGAGTCCATGATATTAAAAATAGCATTTATAAAAAAATCAGAATTCTCCTTTGTTCCATTTACCACGTAGGACCTACTTTGAAGGGAAGTCTTGTAATATACAGAAGACAAGGGCAATATACTTGCAGAATATAAATGCTTGCTTTCTGCAGGTTCGACAACCTACACTGATTCTGAAGTAGTCTGATACGGCAGCAGTGTAAAGTATATTTGCTGATTTTGTGGATTTTTAAAAAAATATCCTTTAAAGTTGAAAAGGAAGGCTATTTAATAGATCACAGAAAATCATGAATGCCAATGGAAGTAATTTGGGCTTTATTTGTTAAATTAGGCAACAAAGGGCCACTAAGATATTTTGGGAAGAAAATACTAGCATTTGTGTTTTAGGAAAATAACTCCTTGAAGGATGCAGATCCAAAGCTGAAGTCAGGGGAAATAAGGAGTAATTGCAAACTATTGGGCAACTGCTGATGAGCCCTGGACTTGTGAGGTGACTGGGACAGGTGAGAAGTATGGAAAACTTTGTGGGAATTGAGTTTATGGGGCTTGGGGACAAGGGAGCGGTGAGGGAAGGAAATAAGCGATGGTTGGGTGGTTTCATAGTTTGGGTCTCTAAGAAGATAGTGAAGTCATTAAGGGAGGGGGCGGGGCAAAAGAGGAGGAAAAAGTATGAAAAGACAGTGGGTTTGGCTGGAGGATTTATTAGTAAGACACAGCCGTGAAGATGTCTAACAGGCATCTGAGGAGTCTGTGTAGATCTCAGGAAGGGTGAAACTAGAGCTATAGATTTGGAATTCTTCTGTGTGACGGCCAGAGGTAGAGCCGGGAAAACGGATAATCATCACCTTGTGAGAAAACGTAGAAAGAAAGAGAAGGGTGCTGAGAAGGAACCTGGGGAACATTTCTATTCTGGGGTGCAGAGATGGCAGAGCAGCCAGTGGGGAGCAATGAGTAGCCAGAGAAAGGGGAGAAGCAGCAGGGTTCAAGGACAGGAAACCCAAGACCGCAGCCAGTTTCAAGGACAAAGCTTGAGACTGGGCTGTGGACTAGTTTGCTAAGGCTGCCACAACAAAGCACCAAAACATTAGTATTTACCACAGACCAAGTGGCTTAAACGACAGAAAGTTATTTTCTGAAGTCTGCAAGTCCAAGATGAAGGCGTGGACAGCGTTGTTTTCTCCTGAAGCCCTCTCTCCTCGGCTTGTAGAAAGCCACCTGTCTGCACATGGTCCTTCCTCTGTGTGTGTCTGTGTCCTAATCTCCTCTTATAAAGACACATTGGGTTAGGGCTCACCCCCATGACCACACTTCACCTTAATTATCTCTTTAAAGGATCTACTTTCAAATACAGTCACATTCCGAGACACTGGAGGCTAGGACTTCAGCATACGAACTGGAGCAGGATACAATCCAGCCCATAACAGGCTGGGAGAACTGAACATCGCTCACTGGCCAACTAAGGGATACGGATTGTAATGGGCAGAGTTAACCCTTACTGAGCACAAAGTACACGCTGGGCCACATCAGGAGCATCTCACGTGTGTTAACTCATTTTAGACTCATAACCACCCTATGAGGTAGGTGCTAGTATAATCATCACCTCTTTCTCCAGAGCAAGAAACAGAGGGACCAAGAGATAACTTGCCCAAGGTCACACAGCTGGTAGAGCCCCTCAGCTCAGTTTCTATGCAGTGGATTTTGGTCATGATTTCTTAGTTTACTATCAGCAGCAGAGATCTGCAGAAGTGGTGATGTTTCTGAATACTAAGTAAGACAGAAGCATTTTCCCATCAGCTGACACTGATTGCAGGCTTTCTTTGGAGTGAGGTGAATTCTGGTGGCTAGATGCAGCAGTTTGAGGAGAAAGGAAAAGAAACAACAACTAACAGATGGTTCTGATCAAAATGCCTCTGATTGGAAAGCTCAAAGAAAGTAACCCTAATATGACTTCAAATGTATTACATCTATTATGACTTCACACTTATTTAAATTGTGCTTCTTACTGGTGGGGCTGCAATCCAAGAAAGTACTGTAAAATGCGGGGAGCAAGTATTCAACATTGCACTTGTATGTCTACAAATAAGGGTATTTAAAAATTGTAGTATGTGCAAACTGCTTCTAATCCTGGATTTTCTAGTGATTTGGGCTTTATTGGTTTTTAATCAGAGAACTTGGACAACTCTTTTTGACTCCAGATTAGACTTTAATGTGGGAAGGCCGAAGAGAAAGAAACACGCACTAAGATACACACACATACACAGTCAAACATGTACACTTGGAAGTAAAGAAGTGAGAGGAGAAGAAATAAAATCAGGTCACTAAAAGAGAAATGCAAATCAAAACTACAATGAGGTACCACCTCACATTGGTCAGAATGGCCATCACTAAAAAGTCTACAAATAACAGATGCTGGAGAGGGTGTGGAGAAAAGGGAATCCTCCTGCACTGCTGGTGCGAATGTAAGTTGGTGCAGCCACTGTGGAGAACAGTAGGCAGGTTCCTCAGAAAACTAAAAATTGAATTACCATATGATCCAGCAATCCCACTCCTGGGCATATACCCAGACAAAACTATAATTCAGAAAGATACATGCACCCCTATGTTCACAGCAGCACTATTCACAATAGCTAAGATGTGGAAACAACCTAAATGTCCATCAACAGATGAATGCATGAAGAAGATGTGGTACATGTAAACAATGGGATACTACTCAGCCATAAAAAAGAATGAAATAATGCCATTTGCAGCAACATGGATGGACCATACTAAGTGAAGTAAGTCAGAAAGAGGAAGCCAAATACCATAGGATATCACTTATATGTGGAATCTAAAATATGAACCTATCTAGGGCTTCCCTGGTGGTGCAGTGGTTGGGGGTCCGCCTGCCAATGCAGGGGGCACGGGTTCGTGCCCTGGTCTGGGAGGATCCCATGTGCCGCAGAGCGGCTGGGCCCGTGAGCCATGGCCGCTGAGCCTGTGCTCCGCAACAGGAGAGGCCACAGCAGTGAGAGGCCCGCGTAAAGCAAAAATAAATAAATAAATAAAATAAAATAAAATAAAATATGAACCTATCTATGAAACAGAAACAGAAACATGAACACAGAGAACAGACTGGTGGTTGCCAAGGGGGAGGGCGTTGGGGGAGGGATGGAGTGGGAGCTATTATATACAGAATGGATAAACAACAGGGTCCTACTGTAAAGCACAGGGAACTATATTCAATATCCTGTGATAAACCATAATGGAGAAGAATATGAAAAAAGAATGTATATCTATCTATATATATATATGTAAGTGAATTCGTTTGCTGTAAGCAGAAATTAACACAACATTGTAGATCAACTATACTTCAATTAGAAAAAGGAAAAAAATCAGGTTACTAAAATTAAATTTCAAGCAGCACCCACCAGTGAGGGTTCCTAAGAGAAGGTGGTAGCCTGTCACTTTAATCTAGGAGAGAGATTCCCCAGGCAATGGCTCAAAAGACAGGAAATGGTTCTAGAAATGTCTCAGACGCAAGTCCCTTCTTAGACCCCTCTCCAGAAGAGCTGCCTAAACAGAGAAGGCAAAAGAGCCTGGATGAAGTTGCCTGAGGGTGAAAGTCTTCTGCGAAGACCGAGACCTACCGCCCCTGTTGAACGCCTGACCCATCACTGGCACAGCAGACCCTTTACTATACCAGGTCTCAGCACTACCTGCAGAAGGCTGTTGCTGCTGCACCAGCCCTCCTTGCTTCGTTGAACCACAGTCACGTTCCATTGGGAACATCTGACTGGCTAAGCTAAGTTAACGTACTGCCTGTACTTCCTTCCTGGTTCCCCCAGTGGAAGGCAGAACTCCCTGCCTACCGTCAAGGCTCCCAGAGTGGGGCTGCATCCAAGCTTAGGAAGAGGGTTCAGAGGTTGGGAAAAAAGAAAGTCCACTACAATTTTTAAACACTTGTTGGAGACACTGAAAAGTTTGAAATCATGGGATGTCTAAATTAGAAACCTAAAAATTCTTAACGTATTCAGTAAGGACCAAGTCCTTTAGAACATACTTTCTTTCCAAGGTAATGCAAATTACTTTTGGGGGTAAGGAGTTAAATGCAGAGGGATGGCAAAGAGAGACAAGACTGTCAGAAGCCAGAAGAGGGAGAAGAAAATGAAAAAGTGAACCAGCTCTGAATGGTGCTGCCCCGTTGTCTCAATGCTCCCTGCAGTTTCCTGAGGTGGGTACTTGAGTCCCCACATAACAAAAGAAAACCTGAGCTCAGAGTAAAGTGGCTGTTAGGGTCACCCAGCTAATATGTGGTGCAGCCAGGAATGCAGCCAAGATCTTCCTGACCCCCCAACATGCAGGCTTTTCCCCAGGGCTACTGTAGCTTCATCTAGTGCTCCTAGGAGAAGCTGCTGGGCGCATGTACACACACACACACACACACACACACACACACACACACACACCACAGTCAGAAAAAGAAGAGAAAAAGGAATACACACATGTGCCTCCGTATTTACGCACGTGTCCGTTATCTCCATGTTCACTGAAAGAGAAAGTAAGAAGGGACGAGACAGCAGATTCTGAAACAACAGTCAAACTCTCTAGGTGTATCTTACCATATATACCAGGGTCACCCCTCCTGTTTCTCTTCCTGGACACTTTCAGAGACTTACAGCCCGGGGAGTGACTGATTCTTCATGAAGCCAGGGTAGCAAAGGCATTCACACCCAGGAATCCTTGAATGGAGCCAAGAACAGGACTTAATCAAATAGGTAGAAGGTTGCTTCACCTGTTTGTAGGGAGAGTCTTCCAGCTTGCACCTTGGACTTTTCAAAAGAGGCCAAGAGTGCTCTCTCTAAAAAGAAAAGTCCCCTTTCTCAACACACTTTTTGTTGTCACTTGTCAACACACTTTTTTCGTTTTTTTTTTTTGCATTGAGAAACCAGAGCAAAACATAGAAGTGAACTTTGTAGCTGTTTAACTCGAAAACCAAAGACCAGCCAGACTGTTTAGAAGCCAACAGTGATCAGATGACCATGACTTTTAGCTGCGTGTTTGCAAACACACGCGTATATTCACGTACAAAATCACTGTAGTACACACAACCTTTCTACAGTTCAACGTTAACCAGTACTGGCCCTGTGATATTTTTCGGCCTTCACAGAGTTAAACAGAAATCCATCAGGAGGTTTAGCTAATATGTGGCTGTACTGAATATATTTAAGTCAAGAAATTCTCAATATGACATTTCTCTGGGCATTGAGCCCAAATTAGTTTCGTGGAGCTTAATCTCCCAGATTTATTTTTAAGTAAATGCTTTATAAATTATTATTCTATTATCCATCATATAAACTTTGAAGGATCAATATATAAGAGTGAAAAAGCAGAAGGCTGTGCAACTTACAATCACAATGGCAGAAAAATGGACTTTTCATGCCAGTTACAAAATAAGAGCCAAAAGAGTCAGGAGAATTTTCTGGGCTTTATGGCAGCTCAGAGTCCATCTGTTTCATCTGCTATTTGGCTGTGTGAACGGTTGGACTTTATTTCCTCTACATCATACTGAACTTTCTTTTTTTTTCCACCAAAAGAATCTTTATAATGGAAAAAATAAAAAAACATCAGTAGAAAGCTTTAGCCATCTAACAGGCAACCTTAACTTAGTCCATCTCCCAGCATCACAATTTTGAATCAGCTAATCTTTTTTTAAAAAATATCTTTATTGGAGTATAATTGCTTTACATTGTTGTGTTAGTTTCTGCTGTATAACAAAGTGAATCAGCTATACATATACATATATCCCCATAGCTCCTCCCTCTTGCGTCTCCCTCCCTCCCACCCTCCCTATCCCACCCCTCTAGGTGGTCACAAAGCACCCGAGCTGATCTCCCTGTGCTATGCGGCTGCTTCCCACTAGCTATCTATTTTACATTTGGTAGTGTATATATGTCCATGCCACTCTCTCACTTCGTCCCAGCTTACCCTTCCCCATCCCCGTGTCCTCAAGTCCATTCTCTACATCTGCGTCTTTATTCCTGTCCTGCCCCTAGGTTCTTCAGACGCTTTTAATTTTTTTTTTAGATTCCATATATATATGTTAGCATACGGTTATTTGTTTTTCTGACTTACTTCACTCTGTATGACAGTCTCTAGGTCCATCCACCTCACTACAAATAACTCAATTTCGTTTCTTTTTATGGCTGAGTAATATTCCATTGTATATATGTGCCACATCTTCTTTATCCATTCATCTGTCAATGGACACTTAGGTTGATTCCATGTCCTGGCTATTGTAAATAGTGCTGCAATGAACATTGTGGTACATGACTCTTTTTGAATTATGGTTTTCTCAGGGTATATGCCCAGTAGTGGGTTTGCTGGGTCATATGGTATTCTATTTTTAGTTTTTAAGGAACGTCCATACTGTTCTCCATAGTGGCTGTATCAATTTACATTCCCACCAACAGTGCAAGAGGGTTCCCTTTTCTCCACACACTCTCCAGCATTTATTGTTTGTAGTTATCTTGATGATGGCCATTCTGACCAGTGTGAGGTGATACCTCATCGTAGTTTTGATTTGCATTTCTCTAATGATTAGTGATGTTGAACATCCTTTCATGTGTCTGTTGGAAATCTGTATATCTTCTTTGGAGAAATGTCTGTTTAGGTCTTCTGCCCATTTTGGGATTGGGTTGTTTGTTTTTTTGATATTGAGCTGCATGAGCTGCTTGTATATTTTGGAGATTAATCCTTTGTCAGTAGCTTCATTTGCAAATATTTTCTCCCATTCTGAGGGCTGTCTTTTCGTCTTGTTTATGGTTTCCTTTGCTGTGCAAAAGCTTTTAAGTTTCATTAGGTCTCATTTGTTTATTTTTGTTTTTATTTCCATTTCTCTAGGAGGTGGGTCAAAAAGGATCTTGCTGTGATTTATGCCATACAGTGTTAAACAAACAAAAACTTTTAGCCAATGATTGGGTACAGATGTGTTGCATTATGTATTGAAATAGGCTTTATGTGCACCTCCTTTATATACCTTAAATAATTTATTGTATTGGGTCTCTAGAATCCTATTTCTTTGAGCATTTAACCCCCCAGTTCAGTGTCTAGCACAAAAGAGCGATTCAAGAATACTGGATGGGGGCTTCCCTGGTGGTGCAGTGGTTGAGAGTCTGCCTGCTGATGTGGGGGACGTGGGTTCGTGCCCCAGTCCGGGAGGATCCCACGTGCCACGGAGAGGCTGGGCTCATGGGCCGTGGCCACTGGGCCTGTGCGTCCTGAGCCCGTGCTCCGCAACGGGAGAGGCCACAGCAGTGAGAGGCCCGCGTACAGCAAAAAAAACAAAAACAAACAAAGAAACAAACAAAAAAGAATACTGGATGTTTGAAAGGCATAATCACTCCACATAAACTGGAAAAGCAAGCAAAATTGTTTAGGATTAGTACTACTTAAAGATTTTTGTCTGGTGTTTAAAAAAATTCTAATCATTTTTTTTGTAACATCTTTTTTTTTTTAACATCTTTATTGGAGTATAATTGCTTTACAATGGTATGTTAGCTTCAGCTTCACAACAAAATGAATCAGTTATATACATACATATATTCCCATATCTCTTCCCGCTTGCGTCTCCCTCCCTCCCACCCTCCCTATCCCACCCCTCCAGGCGGTCACAAAGCACCGAGCTGATCTCCCTGTGCTATGCGGCTGCTTCCCACTAGCTATTTACCTTACGTTTGGTAGTGTATATATGTCCATGCCTCTTTATCGCTTTGTCACCGTTTACCCTTCCCCCTCCCCATAACCTCAAGTCCATTCTCTAGTAAGTCTGTGTCTTTATTCCTGTTTCACCCCTAGGTTTTTCATGACATTTTTTTTTTAAATTCCATATATATGTGTTAGCATACGGTATTTGTCTCTCTCTTTCTGACTTACTTCACTCTGTATGACAGACTCTAGGTCTATCCACCTCATTACAAATAGCTCAATTTCGTCTCTTTTTATGGCTGAGTAATATTCCATTGTATATATGTGCCACATCTTCTTTATCCATTCATCCGATGATGGACACTTAGGTTGTTTCCATCTCCGGGCTATTGTAAATAGAGCTGCAATGAACATTTTGGTACATGACTCTTTTTGAATTATGGTTTTCTCAGGGTATATGCCCAGTAGTGGGATTGCTGGGTCATATGGTAGTTCTATTTGTAGCTTTTTAAGGAACCTCCATACTGTTCTCCACAGTGGCTGTATCAATTTACATTCCCACCAACAGTGTAAGAGGGTTCCCTTTTCTCCACACCCTCTCCAGCATTTATTGTTTCTAGATTTTTTGATGATGGCCATTTTGACTGGTGTGAGATGATATCTCATTGTAGTTTTGATTTGCATTTCTCTCATGATTAGTGATGTTGAGCATTCTTTCATGTGTTTGTTGGCACTCTGTATATCTTCTTTGGAGAAATGTCTATTTAGGTCTTCTGCCCATTTTTGGATTGGGCTGTTTGTTTTTTTGTTATTAAGCTGCATGAGCTGCTTATAAATTTTGGAGATCAATCCTTTGTCAGTTGCTTCATTTGCAAATATTTTTTCCCATTCTGAGGGTTGTCTTTTGGTCTTCTTTATGGTTTCCTTTGCTGCGCAAAAGCTTTTAAGTTTCATTAGGTCCCATTTGTTTACTCTTGTTTTTATTTCCATTTCTCTAGGAGGTGGGTCAAAAGGGACCTTGCTGTGATTTATGTCATAGAGTGTTCTGCCTATGTTTTCCTCTAAGAGTTTGATAGTTTCTGGCCTTACATTTAGGTCTTTAATCCATTTTGAGCTTATTTTTGTGTATGGTGTTAGGGAGTGATCTAATTTCATACCTTTACATGTAGCTGTCCAGTTTTCCCAGCACCACTTATTGAATAGGCTGTCCTTTCTCCACTGTACATTTCTGCCTCCTTTGTCAAAGATAAGGTGACCATATGTGCGTGGGTTTATCTCTGGGCTTTCTATCCTGTTCCATTGATCTATCTTTCTGTTTTTGTGCCAGTACCATACCGTCTTGATAACTGTAGCTTTGTAGTATAGTCTGAAGTCAGGGAGCCTGATTCCTCCAGTTCCTTCTTTCGTTCTCAAAATTGCTTTGGCTATTCGGGGTCTTTTGTGTTTCCATACAAATTGCAAAATTTTTTGTTCTAGTTCTGTGAAAAATGCCAGTGGTAGTTTGATAGGGATTGCATTGAATCTATAGATTGCTTTCGGTAGTAGAGTCATTTTCACAATGTTGATTCTTCCAATCCAAGAACATGGTATATCTCTCCATCTATTTGTATCGTCTTTAATTTCTTTCATCAGTGTCTTATAATTTTCTGCATACAGGTCTTTTGTCTCCTTAGGTAGGTTTATTCCTAGATATTTTATTCTTTTTGTTGCAATGGTAAATGGGAGTGTTTTCTTGATTTCACTTTCAGATTTTTCATCATTAGTATATAGGAATGCCAGAGATTTCTGTGCATTAATTTTGTATCCTGCCACTTTACCAAATTCATTGATTAGCTCTAGTAGTTTTCTGGTAGCATCTTTAGGGTCCTCTATGTATAGGATCATGTCATCTGCAAACAGTGACAGCTTTACTTCTTCTTTTCCGATTTGGATTCCTTTTATTTCCTTTTCTTCTCTGATTGCTGTGGCTAAAACTTCCAAAACTATGTTGAATAAGAGCGGTGAGAGTGGGCAACCTTGTCTTGTTCCTGATCTTAGTGGAAATGCTTTCAGTTTTTCACCATTGAGGATGATGTTTGCTGTGGGCTTGTCATATATGGCCTTTATTATGTTGAGGAAAGTTCCCTCTATGCCTACTTTCTGCAGGGTTTTTATCATAAATGGGTGTTGAATTTTGTCAAAAGCTTTCTCTGCATCTATTGAGATGATCATATGGTTTTTCTCCTTCAGTTTGTTAATATGGTTTATCACATTGATAGATTTGCGTATATTGAAGAATCCTTGCATTCCTGGAATAAACCCCACTTGATCATGGTGTATGATCCTTTTAATGTGCTCTTGGATTCTGTTTGCTAGTATTTTGTTGAGGATTTTTGCATCTATGTTCATCAGTGATATTGGCCTGTAGTTTTCTTTCTTTGTGACATCCTTGTCTGGTTTTGGTATCAAGGTGATGGTGGCCTCGTAGAAGGAGTTTGGGAGTGTTCCTCCCTCTGCTATATTTTGGAAGAGTTTGAGAAGGATAGGTGTTAGCTCTTCTCTAAATGTTTGATAGAATTCGCCTGTGAAGCCATCTGGTCCTGGGCTTTTCTTTGTTGGAAGATTTTTAATCACAGTTTCAATTTCAGTGCTTGTGATTGGTCTGTTCATATTTTCTATTTCTTCCTGATTCAGTCTTGGCAGGTTGTGCATTTCCAAGAATTTGTCCATTTCTTCCAGATTGTCCATTTTATTGGCATAAAGTTGCTTGTAGTAATCTCTCATGATCTCTTTTATTTCTGCAGTGTCAGTTGTTACCTCTCCTTTTTCATTTCTAATTCTATTGATTTGAGTCTTCTCCCTTTTTTTCTTGATGAGTCTGGCTAGTGGTTTATCTATTTTGTTTATCTTCTCAAAGAACCAGCTTTTAGTTTTATTGATCTTTGCTATTGTTTCCTTCATTTCTTTTTCATTTATTTCTGATCTGATTTTTATGATTTCTTTCCTTCTGCTAGCTTTGGGGTTTTTTTGTTCTTCTTTCTCTAATTGCTTGAGGTGCAAGGTTAGGTTGTTTATTCGAGATGTTTCCTGCTTCTTAAGGTGGGCTTGTATTGCTATAAACTTCTCCCTTAGAACTGCTTTTGCTGCATCCCACAGGTTTTGGGTCGTTGTGTCTCCATTGTCGTTTGTTTCTAGGTATTTTTTGATTTCCTCTTTGATTTCTTCAGTGGTCACTTCATTATTAAGTAGTGTATTGTTTAGCCTCCATGTGTTTGTATTTTTTACAGATCTTTTCCTGTAATTGATATCTAGTCTCATGGCGTTGTGGTCAGAAAAGATACTTGATACAATTTCAATTTTCTTAAATTTACCAAGGCTTGATTTGTGACCCAAGATATGATCTATCCTGGAGAATGTTCCATGAGCACTTGAGAAAAATGTGTATTCTGTTGTTTTTGGATGGAATGTCCTATAAATATCAATTAACTCCATCTCGTTTAATGTATCATTTAAAGCTTGTGTTTCCTTATTTATTTTCATTTTGGATGATCTGTCCATTGGTGAAAGTGGGGTGTTAAAGTCCCCTACTATGAATGTGTTACTGTCGATTTCCCCTTTTATGGTTGTCAGTATTTGCCTTATGTATTGAGGTGCACCTAAGTTGGGTGCATAAATATTTACAATTGTTATATCTTCCTCTTGGATCGATCCCTTGATCATTATGTAGTGTCCTTCTTTGTCTCTTCTAATAGTCTTTGTTTTAAAGTCTATTTTGTCTGATATGAGAATTGCTACTCCAGCTTTCTTTTGGTTTCCATTTGCATGAAATACCTTTTTCCATCCCCTTACTTTCAGTCTGTATGTGTCTCTAGGTCTGAAGTGGGTCTCTTGTAGACAGCAAATATATGGGTCTTGTTTTTGTATCCATTCAGCCAATCTGTGTCTTTTGGTGGGAGCATTTAGTCCATTTACATTTAAGGTAATTATCGATATGTGTGTTCCTATTCCCATTTTCTTAATTGTTTTGGGTTCATTATTGTAGGTCCTTTCCTTCTTTTGTGTTTCTTGCCTAGAGAAGTTCCTTTAGCAGTTGTTGTAGAGCTGGTTTGGTGGTGCTGAACTCTCTCAGCTTTTGCTTGTCTGTAAAGGTTTTAATTTCTCCATCAAATCTGAATGAGATCCTTGCTGGGTAAAGTAATCTTGGTTGCAGGTTTTTCTCCTTCAACACTTTCAATATGTCCTGCCACTCCCTTCTGGCTTGCAGAGTTTCTGCTGAAAGATCAGCTGTTAACCTTATGGGGATTCCCTTGTGTGTTATTTGTTGTTTTCCCCTTGCTGCTTTTAATATGTTTTCTTTGTATTTAATTTTTGACAGTTTGATTAATATGTGTCTTGGCGTATTTCTCCTTGGATTTATCCTGTATGGGACTCTCTGTGCTTCCTGGACTTGATTAACTATTTCTTTTCCCATATTAGGGAAGTTTTCAACTATAATCTCTTCAAATATTTTCTCAGTCCCTTTCTTTTTCTCTTCTTCTTCTGGAACCCCTATAATTCGAATGTTGGTGCGTTTAATGTTGTCCCAGAGGTCTCTGAGACTGTCCTCAGTTCTTTTCATTCTTTTTTCTTTTTTCTGCTCTGCAGTAGTTATTTCCACTATTTTATCTTCCAGGTCACTTATCCGTTCTTCTGCCTCAGTTATTCTGCTATTGATCCCATCTAGAGTACTTTTAATTTCATTTATTGTGTTGTTCATCGTTGCTTGTTTCATCTTTAGTTCTTCTAGGTCCTTGTTAACTGATTCTTGCAATTTGTCCATTCTATTGTCCATTCTATCTCCAAGATTTCGGATCAACCTTACTATCATTATTCTGAATTCTTTTTCAGGCAGACTGCCTATTTCCTCTTCATTTGTTAGGTCTGGTGGGTTTTTATCTTGCTCCTTCATCTGCTGTGTGTTTTTCTGTCTTTTCATTTTGCTTATCTTACTGTGTTTGGGGTCTCCTTTTTTGCAGGCTGAAGGTTCGTAGTTCCTGTTGTTTTTTGTGTCTGTCCCCACTGGCTAAGGTTGGTTCAGTGGGTTGTGTAGGCTTCCTGGTGGAGGGTACTAGTGCCTGTGTTCTGGTGGATGAGGCTGGATCTTGTCTTTCTGGTGGGCAGGTCCACGTCTGGTGGTGTGTTTTGGGGTGTCTGTAGACTTACTATGATTTTGGGCAGCCTCTCTGCTAATGGGTGGGGTTGTGTTCCTGTCTTGCTAGTTGTTTGGCATAGGATGTCTAGCACTGTAGCTTGCTGGTCGTTGAGTGAAGCTGGGTGCTGGCGTTGAGATGGAGATCTCTCGGAGATTTTTGCTGTTTGATATTATGTGCAGCTGGGAGGCCTCTTGTGGACCAGTGTCCTGAAGTTGGCTCTCCCACCTCAGAGGCACAGCACTGACTCCTGGCTGCAGCACCAAGAGCCTTTCATCCACAGGGCTCCTTAATTTGGGATGATTCGTTGTCTATTCAGGTATTCCACAGATGCAGGGTATATCAAGTTGATTGTGGAGCTTTAATCCGCTGTTTCTGAGGCTGCTGGGAGAGATTTCCCTTTCTCTTCTGTGTTCTGACAGTTCCCAGGGGCTCAGCTTTGGATTTGGCCCCGCCTGTGCGTGTAGGTCGCTGGAGGGCGTCTGTTCTTTGCTCAGACAGGACGGGGTTAAAGGAGCCGCTGATTCGGAGGCTCTGGCTCACCCAGGCCGGGGGGTAGGGAGGGTCACAGAGTGCGGGGCGGGCCTGCAGTGGCAGAGGCCGGCGTGACGCTGCAGCCTGAGGGCTCCGAGCGCTCTCCCGGGGGAGCCGTCCCTGGATCCCGGGACCCTGGCAGTGGCGGGCTGCACAGGCTCCCCGGAAGGGCGTGTGGCTAGTGACCTGTGTTCGCACACAGGCCTCCTGACGGCGGCAGCAGCGGCCTCAGCGTCCCATGCCCGTCTCTGGGCTCCGCAATCTTAGCCGCGGCTCGCGCCCGTCCCTGGAGCCCTCTCAAGCAGCGCTCTTAATCCCCTCTCCTCGTGCACCAGGAAACAAAGAGGGACGTAAAAGTCTCTTGCCTCTTCGGCAGGTCCAGACCCCTCCCCGGACTCTCTCCCGGCCAGCCGCGGCGCACCAACGCCCTGCAGGCTGTGTTCACGCCGCCAACCTCAGTCCTCTCCCGGCGCTCTGACAAAAGCCGGAGCCTCAGCTCCCAGTCCCGCCCGCCCCGGCGGGCGAGCAGACAAGCCTCTCGGCTGGTGAGTGCCGGTCGGCCCGATCCTCTGCGCTGGAATCTGTCCGCTTTGCCCTCCGCACCCCTGTTGCTGGGTTCTCCTCCGCGGCTCCCAAGCTCCCCCACTCCGCCTCCCGAAGTCTCCGCCCGCGAAGGGGCTTCCTAGTGTGTGGACACTTTTCCTCCTTCACAGCTCTTTCCCGCTGGTGCAGGACCCGTCCCTATCCTTTTGTCTCTGTTTAGTTTTTTCTTTTGCCCTAACCAGGTACGTGGGGGGTTCCTTGCCTTTTGGGAGGTCTGAGGTCTTCTGCCAGCGTTCAGTAGGTGCTCTGTAGGAGTTGTTCCACGCGTAGATGTACTTCTGGTGTATCTGTGGAGAGGAAGGTGATCTCCGCGTCTTACTCTTCCGCCATCTTCCCGGAAGTCCTCTGTAACATCTTTATTGGAGTATAATTGCTTTACAGTAATCACTCTTGCTTGTACTAAAAAATGTTATTTCATGTGGTTTGATTGTATCATACAATAAAGGTTGTTACATACGAACTATACAATATTTCAAAACAGTCCATATGATATATATTTCTTGGTATTCATAGATTACTAGCCAACGTTGTGTGAATTGAATTAAATAAAATTCCTATCAAGTTGGAATCATAGATCTGGAAGAAATCTCAAGACAGCAAACAGTGCAGCCTCCTCCCATATAGGTAGACCAACCAACCTCCTGCAAAAGGCAATGATGGTCTTTGCACATTTAGAGATATCTCCATAAAGACACCCTCTAGAAGGGCTGCCAGTGTGGTGAATCACTGAAGGGAGGGTAGACTCCAACAGGGAGGCTGATTGCCCACGGCCGTCTTCAAGGCTGTTGGATAGATTGGACAGACTTGCCCCCAACACAGTCTCATTGGAGGAAGCCTGTCCTTGTTCCTTTTGTGGGGGAGTTTTTGCCTTATCCTAATCAGCCTGGGGTCACTGCCTGGAACCTACGTTTATTGAATGGGGGAAACCAGGTTTGGCCCAGTGGCCCAACTGTCCAGTTGGTAAGGCACCAACTAGGGAATGAGGGTAACTGCCAACCTAGACTTCAGCACCTAAGACCAATGAGGTTGACGGCAAAGGTGTGCGCCTTTGAAGTCCTCTTACAATCTAGTTTGGAATACCACGGCAGCATACAGCAGACACAGCATACAGCGGTGACAGCTAAAGCACGTGGACACCAGCAGCCAGCGTGCCTTCCCAGGCAGAACTGGCTCTTGGGTGAATCCCGTTTGCAAGCCAAGAGCCACCTAGAGGCATGTCCCTCTACAGAACACTGAGTCACCCTGCTCATTGCGCCAGTTGTGTTAAAATATACCTGTGGGATTTTAACTCATGGAGGTGACTAAGTGAACACGGAGAGGCTAATGCCATTGAAAGAAGTTGTTACTTACATTTTCCAAAAGAAGGGAACACACTACAGCACACGGGGCCACATGGGGAAGCACTAGGCTTGGTCAGGGCAGCAGCAGGAGCATGGGGAGAGCACAGGCCACAGAATTTCCTGGGTTTTCCCTGGGAAAGGCAAAGCTTAGGATTAGTCTGAATAATTCTAGCATGGGCTTTGTTTTTGAATTATTTATTTATGTATTTATTTTTGGCTGCGTTGGGTCTTTGTTGCTGCATGCGGGCTTTCTCTAGTTGTGGTGAGCGGGGGCTACTCTTTGTGGGCTTCTTACTGCAGTGGCTTCTCTTGTTGCGGCGCACGGGCTCTACGCACGCGGGCTTCAGTAGTTGTGGCTCACGGGCTTAGTTGCTCCGCGGCATGTGGGATCTTCCCGGACCAGGGATCGAACCCGTGTCCCCTGCATTGGCAGGCGGATTCTTAACCACTGCGCCACAAGGGAAGTCCTTTAGTATGGGCTTTGAAGCCTAGAGGCTGTCCTTGGTTGTCTGGTACCTGGCCGGGGGTTGATAAAGAGCTGGGGAAATACTGGCTTGGTGTGTGAGAATTAAATAAAAGAGGTGATGGGGGGTGCTTCCCTGGTGGCGCAGTGGTTGGGAGTCCGCCTGCCGATGCGGTGGACACGGATTCGTGCCCCGGTCCGGGAAGATCCCACATGCCGCGGAGCAGCTGGGCCCGTGAGCCATGGTCGCTGAGCCTGCGCGTCCGGAGCCTGTGCTCCGCAGCGGGAGAGGCCACAGCAGTGAGAGGCCCGCGTACCGCAAAAAAAAAAAAAAAAAAAAAACAGGTGATGGGGGATATGGATCTGGGGTTGGCTGGAGGGTTTGTAATATGATTTTCACACACCCACAAAAGCTGGATGATAGGGGAGATGAAAACAACCTTGGCTGTTTAGTTTGGCCCTGTGATGACTGAATGCCAAGTGGACAAATACAGAATCTAAGAAAATACAATCATAACAGTTGGCTCCTATGTCCCTTTGATATATCCCATTGTTTTGCTCTCTGGGAACTTCTTTACTTTCTTGTACTACAAGATGCTCCAGGCACATCCTGTATTTTCCCTGCTCTCTCCCTAGAATCAGGCACTTCTCCAAGGATCCTTGGTTCCTTTTATTGGAAAATGGTGTTAGAAACCAAGATGTGGATGCTTGTCCTTGGTACTGCGTTCTTAGTAGCAAGTTCTTGCTACTGAGGTGCCGTTGTTTCTAGGTCCTCTAATGATATAAGCCAGGAAGTACATGTGTGTAGATAAACCCATGGATACACTCATATTTCTATCTATCTATCTACTTTCCTATCTTCCTATATTGAACTACCCATGAAAACTTGAGTTCATACTGATGTCTCCAACACTATTCTAGTACCACAGGGTTCACTCTAGATTTCCCCCTTGCTTATTTGTAACTTTTTTTTTTTTTTTTTTTTTTGGACAGTGAGAAACCTGGCTCGGGTCTACCTAAACGTTTGCTAATAATAATGACTCAATTTTGAATGAAGACAGAAAGTAAAGGAAGCAATGTGCTCTTCATAACAATTGTCCACACTAACCACCACCCTGCTGTGATGTGGCCAAGAACACAGGTCCCAAAGTCAGCCCCCTTGGGTTTGACTTCCAGCTTCATCACTTAATAGCCATGTGTTTGTGGGCAAACAAGTCAAGTGATCTGTGCCTCAGTTTCCTCTCCTCTCAAAAAGGAGTCATGAAAGTACATACTCCATAGAGTTGATGGAAGAGAAAATGAGTTTACAGAAGCAAAGCATTTGGGATGGTGGCTCATGGTAAGTGCTAAATAATTAACTTTTTAAAAAATATTTGTTAATTTATTTTTGTCTGTACTGGGTCTTCGTTGCTGCGAGCGGGCTTTCTCTAGTTGCAACAAGTGGGGGCTACTCTTGGTTGTGGTGTGCGGGCTTCTCATTGCAGTGGCTTCTCTTGTTGCGGAGCACAGACTCTAGGCACGCAGACTTCAGTAGTTGTGGCGCGCAGGCTTCAGTAGTTGTGGCACACAGCCTTAGTTGCTCCGTGGCATGTGGGATCTTCCTGGACCAGGGCTCGAACCTGTGTCCCCTGCATTGGCAGGCGGATTCTTAACCACTGCACCACCCGGGAAGTCCCAATAAGTAACTTTTTTAAAAAAAGTCTATAACAGAAGATTTATTTGACCAAAATATCCAATAGCCAACAGTGACCTGATGACTTCCAATTTTAAGAGTGTCTGTAAATATGACTCATAAATCAATATAATACATAAAGAAAAATCACTTCAATATGGAAAATCTTCAGTTTAATATTTGTTTTAGATGAATCAATGCATTCCTCTGCAGCAACCTCTTTAACCATAACTTCTCCAAATTACACATCATTCATTCAGCGTGGTGTCATAAGATCTACTTTCAATCCTCTTTTATCATTATTACTGTTTTCAACTGGACTTATTTCCTTTTCACTGAGAAACTTGAGAACTTCAAAACTTTCTTTTACTTGAAGTCTGATCTTCCTTCAGGTCTGAAGTTTTTCTTTTATTATGTAGTAGTCCATTTCTTTAATAATTCCAATGAGAAAGCGGCACAGGAGTATTAGTATGCCACCTTGACATTTTAGGAATATTTTAAATCTTTGCAGTGGCAGTTTCTTTAAAAATGTAAAAATATCTGAAATATTTAGCCTTCACAAAGATGTAAAAGACATGTCTTGAATTTATCATCCACGTATATCTTATTTGAGCATTATAGCTGCTCTGCAGACAGCTTGTACTTTTTCCTCTAAAGTTCACGGCTATTGGTTCATAATTAAAACAAAAGGTCTTGTACAGTCAGGTGAAATTAAAATATTATAGAACCGGAGGGAACATTCAAAGTCGATCAGAGCAATATTTACAAAACTCACTTAGTCAAAGGAGTAACGTGGAACTTATTCAAGAGAAGCTCGGAATTACTGTTAAACAAACAGATTCCCACTCCCTTCCCCTAGAGAGTCTGATGCAGTAGACCTGATCCTGCAAATCTGGATTTTTAACAAGACTTCCAAGTGATGTTCATCATCAGGAAAGTTTGGAAGCACTGATTTAATCCAAGATTCTGATTTCATAAGGAAACTGAGGCCCAGGGAAGAGGATCCCCCGCTCCCCCCACACACCCAATGTTCGTGAAGCACCTCCCCTTAGAGGGGTATGCTGAAAGGTTTGGGACAGTGCACTGCTATGCACAGCCAGTGGAACCACAACGTGGTACAGCCTTTCAGGCAGACGGTTTGGCAATACTTGTCAAAGTATTAAACGTGCTTATCTTTTGATGCTGTTATTCCAGATGAAAACAGAATTTCTTAAATTGTCACTCAGACCACTTGCATCAGAAGCACCTGTTGAGGATGTGGATCTCACCATCTCATTTCAATTGACTGAATCATAATCTCTGGGAGTGGGACCCGGCAATCTGCATTTTTTTCCTTTTTTTTTTTTTTCATACGCGGGCCTCTCACTGTTGTGGCCTCTCCCGCTGCGGAGCACAGGCTCCGGACGCGCAGGCTCAGCGGCCATGGCTCACGGGCCCAGCCGCTCCGCGGCATGTGGGATCTTCCCGGACCGGGGCACGAACCCGTGTCCCCTGCATCGGCAGGCGGACTCTCAACCACTGTGCCACCAGGGAAGCCCAATCTTCCTTTTTAACAAGGTTACCAAGAGGTTACCAAGGTTCTACTGAAGTTGTGAGAAACGCTACTCTTACGAGTGTGAGAATCAGAGCCCTAGCGGGGGGGACGTCCAAGCAGATGGGCAGTCCGCCTGGTATGGGATGTGGGACTTACCAAGAAGGGTAAGAAGAGTGTGTGCTTGGAAGGGCAGTAAAACAAGCAGCACAGAGATGGTGTCCTCGTGGAGGTGCAGCCCAGCGTGGGGTGTCAGAGCCGGAGCAGATGAGTCGTTTGAGGGCGTCGGGTGCCCTGGTGTGGGGTATGGGAGCTTGAGTGGGGTGAGGAGGGCTCCTGGACGGCAGAGTGGCCCAGCACCGGGTGCGGGAGCCCACAGAGGGTAGGAGAGGCTTCTGGGAGGGCGTGGGCTGAACGTGAGGTGTGCAGGCCACGGGGGTGGGTGGGGGGTGGTATCATCGGGGAAGGCACAGTGGCAGCCTTGGGAGGCTGGTTACATTCAGGGGTATCGATTAAATACATAAATACACTGAGGAGAAGGAGAGTCAGTTTTCTCCCTGTTCGAGAAGGGCGTTACAAACACGGAAAGGAAACAAAACTGGAGTGAGTGCTGTGATGTTGAGTTTGAACTGAAGGAATTCATATGAACTCGTGGTTTTTGACAGAGAAATAGATAAGCATGTACATGTATCTACTAAGAGGGCCTGGGTGACCCTCCAATATCGGTGACTTCACCTAGATGCTCAGATGTTAGTTTCTAGATACCATTCACTGCCCACTAAAAGGACCTGGGGTCCTTGGAGAAATGGCTGAGTCAAGCTCTGGGACAGGGAAAGGATTAAAGGGAGGCTGGAAAATCTTCTTGTGCCAGAAAACAAGGAAATGCTCAAAGAATGATGGGGATATGGGACTTCCCGGGTGGTGCAGTGGTTGAGAGTCTGCCTGCCAATGCAGGGGACACGGGTTTGAGCCCTGGTCCGGGAAGATCCCACATGCTGCGGAGCAACTAAGTCCATGCGCCACAACTACTGAGGCTGCGCTCTAGAGCCTGCGAGCCACAACTACTGAGCCTGAGCTCTAGAGCCTGCAAGCCACGACTACTGAGCCTGCGAGCCACAACTACTGAAGCCCGCACGCCTAGAGCCCATGCTCTGCAACAAGAGAAGCCACTGCAATGAGAATGTGAGCCACTGCGCACAGCAACAAAGAGTAGCCCCCGTTCACCACAACTAGAGAAAGCCTGCACGCAGCAACAAAGACCCAACGCAGCCAGAGATAAATAAATAAATAAATTTATATTTAAAAAAAAGAATGATGGGGACATGTCAGAGAACACAGGAAATACAATGAAGGAGCTCCCATAGGCCAAATCTAAGACAATTTGAGCGTAAAAAAAAAAGATGGTGCAGTTGCCAGGAACGGGGGAGGGGGGAGCATGGGGACTTAGTGTTTAAGGGGCACAGAGTTCACGTGGGGAAGACGGAGTCCTGGAGACGGATGGTGGTGATGGTTGCACAACAGTGTGAATGTACTTAAGGCCCCTAAACTGTACACTTAAAAATGATTAAAATGGTAGGTATTACATTTATTTTACCACAAGAAAAAACGTGTCCCTAGTGATAAAAAAATAACAACAATCATGGCAGAAAGAGATAGGGAAAGTTCTTCACATAAAAATGCTGGCTGGTAAATGTAAGGAAAAAACCCACCATTTTGGAACCATGAATGTAATAATTGATGTATGTAAGCATGGCTCCTGAATAAATGCCAAATGCATGGGTGAAAGATTTGTTTGGGAAAAGGATATTCATATAGTCTTAAAGTATAACCCCACAGATAGTTATTAGTACAGAGGAGAAAAGAGGCCTTTGCAGTGGTATCAGATACACCTGTCAGATGCCACTTTGCATCATTCAGTGGTGCGTGGGACCAACGATGGGACAAAACTGACATCACAGGCCTCCTGATGTGATGAGGTGGGAAATATAAACCTAACCATGGAGTTTTCTGGACAAGGATTTTCATCTGAATCTTGAGGAAATCATCTAAACCCAGATTGTGGGATATTTTGCAAAACTGCCAGCCTAGACTCTTCATCATTGTCATGAAAGCAGGGGGATGTTCAAGATTGGAGGAGACTAAAGAGACAGGACAATTAAGTGCCACGTGGTGTCCTTGACGGCATCCTGTTTAAAAAACAACAAACAGCTGTACAGGACGCTTTAGGGTAATTGGGGAAATGTGGATATGGACTGTATATTAAGTAGTATTTATTATATCAATTTTAATCTGGGGGTTGATAATAATACTATGGTTATGTCAGAGGATGTCCTTATTTTTACTTTAAATGGTTGAATAAAAAAGCCTTTATCTACAAACAGAGATATAAAAGAGATAGTAACATGGCAACATGTTAATATCGCCTGGTGGATCTGGGAGATGCTTACACAGGTATTCATTTTATTATTCTTTCAATTTTTCTGTAGTTTTCACATTTTTCAAAATAAAAATAATCTAAATTTCTTGGGTGTGTCTCAAGAAGTAAATGGCTCCAATTTTTTATTTTTTAAATATTAAAATAACGGTATTACACCAACAAAATTACAGATATTTAAAGACACAAAAACACCACAATGCATGGGAATACCCAAATACTGAGAACCAGTACTGTTGCAATCGAGCAGGGACCTTGTTCTTGTTCAGCCTTTAGTTTTCAGAACCCTGTTCATATTAAGTGTGCAATAGAAGTTGAATGGATGAGTGAGGGACTTGTTTTATTTTGTGATTTGGTGGTCTAGGTAAATTCTAGAAGAGGTGATTTGGATGTTTTCTACAAAAAGAGTTGAGTGAGCTGAAGGGTGAGAGCTAAAAAAACTGGCATGCACAGCACAGTTCAGTAAAGTCGGGCCTCCGCTGGCCTACCCACTGCCCCTCCCCCTCCCCCCAGGACACCAGTGGAACAGTAGTCAGGCCATTTTAAAACTGAAAGTGTTTAGCAGCCAGACAGAATATTGGTTGTGTAGAATTATTGCTGTGCATAATTTCTTATGGTTTTAAGAAGTTCTGGTACAGGATACGAATTTGAAGGATACAGCTTCGTTTTACAGAATTATTGTAATTGGACCTTATTTGTATATATGTCTCAACATCTGTAAATAAACAAATAAGGGAGCTTACTCTATTTTAGAAAGAATAACCTTTAGTGGGGCATTTGCATTCACACACTGAATGTGCCAATTACAAGTACAATTTTCATCTGTTCATTAAAGCAGGTTTCCCAGGTCTTGGGTATTCCCACGCTTCAAGATAAAACTATAGTATTTCCGTGTGTGTGTGTGTGTGTGTGTGTGAGAGAGAGAGAAAGAGAAATGTAACATACATACAGAAAAGTGTATAAACATGTGCATATAGTTTAACAAAAAATATAAAGCAAACAGGTTTAAAAAAACCTCAGACCATTAACAGAATTCCTCTCCCCATGTCCTTCTCCCCAAGTTCAACATTATCCCTCCCTTTAGAAGTAAGCACTATGTTGACCTTTGCGGTACTTATTTCCTCGTTTTTCTTTATACTTTCACCTCTTACATACACATCTCTAATCAATATAGTTTGGTTTTACCTGTTTTTGTGAACTTTATGTGAATGAAATCTCTCTGTACAAATTCTTTTGTTTCTTGCTTCTTTTACCCAACATTATATTTTTAAAGATTTACCGAAGGGGTTTTGTGTAGCTATAGTTCATCCATTTATCATTGCTCTACTGTATTGCATAAATAAACCACACAATATATTTATCCACTACATTCTTTATCAGACAGTTGCATGCTTCACTTTTAGGCTACTGTAAATAATACACCCTAAACATTTCTTGTACGTGGATCTGGAGCATATATGTGTGAATTTCTCTAGGGATATACCTAGGAATGGAATCACTAGGTCAAAGGATGTGGATATCCTCAATTTTCCTAGATATGGCCAAACTGTGTCTGTACCAATTTGTATTGCCACCCGTCACTGATGACAATACCTGTCGCTCCACATTCTTACCAACACCTGATATTTTTAAACTTAAGTTTTTGCCAGTGTAGCAGCTACATAAGTATCTCACTGTGGTTTTAGTTTTCATTTCACTGGTTCTTAATGATGTTGAGCAACTTTCCATATGTTTATTGGCAAAATACACTTCTTTGAACATGTTTTATTACATAGACCAATTTTTCTCCTTATTCAATTTGAATATCCCTAAATCAGACAAATTTGGGAGATTATACTGCAGTTAAATTTCTTAAAGCCAAATTCACAGCATTGAGTCAACATCAGGAAATCAAGAACTAAGAGAAAGAGAGAGGATGAAGTGGAGAAAGAGAGAAAGACTGAGAAATAATAAGTAGAAATAAAGATTTTAATGGAAAATTCAGAGGGATAGGAAAGGAGATATGAAATAGTTTTAAAAGATAGGGATGAGGGAATACCATCCCGTCTTTTAAAGAAGCTGTTTTTCGTTGATTATAAAGTTGGAATGGGGGAAAAATGCAAATTAAAGACGGTAAAAGGAAAATGGAACCTTATATTTTTTCATTATGTAAGAAAGAATGTCAGTGAATATTTATTCTAAGAGTCTACCCCACAGAGTATACAAGAGGTACCCTCTGAGAGCCTCACACATACAAACATGGCATTGGAGCTTTTGTTCCTTTTAGTTAATAAGACAGCTATTAAATGTTTTCTATCTCTTTAGCAACCACAGCATTCGCTCAATGTGGGTCTCCCTCTGCAGTGAGTAAGGTAAAATCTAACCTGTTTGATGTTGCTTACTTGCTACTGAACTGGAATGATCGCTGTTGCCCAAGGTGTTGCTATAATGAGTAACTGGCAGGGAAGTGGCTGTGGTTATCGAGGTTTCTGGTCTGGCTTGGCACTGGGAATTCTTAACGCTCATATGCCTATCTTTTTCAGGACCGTCTAGACAATAAGATTTAGGAATTGTGGATTAGGGCTACTGATTCATAATACCTAGAGATGTTATTTATTTTAACGTTTCGGTTGCAGAAGAGCAAAAACAAAAACAAAAAAGTCACTAGCTTGATTCAGGAAAGAAAAAGTTATCCTTATTTAGAAGTTCCAGTTGATATAATCCCTGATCTCCTTGAGGAGACAGGAGATATTAAAATATTGAAAACCAGTTCATCTTGTCCTACACATGAGTTGATTCAATAGCTTAAGCTTAAAGTTTATAACAATAATTCATTCAGAGATGGATTACACGCTAGTCACGAATTCTTACACACATCACTGAAAATGGAGACCACATTTTACAAAGAAATAAATTAAATCACATCAAATTACTGAAGAATTACAGGCCAAATACAGGACTATAGATGGGTTACTTAATGCTATTAGACTTATACTGATGTTTCTTTCCCAAGATTCAATCCTGAATCCTCAGCCCTTTACAGAATTTCAGATGGGTGACATTTGACCATGTATTTGCAGTCCTGACCTTTTGTTTGAGCTTGAGTCCCGACCTTTAACTTTCTGCTGGGTATCTCTAATTTCTAAAATCAAACCCCATATCAGATCCCCCTTTGGACTTCCTCATTTATTTCTGCTATTTGAGTTTCTCTTGATGGCCTAAAATCTTGGACTCATACCAGATTCCTCCTTGTGGTCGACTTACTGCTTAATCTAATCAGTAGCGAATTCTTGCCGGATCATTCCTTTTCATGCCTTCCTCACTTTATTTCTAATCCAGACCTTTATCTCTCTCATACCTATATTACCACACCAGCCTCCTAACTAGACGGCTCCAGCCAGTCTTGGGATCTTGCACACCAGATTCACCTTGGAGTTTCCAATATCCATTTCCTCCTACAAGCACGCCCTGCCACGCCGGTCCATTTTGGAATCATGTCCACTCATCTCGACCCCATCCCTTTTAATGATCGTTTTCCTTATGTATACTGCTTTGACGAGACCTTTCTGACAGTCCCCATTCTCTTAATTTACTGTCTGAATTCTCCCTTTGACACTAAGGAAGTATATAGGAGGCTGTGTTCTTTAAATTTTATGATTGGCTCCACCTCCAGTGAAGTTAACAAGCAAGTGGTTTTTGCACCTTGCTTTTTTTCACTTAAAGATCCTGGACATCTTTCCAGGATCAGCACACACATTATCAGCACATACATTTTTATGCAATGCTTTTAATATGCCTGCTGAGTATGGATAATTCACTTACTTAGTCCCTTAATGATGGATGCTGGTGGTTTTTCCAGTTTTGTTATTATGAAGCATGCTACAATGAACATCCTTGCAAATCCTGAGGAATTTTAATATCCGTAGGTAAACCTGTAGCACCGGGATTGCTGGATTAAAAGTATACATATTTTAAATTTGGATAGTTATAACTAATTATCTGTTGAAATAAATTTCACTGTCTACTCCCATTTTTGATACCGCTAATTTTCCTGCCACGCAGGATTTGGACGTTGACGTGGGAGCTTTGTTTAATGGCAGCTCACCTCCCCACAGACTATTAGTACCAGAGAAAATGTAAAGCTGGGAGAAAAGGGAATTGAAGGCCAGAAAACAGACTCTTCAGCGGCTAGTGCTGCCATAGACTGTGGTAATCTGGTATCCAGGACAGCAGACAGCATCATCCTTCTGTGCCAATGATCAACTGGAACCAAATGAAATCTAAATGTATCCATCTATAAACTAGGGATAATCTTCATTGTCTTAACCACTAGGAATTTTCCGAAGGGATGGTACTGTGTAAACTGGGTGAACTCAGAACAGCAGAGTGAAAACTTGATCAAGACAAAAAAACCCTGCAGAGGAGCAATTTTCCTTTCTGTCATCTTAACTGCTTTTGTGTGACCAAATGTTTCCTGTGCCACCCAGTGGGGGAGAAGAAGCGAGCTTGCCTCTTAAATGCTTCAGAGTTTTGTTTGTCTATTTAGGGTCCCTTTTTGAAGTCTTGAGATTTATAGAACAATAAATGTCATTTACCGCTGTGTGCCATTTTGGGTTCCTCATCGGTTTTAGAAGTTGGGTAAGAATACTTACCTGAAAGCTTATCAAATGTGAAATAACACCGAGAAGTATTGGGCAGTAGTTCATTCCAGTGAAACAAACTAAAGTGTGTTACTTTTTTTTTTTTTAACAGTAGGATGCAGACATTTTAATATAATTCATGTTTTCTAATTGGTTTTTTTTGAGGGGGGAAAGCACAGCAGGAAGCAAGGTTTAAACAAGAATGGCTTGGCTGGGTTGCCGACTGATGTTATTAGTATACCATAACACAAATTTTGGCCATGCTAATGGGCCAGTATAGACCAGTCCAAAACAAAGCACCTCGTTCACTCAGTGGTGTGAGAGATTAGTTTTAGCCAGGTCTCATCTTTTTCACAGCATTCATAAGTACAACCTTAAGGTTATCCACTAGGATGTCACATCTCACCTGAACAGGAGAAGCTTGCCTTGTGTGATCACTTCCTTATCAATGGAGTGGGGCTGAACACAGGACCTGGAAGCGGGGGCTTCCCTTTGTTACAGGCGAAGCCTAGTTTCCTGGGTGTAAACGAGGAAGACCTAGAAAGATACAGTAAGTGAGTTCATCTTGGGTGACTCCGTTCCCCAACTCCTGCGACCTCTGGTAGCTCCTTCCCAGGAGTTCTCTCTAGAGTTTCTAGTAGTTAAAAGTTTCTGCCCAGATGCTCCGAGTACAAATACAACCCCTTCTAAGGCCCTCGCCCGAGACGGCAGGTCCAGTCCCCGCCATGAAGCTGTTCCAAGCCTGACCCCACGTCCTTCCTCTCGAGGACCACCGTCCTCCCTCCACCTTCGAGATTGACCGCAGATGCCCCGACGGCCTGGAGAACCAAAGGCCGTCCCCAGCCTCCAGGGCAGCTGCTACACTAACCGCGCAGCGCCAGCTCCGCGCTGTAGAGAATCTCAATTCACCTGACTCCCTTACCGGTCTGTGCACCCAGGAGGGGAGGCGGACGTTGTTCCAAACCCCCTGAAAGCCCTTGCTGTGCGCTGCGTCCCGCACAAGGTGGGGAAGTCTTTACAAATTAGGCGGCAGGATTAAGCGAATTCACACCAAAAGGTGAATGATCTCCGGGTCTTCCTCCGTTTTTTTATTTTGTTTTTTGTTTTTACTCTAAAAGCAGCTGCTTAGTAACCCAGAAGAAGATGAATGGGACGGTGGTGTAGACCTGGCTGGAGAGGAGTCTGGGGACTGGGAGGCTCCCTCCCAGACCGAGGGGCTGGGGGCACAAATGCTGTGTGTCCGAGCCCTGCCAGGCCTGCGGCTCATGGAACCGTCCAGCCCGGAGCCCGACGTCCGGACCCTCCTCAGGGCCGACCAGGGCGTAGTAGCTGCTGAATAAATAAATACTTGTAGAAGGAGAGAAAGTCCACGTTCCTCCCCGGACACATCCAGGGTCTAGGAAAGCCTGGCCGCCAGGCCGCCGCGTTTTCCTGCCAGCGGGCTCGCCCACACCTTCTGGGCCTCGGCGGGGCTCCGGGTGGGGGACTTCCCGGGGCGCGGGCGGGGGACTTCCCGGGGCGCGGGCGGACGTAAGGGGCTGGCTCCCGGGCGCGTGCACGTCCAGCGCAGGGCCCCCGTGTGGAGCGCCTCAGGCCCGCGCGCGGCGGACGACGACGACGACGACGACGACGGCCGCGGCGGGGGGTGTGGGGAGAGGGGGGTGCAGTGGCTTTTCCGAATCTGGCCCGAGTTTCCCCCGCGCAGCGGGGCACCGGGGCAGGCATATCGCGGCGCCCTCGGACCGCGGGATCCGCCTTCGCTTTCCGCCGCGAGGCTGAGGTCACGGAGGGCCGGGCGCCCTGCAGAGGCCCCGGGGGCGACACCGCCCCGGACGCGCCACTGACGCGCTTTCGAGCGCTGGCTCTGCTTTTCACACTTTCCCACCGCCCGGAACGCCCCGGGGTCCGAGGGGGAGCGGGGGAGCCTTTGTGCCTTCTCGGTTTGCTGGGACCTTGTCTTCCGAAGAGAGCCTCCCCACCCCTTTCCTCTCGAAAGTCTTGTGGTTTCCCTAGAAGTCGGAAGGCGGTGGAGAGGGCTGCGGAGACTTCTCTTTAGCCGCCTTTCCCGTCCCGAAGCTCTAAAACCCCAAGTGGTCGGCCGTAGGGAGATATTTGGGGTCAAGGGGAAGCAGCGAGCGGCGCATTCCTTCTCCGTCTTCCCTCCCACCTGGCCCGCGGCTCCCTTCCGCCCCTGACTCGGGCCGGCGCCCCGGCAGGCGCAGCGTGCCGCGGGAGCGGCAGGGTTAAGCCCTGGAATGTGGCGGCGAGGAATGTGCATGCAGATGAGCCGAGCGAGGGGAGGAGCGGGTGGGGGCGGGCCCCGGGCGGGGCGCATGCTAATAGTATGCAAATGAGGAGACCGTCGCCGCCACGGCCGCCGCTCCGCGGAGCTTCCCGGATCCGAGCCCAGACGGCGGCGGCTCGGGCAGCCTGGGCGCCGCGACCCTCGGCGGCCACAGGGGGACGGGGAGGAGGAGGAGGAGGAAGAGGCGGAGGCAGCGGCGGCGATCGCGAGGAGGAGGAGGAGGAGGAGGGTTCGCTCGCCCGCTCCGACGCAGACATGGTGGACTGATCCCGCTGGGGCCGAGAGCAGGGTTTCCTGAGGCGCCCCCGCGCGTGGCCCCGCCGCGCCCCGCAGCCCCACGCCGGCGCCCGGGTCGGGCCGGGCAGTCGCGTTCCCGCCGCGTCCCGCGCCCGGTCCCTATGGAGGCGCCGCTCGCCGGCGAGGCCGCCGACCATGCCTAGGAGGGCCGGGAGCGGGCAGCTGCCGCTACCCCGGGGCTGGGAGGAGGCCAGGGACTACGACGGCAAGGTCTTCTACATCGACCACAACACCCGGAGGACCAGCTGGATCGACCCCCGGGACAGGTGGGCTGCCGGGCCGCGGGTGGGCGCGGGGACCCGCCTCGGAAGCGCGGCGGCGGCTGTTGTCCCGGAGACCTGGCCGAGCGGCGGCGCCCGCGGCGCGGGGGGCGTGGGGCGTCACCGGCCCGGGTGGCCGGGAGGGGTCCCGGGAAGGAGGCGCGGGACCTTCTGCCCGAGCCGGGGCTGCGTCAGCCGGCCAGGCGCCCTGGAGGGGGCCGGTTGCAGCCGCCCCTTCCAGGGCCCTCTTGGCCACCCGCTCTGCGGCGGCCCCGGGACCTTTAGACACTCTGGGCGCAGAGGGAAGGGTGGAATTGACGCCCTGGGCGGTCACAGTGTCCAGTTCACGGACCCACAGGGGCCCCCTGAGCCCTGCTCCGAGCTCGCCTCCGCCTGAAGTTGGCCAGCAAGAGGCTGGAGGGTCCATTCGGCCTGGGAGGCGGGGCCCGGCCCTGGGCCTCCCGGAGGAGGAGGCCTAAGTGCCAGGCGGGGCCAGCCAGCCGTCCAGGCCACCTGTGGCATCTCTCTGGCCGTCCTTGGCTCCCAGCCTTGCCTGCACGTTCTTGACGGGGTGCGCCATGGTCGGGCCAGAGACCCTGGGCCTGAGGGGGCCCCGGGCACCCTTCCTTGCTGAGCCCTGGTGGTGGGTGTAACTGACTTTGCCCCCCAGAGTTTAGAGACGCTTGTTTGGGGGTTTACTGCTTAGTGTTTATCTTCACCTGAAAACTTGAACTGACTCTCAGATCTTGAAAAGGCAGATGCTGTGTTGAAGTAAGAAGTGGTGAAATGAACAGTGGAACCGAACCTTGGTTATTGAGGAACGCTGACTTGAGCTTAGCGTGGTTTCTTGTAGTTTTCAACACACTTTTTATTCCTGCTCAGAAGTGAAGAGGAGAAACATAACAATATCATCATCTAAGAAGTTCAGGGACTGAAGTTTAGCTGAATGTTCACAAATGTTGTTTCTCTTTTCCATTTTTCTCTTTACCCTGAAAAGGAAAATTTCTTATAGTTAGAATTATTGGAAGAATAAGAGGAGATATTCCTAATTGTAAATTTGTAAACTATTAAGGAGGTATTCCTATTTATAAATTTAAATAATATACCATTAGGGATAATTCCAAATTTTGGATGTTTATCATTTCTGAAATTTCTTTCCACCTTTTTATGGAATGTGGCCTTAGGGGTTTATAACCTTTTTAGGTGCTTCTCCTATTAAACATTCCCCCTTTTCTCAATTTGAAGCTGAAATAGTTTCATACTTTATGTTCTCAGTTACTTTTATCTCAAGAATATTGTTTTTGAATGCTACTAAAGAGCATTTATAAGAAAGTCACAAGTGACATTATAAATTTATGGAACAATCCTTGTTAAATTATCCATGAAGGTATCGGTTTAGGTTTCCCTCTTGAAATGAGAAAAGGCACCTGTGCTGAGGTCCCGTCTTGCTCTAGCCTGGCTGCGTGTTGCTGACCTGATGAAAGTTATGACAAGCATCACGCCTTCACAGTCTCTCCAGATGTATTAGTTGTTGTCATAAACTTCACGCTCCAAGCCAGTTATTGCACTTTGAAACTACTTAACAGATAGTAAATTTCAATGATGATGGTGTGCACCCAACAGTGGCTTTTAAGGCACCTGTATAAATATTTGACTTTTACAGTTGTATGGTAATTCTTTCTGCTTTCTGATACTTGGAGTTTCAGGTTATTGAAACTGCAATGCATTCTTGAAATATTTAGGCATTTTAGATTCTCTTTTACTTCAGTTTACATGTTTTGTTAATATCATCTCATTTGCGTTTACTAGCAAGGATTACAAGACTGTGTAACGCCTGGGTAAAGCAAATAGAAAGTGAAATAAAATTATATGGCTTGGCTTATCTTTACCACTACTTCTTAAGAAAGTTAAGCATGTCTTTTATTTAAAATTGTTAATGGATTAACAATTATCATGAACTCTGTTTTTAAGAAACTGGGTAACCAGTTCATTTGATGGGGACAAACAGTTTTGACTAAGGTGATTTGTTATTATTCCAGTTTGCCTTGAAGCTGTTGGATCTTTAAGTATTTATAAATTTGACTGGTTATACATATTTCTGGATCTCAGTATTAGAGCTTTAAAGGACATTCTGTGAGATGAGTCAACATTGACATAGTTTAAATTTGGTGTGTTTTATTTTAGGGCAGTGCAGTGTCTATAAGTCTTGCTAACTAGTGTAAGAGATGGTGGAAGAGGATATTTGGAGGAACTATTACCTCTAGGCAATTTTGTTACACACTTACCAAACATACTGGCAGAGAGGTGTTGCACAGGCCAATTGGAATGTGCTCCTTCTTTTACAGGATCAAATTACAAATCCTGAAAAAAAAGTGACTTGATAAACTGTGGGTCTGCAGTACTTTTGAACTTTTAAATCCATTTCATTAAGATGGGCATGATGATTTACCCAGTCATATTTATGTTAAGAAAGATAATTTTGTGTTTTTCATGGTCTATCAGAATTTGTGAGGTATTTCTGATTGTATAGGCAATTATGCAGATGTCATGGGGGAAGGCTGGGAGATTTCACAAGAACATAATTTTATTCAATAAGTAGTGATTTTAGAATATTGAAGTATTATTTTAAAATGGTTTTAAGCTTTTGGATACATGATACAGACTCTGCTGCAATGTGATCAAAGCTTTCCTTTCTCCACCTTTATTAGCTGAGAAAGCTTAGATGAGTGTCTGAACCCCTCTAAAGCTCCATTTTCAACTCTAAAGTGAAGATCATACCACCAACCCCATGGAGATGTTTGGGGGCCCCTAACTAAGGCCTCACCAAAGAGTAGTAGCTGTAGTGTTGTCATTCCAATTTAGGAACTGACGGATAGTTCCGGTTACCCCTGAAGATAGTAGAGGTTCTGCACACATTTTCTCAGTGTTTTCTGTGTGACAGCCACCCTGCTAAGCTCTTTAACTGTGATCTCATTTTATTCTCCCAGAAGTCCTATGAGGTAGGTGCTGTTATTATCTTCCAGTTACAGATGGGGAAATGGAGTCGCAGGGAGACTGCCATTGTAGTTAAACGTGGAGCCAGGATTTGAAGCCAGATAGTCCGACTCTGGAGCCTGTGTCCTTTGTCATTCCTCTAGTCTTCCGGGACATCTGGGCATGCTCAGGGGTCTCTCGATGGAGGAGAACCTCTCTGCCCAGGGTTGACTTTTCAGGCTGATTGACCAGTCTTTTTTTTAAAATTTTTTACTTTTATGCATTTTTTTTTTCATTTTATACAATTTTCAAAGGTTACTTTCCATTTACAGTTATTACAAAATATTGGCTCTATTCCCCATGTTGTACAATACATCTTTTTTTTTTTTTTTTTTTTTTTTTTTGCAGTACGTGGGCCTCTCACCGCTGTGGCCTCTCCTATTGCGGAGCACAGGCTCCGGACGCACAGGCTCAGCGGCCATGGCTCACGGGCCCAGCCGCTCCGCGGCATGTGGGATCTTCCCGGACCGGGGCACGAACCCGCATCCCCTGCATTGGCAGGCGGACTCTTAACCACTGCGCCACCAGGGAAGCCCTGTACAATACATCTTTGAGCCTGTCTTACACCCAGTAGTGTGTACCTCCCACTCCCCACCCCTGTGTTACCCCTGCCCCCCGCCACTGGTAACCACTAGTTTGTTCTCGGTATCTGCAAGTCTGCTTCTTTTATGTTATATTCACTAGTTTGTTGTATTTTTTAAATTCCACATAAAAGTGATATCATACAGTATTTGTCTTTCTCTGTCTGACTTATTTCACTTAGCATAATGCCCTCCAAGTCCATCCATGTTGCCACAAATGGCAAAATTTTTGTTCTTTTTTATTGCTGAGTAGTATTCCATTGTATATCACATACTGTATGCCACAGCTTCTTTATCTATTCATCTGTTGATGGATACTTAGGTGGTTTCCATTTGACCAGTCTTTCTTGGTCTTCAGAGGTTCCTGTCAACTAGGTAGGATGCTCTGATCCCTGAGCTGGCCACGTAGGATGAATGCCTTGGGAGTGTGGGTTGGGGACCCATCGAGCTGACCCCATTGAACCACGGTACTAGTCCACGTAGAACTTGGAAGTTCAGTGCACTCTTGAGCACATTAGAAGTTCAGTTTGGGGCTCTGTATCAACCTGCATAGATTACAGTTTTACTGTAACAGTCTTGACTTTGCCCTTCCTCTCCCCCCCGCCCCCGCTCAATGCTGGGGAAAGCTCCTGTCTGTGACTCCTTGGCAACCCTCCCCACCCCAGGTAGGCCAACTGTTATTTTGCAGTTCTGCTCCCTCACTCACCTCTTATTTTGCTCACCATGGGCACCCTTTGACTGCACCAAATGGTGTTTATGGTGGGCCATAGATCATGGCCAAATGGCCTGGTGCTTTAAAAAAAAAACTGTATTCAATGTGGGAGAAAAAGGTGGGATGATGGATTTATTTGCCTCTTGGAGGAGTAGGTGGCTAAGGTGGGCAGGGCTCAGAGACAGGATGAGTGGTTTTACAGACTCCCAGTGGAATTCTGTTTGCTTTCCGTCCTCAGATTGGACGTTACCCAGGGATACAATAACTTTGTCTAGCTGAACTTAAAAGAGGTACCACCACACAAAGTGACTTTACATTAAAAAGGGCTGATAGGCCATAATCTCTGGTTTATGACTTGGATCAGATGTTGAGCAACCTGTCCTTTCTAATTGAAGGGAAGAAATCCTGGGGGCTGGGGCTGGGGGACAGTGAGGAGGAAGACATGTCGGCTGGGTGTCACCAGTGTCTGAGTTAACTTTGGCTCTCCACACCCAGTTTGTGGCACCTGGTTAGGCTGTATGCAACTCTCTGCTGTCTTTCTTTCAAAGTCAAAGCAAGTAATTTTGCTAAACCTACTTACTGCTGGAGTGTGAATTGTTCAAAAGACCTAATTGCTTATTCCTGCTCTCTGTATCCTTTGTATCTGGTAGATGTTAAATGAATGTTGGTTAGGTCAGTTGATACAGAAAGTTTGTGAAGTTAATGGAAGAATACTACTAGTTGAGCTACTCTTGTTTCCAGTTTCTTGTTGTTGGGCTTTCATAGCTATAGCCATAACCACCAACAACCAGAGACAATTGATTTTCCAGTTAGATTAAAAATAATGAGAGAATTAAGCTGCCACATTTTGACTAACAGTATAAATATGTGAATTACTTATAAGAGCGGAGAACACAAAATCAGCCCCAATAGTCTTAATCACAACCGCCCTTGTCATAGATTGCTGGGAGTCGTCCCTCTCCAGGCTCGGTCCAAGTCTGGGTGCCAAGTGGTTACTATGATTTCAGTGATTATGGTATTTGAAGCGTGGAGAGGTTCTTAAAAGAAGGTTTTTTTAAAAAATCACTATGGGAAGCCGTAATTTAAACTAAACTGTGCTGTCTTCCAAAAATTCCCGACAGAATATTTCTTGTTTTCAACAGTTTGCTGTGATGTTAGCTGGAGCGAGCAGTGGTTGCCTAGTCCATGACTGAGGTTTCGTCTCTGACTTTACTAGTCCATAGTTTGCACCTTAATTTTGTTGGA
Organism: Lagenorhynchus albirostris; assembly: GCF_949774975.1. Lineage (NCBI taxonomy): Eukaryota > Metazoa > Chordata > Mammalia > Artiodactyla > Delphinidae > Lagenorhynchus > Lagenorhynchus albirostris. Next base: position 23,326,940 of record NC_083115.1, on the reverse strand, counting down.
ACTCTCAGGACAATAATTGCAATGTCAAGAAAGACTATTATTTATAAATAATTTTTTCTTTTTAGCAGCAAATCACTAAGTTGTGAGCTACATAATCAGCCACTGTGACATGTGGCCTTCAAGCAAGCCAGGATTTCAGTTTCCTGTGGGCAAGCCCTGGTGGGCTGGCAGAAGTGTAGAAGCCGCCCTGCAGCCTGATCAGGCCCTGTGCTGCGTGCCTCTGGGGCCTGGAGATGTTGCCTTGTGGATGGCACTTGCTCAGCTTCTAGGAGTAGTCGTCTGTAGGAGAATGATGCCACCACTCTAGAGGAGTGTGACCAGCCTCATTTTGCCAGTGGGAGTTACTGAAACGTAGGAAACAGTGTTAGCCCTAATGAAGTGTAACTTCCTTGCGATAGGGCCCTGGTCTTGTGTATGCTCCGGTCCTATGAACTTGACTGAAATTGGTTGAACTGATTTCTTGTTAGAATTTTGGACTAATTTATCTTTTTATTTTTTTTTTTGCGGTACGCGGGCCTCTCACCGCTGTGGCCTCTCCCGTTGCGGAGCACAGGCTCCGGACGCACAGGCTCAGCGGCCATGGCTCACGGGCCCAGCCGCTCCGCGGCATGTGGGATCTTCCCAGACCCGGGGCGCGAACCCATGTCCCCTGCATCGGCAGGCGGACTCTCAACCACTGCGCCACCAGGGAAGCCCTGGACTAATTTCTTCAGCCATTTCTTTTTTTTTTTTTAATAAATTTATTTATTTTTTGTTTATTTATTTTAGGCTGCGTTGGGTCTTTGTTGCTGGGCGCAGGCTTTCTCTAGTTGCAGGGAGCGGGGGCTACTCTTCGTTGCGGTGTGCGGGCTTCTCATGGTGGTGGCTTCTCTTGTTGCAGAGCACGGGCTCTAGGCGCGTGGGCTTCAGTAGTTGTGGCTCACGGGCTCTAGAGCGCAGGCTCAGTAGTTGTGACGCACGGGCTTAGTTGCTCCGCGGCATGTGGGATCTTCCCGGACCAGGGCTCAAACCAATGCCAATCCCCTGCATTGGCAGGCGGATTCTTAACCACTGCGCCACCAGGGAAGCCCTCTTCATCCATTTCTGAAGCTCCTGTTACTGGAAAAAATCACCACAGAAGTATAAAGAGTAGGAAAGGGATTTTAAAAGGCACAGTGTATATAAGCTGTGGGTTAAAAATGATTTCCCAAATATATAGCTTCAGAATGTTTTCAGTGGCTTTTTTCCCCATCACATAAAATTAGCCATCACATAAAATTAGCCATTTTAAAGTGTACAATACAGGTTTTTTTTGAGTATATTCACAGTGTTGTGCAACCATGATCATTATGTAATTCCTGAACATTTTTATTACCCCCAAAAGAAACCCTGTACCCATTAAGAGGTCACTCCCCATCCTTCCCCTACCCCTGCTGCCTTTGGCAACCCCTAATCTACTTTCTGTCTCTGTTTTTGTCTCTGTGTTTCTGCCTATACTGGACATTTCATATAAATGGAATAATACAGTATGTTTCCTTTTGTGTCTGGCTTAATGACATTTAGCATAATGTTTTCAGGGTTCATTCATGCTGTAGCATGTCCCAGTATTTCATTCCTTTTTATGACTTGAATAATAAGTTGTATGGCTATACCACACTTTGCATATCCATTCATCGGCTGTTGGACATTTGTGTTTATTCTACTTTTTGGCTATTATGAATAATACTGCCATGAACATTTATGTATAATTTTATATGAATATGTGTCTTCAGTTCTCTTGGATAAAATACCTAGAAGTGGAGTTGCTGGGTCATATGTTAATTCTATGTTTAACTTTTTGAGGAACTGCAAACTCTTCCACAGCGGCTGCACCATTTACATCCCCACCAGCAGTGTATGAGTGTATGAGTGTGTGTGTGTGAGTGTGTCAGTTTATGAGTGTGTGAATGTATGACTGTATGAGTGTATGAGTGTTCCAGCTTCTCCACACCCTCACCAACACTTGCTCTTTTCTTTTCTTTTCTTTTTTTAGCATTTCTGGTGGGATGAGCTAGTATCTTACTGTGGTTTTGATTTGCATTTCCTGCAGTGTTTTGATAGCCTCAGTATGACCCAAGTTTTCCTCCTTTATTCTAGCCTTTTAGCCTTTGCCACTCTACCCACCTTTTTTGTGTCTCCTAATAGGCAAAGGAAGAAGAGTTAGGGTGAATTAAAAGTAGAATCTACTGGCAAAGTCCATATTAATTTTTGTCTTCATTTCAAATATAATATATTTTAAGAGGCATAGATGTGAATCACATAGATAATGAATCATAATGTGTGCGTCTATGTATACAGCCAGCTTATTCAAGATCATTTGCTGTTTAAAAGCTTTAAACTAGTAATATATAGTAAGAATTAAAATCATTTATATTATTATTATTTTTGTTGTTGTTGTTGTTGTTTTTTGCGGTACGCAGGCCTCTCACTGCTGTGGCCTCTCCCGTTGTGGAGCACAGACTCCGGACGTGCAGGCTCAGCGGCCATGGCTCATGGGCCCAGCCGCTCCGCGGCGTGTGGGATCCTCCCGGACCAGGGCACGAACCCGTGTCCCCTGCATCGGCAGGCGGACTCTCCACCACTGCGCCACCAGGGAAGCCCCATTATTATTATTTTTAAAGCAGTTGGAGGAAACCTAACAAACATAGCCTCAGCCAGGTGGTCAAGGTAAATGTCAACAGTGATAAGTCGTGTTGATGTACCATTGATATGATGTGATGACCACTTTTTCTTTGCGATCTTTCTCCCAAAAAGCTATCAAAACCCCCGTCTAATCGTGAGAAAAACACCCACTAAATCTCAGTAGAGGGCATTTCACAAACTGTCTGACTAGTATTCCTTAAAACTGACGTGGCCATCAAAACCAAGGAATGTCTGAGAAACTGTCACAGCCAGGAGGAGCCTAAGGAGACAATAGGGTGTCCCGATGGGATCCTGGGACAGAAAAAGGACATTACGTAAAAGATAAGGAAATCTGCATCTTAGTTAATAACAATGTATCAATGTTGCTTCATTAATTTTAATAAATGTACCACTGCAATAGGGGAAACGGAGGGTGGGATGTATGGAAACTGTATTAACTGTTTGCTTTCTGTAAATCTAAAACTGTTCTGAAAAAATTAGTTTACTTTAAAAAAAATTACAGAAAAACACGCAAAACAGTTGGAAGTGTTTTTCTTTAGTCAAAGTGGCCGTACTATATAATTATGGTTTTTTGGTATACTTGAAAAGCAGGGGTGGGCTAACTGTGGCCCAAGGGCCAAATCCCAGCCTGCAGCCTTCTTTTTGTGTAGCCCTCCAGCTAAGAATGGGTCTTACATCATTAAAGGGTTGTAAAACAAACAAATAAAAACAAAGAAGAATATGTGTCCAAGATTGTATGTGACCCATAAAGCCTTAAATATTTACTCTCTGGCCCTTTCCAGAACCTCTGATGTAAAGTGAGATGATCAAGTCTTTGAAATATTTTATTCAAACATTTAAAAGATATATTAGTCCTATATGATAAAATGGCATGTTGATCAGTGATCATTGATCATAGCTTTCACAAATAACTTGGACTCTAGGCACTGTTGTATAAAAATAAATCAGACATGGGTGCCGAATTGGAGGAGTTGCTTTGCTTCTCTTATTACTTTTCTTCTAATGACATGCAGCATGCTACTTAAAGTTTTCCAAACCCATTCTTCTCTGATGGAACTGGAATTATACATAGGGACAGGAGAGAAGCAGGCAAAAAACCCCACAAACTTTTGGAAGTACTGTAGTTGTTTGTTTACAGTTTACTCTTGGCAGTATAAATATGACAGTGATCTGTTTTGATCGTTGGAAACACTGACTTTCTTGGAATAGTATTTACTTGGGATAGTATAGGTACTTTCTTGATAGTATTTATAAAATCATACAGTTGGTGATGATTATCAAATAGAAAATAATTCCATGTACTATCTTTACAAAGCTGGTGCCTGTCACAGTTACAGGTGTCCCAAAGATGCCATGAGGGGCTAAAACTGTTTCACACTGCGAATAGTTTTTCCTATACTATTAACCCTGATGTCAGTCAAGAAATCATGGTTCTGAGAAGACAGCAGTGAGTAGCGTTGAGAACGGAGCCCACTGGGAAGTAGACCAGGAGCAGAGTAACCGAGCTAAGCTCTGGGAGCTGTTGCTTTACTCCTGTAACATGGGAGGAGCTACAGTGGTCCCAGTAGAGAATTTGCACAGAGGTGTACATTTAACCTGCTTTGATCTCACTGGGGGTGGAGGCAGGAGATTTAGTTTTGAAGAAATGTGGACATTATTTTGACTTAATAGTGACTTTTAGCTAAATAAGTCTCCCTAGTATTATATTTCTGGAAAAATTAGTGTGTTGGGATTTAGCAGGTGGAGAGTGCCACTGGTTCCTCTCTCACTGTGCTGTTTTCTCTTGGGCTCAAACTTGAGTAGTGACAGTTCACGTTGTAGGAAAGGTTGACCTAAAGAGATTTGTGCTATAAATTCCTGATGAAGATTCTGACTTAGTGAGCGACCGTGGAATTACTTTACTGATACTGCTCCATTTTATGCAGGAGGGTAATTTTATTAAGTGGCGCTGATATTCAGTAAAGTTGAAAGCATGGTAGAAAATGTTTACTCTCAAAACTTTGAAGAGCACACAGTTTCATTTAGTACCAAACTCTACTTTGCAGTTTTCTTAGTGTTTTGGTTTTAAATAGAGATAACTTCAAATGCGAGTCTTCTTTTTTCTTTGAAATTATGACAATGAAGGAATGTGTGGAATCCGTATTGTACGTGGTATCCCTGCGTTGTCAGTTTTGCCAGCTTCTAGGTCCAGGTTTGCTAATTTTTGACTGGTCAGTAATACTCTCTACACTTTATTCTTTCCCTTTTTCCTGATTTTCAGGGTGTTTGAACTTGTTAGAAACAGATCATTAACTTACTCCCCTCATTGCCTCCCCTCCCCCTTTTCTGCTAAGTGACAGCTAGTGACAGCTCTCAGAGGACAGTATGACTCTAAACCGGTATTTAACTTGGCTGAATGTTTAACATAACATTAATGCCCTGTTTTGCTATTGCAGCTCCAAAGGCTACAAAGCTAACTTGATTGTCTAATACCCCTTCAGTCCTTTTCCCCTCTAAAGGTATGCCTTTAGATTTTATGTGGATACATTCTTGAGAGATTTCCTGATGTCTCATATGTAAGGAGCGTCCGTGTGTCTGCATCAGTTATGTTCTCATAAATTGATTTCAAGTCAGTTGGGGGTGGAGACCTGCTTTGCGTGTGTACCGTTCCTTCGTGCCCCCTGCTTAGCCTGCCTGTCCCCCCGGGACACTTAGGAACAGTGCAGAGCCCATACTCATGGAAATGAAATGCAAGTTTTTGAAGGACCCTTGCCTTCTTCCAGCAGCTTCCACAATCTGTCCCCAGCGTACTTTTACTGACTTAGCCTCCTAGCCATCCACTCACTCATTCATTCATTCAGCCATTCATCAAACATTTATTGAAAACTCTATGTGCCAAGTACATGTATCTTAGGGACATAGCAATGAATAAATTCTGCAAGGTCTCTACTTTGATGGATTTTATATTCTAGTTTGGGGGAGACAGATTATAGAGGCAGTACTGAATGTGTCTTGACGAAAATAACCAAGGTACAGAGAAAATGCTGTTAGTGGGAGCTACTTTGAGTGGAGTGGTCAGGCCTTTCTGAGGAGCTGACAATTTAGCTGAGCCATGAGGATAAGAAAGCACCATCCACGTGAAGATCTGGGGGAAGAGTCCAGGAAGAGGAACAGGTTAGGTTCCTAGCCCTGCTCTGTCTAGTAGTCAATATGATAGCTGCTAGGAGTATGTGGCTACTTAAATTAATCAAAATTAAATAAAGTTAAACATTTAGTTCCTCAGTCTCACTAGCCACATGTTAAGTGCTCAATAGCTACATGTGCAGATATAGAGCATTTCTGTCGATACAGGAAGTTCTGTTGGGCTGCACTGTCCCAAAGTGCTAGGGAGGTTGGTATGTTCAGGGAACTGAAAGGGAGCTGCTGTGGCTGCAGTGCAGAGATGAGGGTGGGGGAGTGGGAGGGCTTATGGCAGGAGGCAGAGAGGTCAAAAAGGCGCCTGATCATGTATGCCTTGTAGACCATCAACATTTTAAGGGCATCCGGGAGCCGTTGGAGAGTTCTTAGTTGAATGGAGGAATGATGGGGCGTGTGTGTGTGCGTATGTGTAAATATGTTTTTTCCCATTTTTTAAAAAAGAGACCATTGCTCTGCGGAGAAGGAATCATAGCAGCTATTGCAGTGATATAATATAAATGAGAAGCAATCAGATCTTGAACTGGAATGATGGCTTTGGCAATGGATTGGGGATATGTTTTTTAGGTGAAAGTGAAAGAACTTACTCATGCTTTAGATACGTGAGGCATAAGGCAAAGAGAGGGATGAAGGATTTACTGATTTACGGATGGGAAAAAGACCAAGGAAGGAATATGGTTGGTTGGTTTCCAGTTACATCAGCGATCCAGAGTTCTGTTGCAGATTTATAGGTCTGAGATGCCTGTTAAGACATGTACGTGGAGATATCTGATAGGCAGCTGGATATAGAGTCTGGAGTTTGGGAGACAGCTAAATTTGGGTATATACATAGATAGTATTTTTAAATTGTGGGATGGGATGAGACTCTTGGGAGAGAAGGAAAAGAAGAGGTCCCTGGACTGAGCCCTGAAGCATGCCAGTATTTTGGGGGGAGTGAAACCTTGTTCCAGCTAAGATGGTGTATTTGTTCTCACTGGAACATACCTTATACTTTCCACCACTGTGCTAAAGATGATGATAATGATGATATATGCACCATTTGTTGAGCCTTCATATATGTCATTTCAGGCTCCATGATGGCAGGTCCTGTGTCTGTCTTGTTCACTGTTGTATTTCAGTGTTTAGTTCTGTGCAAGCTCTTAATAAATACTTACTGAGTAAATGAAACCTTTGACAGGAGCCATTAGCACCCCCATTTTAGGAAACTGAGCTTAATAGGTAAGGTGGCTTGTCTCAGGGCACAAAGCTGTTAAGCAGAGGTGGCAGGCCTCACCTATGTCTGTCTGACTTCAAAGCTGTGCTTTTCGCTGTGTGTGACCTCCAGGTACTACCCAGTAGAGCCCTTGGCCTTGGGTTTGGGGTTGGAGGTCACAGCTACCCTTGAGGACTTAATTTCAACACTTGAAGCTTTCCTCGACAGTTCAGCCCCAGATCAGCTCTTCCAGATTCTTTAATAGAACTCTCTCTTTTCCATTGATTTAAATCCTAATGGGCAATCTGTTGTCTGAGATGGCCTTGGTTTCACAAGTGTGTAAATTACAGACCTTGATTGGAATTCATTTTTACCTTGACCCTTATAGTTGAGCTTAAGTCCTGAGGGGAAGAATCATCTTCTGTGCATTGCCTTGTTAGAGTTTGCTTTACACTACTTGGATTTGTATTCAGGCTCTGGCCTTGGTAAAAGGGAAGTGATAGAAACTTAGTGAGAGTGTGGTATATTTTTGTTTGATTTATTTACGCTGTGAAACTTACCTGGGAGAATATAAGCACTTCACTGAAATGGTGGTCATAAAGGAATCTTTAAACCTGTACATTCCTTATCCGTGTCACAGATGTGATATCTGAACAATATACTGTGTAACTGCTGCTATTTGGGAATCTGGTATTCTTACATTTCTACTTTTGACTTCGTTTGAGATCCAAGTTTGTGAATTTTAATTAAATGCTTAGATTATGCATGTGAAAAATCTTTTGTTCCTGTGTTGCTACGAGCAACAGTTGTTAAAGTTAATCTTCCTTTTTAAAGGAATTGTGGGCAAATAAATACATGAATTTGAACAGGTTAAAAAAGGTCATCATTTAATGTTGTGAATGTTCTGCCTATAAAATAGTTACTATGACCATAATGATCATGGTGAAGGGAAGAATGCGGTAGAAGTGAATAATCATCCGACACTTTGACAAAACATTCCTAAAATACTATTCAAATGAGGAAAGACTACAGACTGCAGCCGAGTAGCCAAGCGTTGAGTCGTCCGACTGCATTTACTATTGTGGCCGAAAAGAAGCCGTGTGTAGTGGTTTGCATAGAAAACCCATGATTCATCTGAAATTTCCCAACTTTCTTTTTTTTAAAAGCTCTGTCTCTCATCCTCCCCTCACCACACTTTATCTCCTTCCTAAAGACTTCTTTTGTCCTGATGGTATTTGTTTCGTTGCTCTCCACCCTACTTCAGCCTAAATTTTCCTGACTCCTGGTGGCTGCTTGCTGTTTGACTCTGTTGTGTGATTTGCCGATTATACTCCTTTGTGCTGGTTAAACGAGCAGTGTTTACCTAAATTAGCAGCGGTAGTGAAGGCACAGGTTGGCCCATCTGAAGGGAAGTCTAGAGCTGGCCCGGCAGTGGAGGCTGCTGGATGGACTTCCCTGAGATCACTCTCCGGAAGGGCGCTAGGAATCGGGCTGGACTGCGGAAGTCAGCTCCCCAGTTAGAGGCAGGAGGGCTGGGAATGGGCCGGTTTAGGGATTTATAGTGACAATGTAATTGATTCTCCATTGGAGAATGCAGGACTCAGTGAAGAGACGCCCTTTGTCCTCATCCTGCATTCTCGCCTCTTCCCCAGCTCACTCTTGAGAACAAACCCTGAAGCACTAGCCCTTTACACAGTTTGCAGGCACAAGACATAACTTTCTTCTTTAAGATTTCAGAAGAAACTGCGGCGCCTCTGCACCTTCAGGAGGGGATCAGGCACCTCCTCCCAGGCATCTCTATGTTGCCATCTGTACCCTTTTTTTTTAAGATTTTATTTTTGGTGTGGACCATTTTTAAAGCCTTTATTGAATTTGTTACAATATTGCTTCTGTTTTATGTTTTGTTTTTTTGGCCGCAAGGCATGTGGGATCTTAGCTCCCCAACCAGGGATCGAACCCACACCCCCTGCATTGTAAGGTGAAGTCTTAACCACTGGACCGCCAGGTAAGTCCCCCGTGCACCTTTGCATGTTAAGAAACGGTGATTTCTTTTTTTGAAACAAAAGTTTTATTTTAATTTTGAAAATTTAAATTGGATTTTTATATTTTTAATATGTCAGTTTTAAAAGCACAGATATAATGTTAGGATGCTAATTCTAAAATATATTCTGGGATAAGAGTGAGAACTTAAATGAGCATGTAATATTTGAGATGGGTATTCACTTAACTCATTAAGGAAGGTTTTTATATGTAAATCATGGAAAACCATGCCTCTTGTATATGAGGCTCATTTCTTTTCCACTATTGTCAATTCTTGTTCAGAGTTCCATATTTAACCCAGAAATTCATATTCATTCAGAGTGGTAATTATATAGTTCTTAAGCAGTCCATTCAAGAAACTTGCATTTGTTTGTTGAAGCGTTTTAAAGAAAGTCATAACGGAAATAGAAGTCGCCTAAACCTCTGGTTTCATCACGATATCTGAAGTAATGTCCTAGTAATGGAGGTAAAGTTACCTTTGCAAGTATAGAAAGGACACTTTTAATACTTTAAAATTAAATCCTTCTAAGTTAGTTAATAATTTGGGGATTTAAAAAAAACCAGGAAAGCTGGCTTTCCTTTTCTGGTCTTGAAGAGTCCCATTTGTTGAAAAACTAGTTATTTTAGAATTTTCAAGGTCACAGAGTCAGCTGCCTGAAGGGTTGTGTGTATGTACGTATATATATAAATTTTATTGAAAAACACCTTTATTCATGTTAAATAATCATGACGCATAGAATGAAATACTATGAATTGATAAAGAAATATGGGTACTGAGACACAAAGATCTCTACTATGCTTCCATTTGAGTTAAAACACACACACCCTCAGGCTTCGCTGGTGGCGCAGTGGTTAAGAATCCACCTGCCAATGCAGGGGACAGGGGTTCCATCCCTGGTCCGGGAAGATCCCACATGCCACGGAGCAACTAAGCCCATGAGCCACAGCTACTGAGCCCACGCACCACAACTACTGAGCCTGTGCTCTAGAGCCCGAGAGCCGCAACTACTGAGCCCAAGTGCCATAGCTACTGGAGCCCACGTGCCTAGAGCCCATGCTCCGCAATAAGAGAAGCCACCACAATGAGATGCCCGCGCACCACAATGAAGAGTAGCCCCTGCTTGCCGCAACTAGAGAAAGCCCGCACGCAGCAATGAAGACCCAGCACAACCAATAAATAAATAAAAACACACACCCTCATAAACTCCTACATTCCAACGTTTGTCAAAGTAGGATGGTTTTGAACAAGGAAACTAAGTTGCTGCAGTTGTCAGAGCTCCTGTAGTCATCCCACATGTATTATCTCAGTTAATTCTTACTACAGCACCTCGAGGTGGACATGTCCATGTTCTTTAGTGTTGGCCTCCTAACTTCATTTGCTTGTTTATTCATTTGTACGAAATATTCTACTACCTGCCCCATCTTTGCAGTTTTTCGTGGGCTCTGCAGCTCTATTACTGTGGTCCTCAGTCTTTAGGGGTAAAATGAAACCTTCTTTCCCCATCCTGCTGAAAGGTAGAAGATGCCTCATTATTTTAGCAAGAAAAGAATCAATCAGCAATGTTTTTCCTTTAAATGATTGATTTTTTTCTATTATTTTTGAATAGGTAATACATGTACGTGTTACCAAATTCAAGAGCAAGAAGATACTCAGTGAAAAGTAAATCTCCCTCCCACCCTTATTGACTCCCCATTCCTCTCCTCAAAGGGAGATACCTATCACCAGTTTCTTGTATATTCTTTTAGAGCTGTTCTCTACATCTACAGACCTACACATGCATACACATACTTCTACATATACTTTAGCTTTTAATTTTTGTTTTTTTTTTTTGTTTTGTTTTTTTTGCGGTACGTGGACCTCTCACTGTTGTGGCCTCTCCCGTTGCAGAGCACAGGCTCCGGACGCGCAGGCTCAGCGGCCATGGCTCACCGGCCCAGCCGCTCCGTGGCATGTGGGATCTTCCCAGACCAGGGCACGAACCCGCATCCCCTGCATTGGCAGGTGGACTCTCAACCACTGTGCCACCAGGGAAGCCCAGCTTTTAATTTTTTGACACAATTATAATACTATTTTGCACCTTGATTTCTCTCCTTGTAGTATGTCTTGGAGATTGTTCTATTCCGTTGCATATAACCTGCCTCTTAACATACTGTTTTGTGAGTATACTGCACATTTTGGAACCATTTCCTCATTGATGAACATTTAAGTTCCTCCCAGTTTTTATTCTTCTGTTACAAATGGCTTTCACTGATACTAACATGTATAAGTCTCTTTAATGCAAATGAATTCAAGATATATGCATTTACAATTTTGATTGGTTGCTTCAGCTTGCTCTCCATGGGGGGTGTACCTGTTTCTACTCCCCACAACCTATGAATTAGTGCCTGTTTCCCACACCTTTGCCAAGCATTATGTTTCAAAGCATTTGGTATTTTTCACTGATAAGAGAAATGCAAATTTAAAAATAGCATTTTTAAATTTGGAACACTTTTTCACTTTTTTATTTTATTTTTAAAATTTTATTTTATTATTATTATTAGCCGTGCCATACAGCTTGTGGGGTCTTAGTTCCCAAACCAGGGATCGAACCTGGGCCCACAGCAGTGAAAGCTATGAGTCCTAACCACTGGCCCGCCAGGGAATTCCTGTTTGTTTGTTTGTTTATTTATGGCCACACCGCATAGCTTGCAGGATCTCAGTTCCCTTACCAGGGATTGAACCCAGAACATGGCAGTGAAAGCCCGGAATCCTAACCACTGGGCCACCGGGGAATTTCACTTTTTAAAAAGTCACCTATTTTTCCTTTTTTTGCGGACTAAGTCTTCCTATTCTTTACTTTTTGTTGTTGAATAGTTGCCATTTTTATTACTTATTTATAAACATTATATATTAAGCAGATTACAAAATCAGTGGGGAAGAATGGATTATTCAAGAGATGGTGCTGGTACAACAGGTCATCTATATTAAAAAATAAATTCAGGTCCCTATGTTTTCCCATACACAAAAATTTGTAGATTGATCAATGTGGAAAATCAACATGGAAAAACAGATTTTTAGCTATTAGAAAATTATCAGTAGGTGGGCATCTGTATGACATAGTGGTCAGGACTAAGAAGTCCAAGCTGTTTAGGAAAAGACTGATACATTTGACTACAGAAGAACTCTTGACGTAACATACGGCATAAGTGAAATCAAGAGACAAAAAAAGGGGGCTTCCCTGGTGGCGCAGTGGTTGAGAGTCTGCCTGCCGATGCAGGGGACACGGGTTCGTGCCCCGGTCCGGGAAGCTCCCACGTGCCGTGGAGCGGCTGGGCCCGTGAGCCATGGCCGCTGAGCCTGCGCGTCCAGAGCCTGTGCTCCACAACTGGAGAGGCCACAACAGTGAGAGGCTCGCATACTGCAAAAAAAAAAAAAAAAAGACAAAAAAAGGGAGACAGTGTTGCACATAACTAATTAAAAATTAGTATCCTGAATGAATAAAGGTCTGTAATTCAGTAAGTAAAAGAGAATACACAAGAAAAGGGACCAAAAATTACAGCCAGTTCTAAGAAGAAGAAAACAGAATGGTTAATGAATGTGTGGCAGAATCTCACTTTCACTAGTAATAAGGGAAATGCAGAGGAAGAAAACTCCAGTGAAATACCAACTCATTGTCATCAGATTTACTAAAATTAATAAGCCTGATAACACTCAGATGTGGAGAGGATGTGGGGAAATAGCTTTCATCACTGCTGATATAAGTGTGAATTGATAATACTACTAAGATAGCAACTGGCAATGTACGTCAGTTTAAACATTTGCATTCCTATAAGCCCAGGATGCTACTTAGTATATCTGAGAGAAACTCTTGCACTATGTACAAGCAAGTTCATTGTAGCATAATTTATAAAAGCAGAAAATTGTTAACAATCCAGATGTCCATCGATAGGGGACTGTATTAAACAACTTTCATGATTTAGTCATACAATGGAATGCTATACAGCAGTTAAAATAAATGAACTAGAATCTTCCTACATATATCAGCATAGATAAGTCTTGATGATAGGGTTTAGAGAAACAAGGCAAGTTTCAGAAGTATATGTATGGTATAGCATTCATGCTAAATTTTTTAAAAACGTGCAAAACTAGAATGTATAGCATTCTGGGATACATATGTATGTGGTCAAGATTTAAAAACAGGAATGGTCGGGACTTCCCTGGTGGTCTAGTGGTTAAGCATCCGCCTTCCGATGCAGGGGACTTGGATTTGGTCCCTGGTGGGGGAACTAAGATCACACGGGACAACTAAACCCGCTCACTGCAACTACTGAGCCCGCGCGCTCTGGATCCCACACGCCACAACTAGAGAGAAGCCTGCGGAGCTGCAAAGAAGAGCCTGTGCACTGCACCGAAGATCCCTCATGCCACAACTAAGAGGGATTTATTTGGCTGTGCCGACACAGCCATGTAAATAAATAAATAGAATTAAAAAATGAAATGAAATGAAAACAGGAATGGTCTACCCTGACATCAGGATAGTAATTGCCTCTAGGGAAGGAAAGGTGTAAGGGGGTCTGTCCTGAAAGGTGTCTATAATTCTTTATATTTTTAAGTCTGAAGGCAAGAATGGTAAAATATCATTCCCTAAATCTTGGTATTGTAGACATGGATGTTCATTTGTGTTTGTTGTTGTTATATATTAAATACACATATTGAATTTTTTTCATATACCTTTTTACTATGTAGAGATAATTTGTACTTTAAGCTATTAATATAATGAATTTTATTAATAGATTTTCCTAATTTTGAATTTTGGTATAAAGCCCACTTGGTCATTTAAAAAAATGTATTGCTGTATTCTCTTTGCTAGTATTAGGATTTTAACATTAATATTCATGAGAGTAGTCTAATTTTCTAATTTTTTTCTTCTCCTCTTTTCATGCTCCCTTGATCAGATTTTGTTCTAATGTTATGCTGACTTCCTGAAAAGAATTTGGAAGCTTTCACCGTTTTCTATGGAACAGTTCAACTATCATTGAAATTGTGTGTTCCTTGCAGTTTGGTAGCGTTCACATTCATGACTTGTTTGATATTGTACTTTTTCTGGAGGATTAGTTCTTGGATAACTGTTTTGGTATCTATGTGACTGATTAGATTTTTTCCTGTCTTCAGGGATCAGTTTGGTATTTATATTTTCCTGGAAAATCATCAGTGTTTTCCAATTTATTGGACAAGATAATCCCTTAACATTCTTCTCCTTTCTACTGTATCTCTGGTTGTTTTCCTGTTCTCATTTATTACCTAGTGTATTTGTACTTTTTCATTTTTTTTCTTTTCAGTTTAGGTTACCTAATTGCTCAACTTTTTGTGTATTTCTTTTTAAAGTAACCAACCTGAGTTTATTTTAATTATTTTTCCAATTCAGTACTTTCTGCTTTTTATCTTTATTCCTTCCTTCCTTCTGCTTTTTCATTTTTTGTAACTTCTTGAGCTTGTTTAACTTCTTTTCATTATTACTTATTTAGTAGGATTAGCAGTTAAAGCTGTGGATGTTCTTTTTCTCTGATGGGGTTCAGGCACACACCTGAACCTATCATATTCTTCCAGACCATCAGCTCTTCATCAAAGTTAGTATAAAAATAACGGGTCTAACTGTTTCTTTGGATCTTCATTTCCTTATGAAGGCTCCCATGTCACATAAAACTTATTAAATAAATTTGTGTGCTCTTCTCCTGTTAATCTGTCTCTGTCAGTTTAATTTTTAGACCCTACCAGGGACCCTAAGTGAGTTGAGGAAAACTTTATCCTCCCCTACAGATTACAGATCCCTGCTGTAGTTGTATTCGAGCTTCTGAAATGTTATGATTTCATGGTTATTTTGCACTTAATCATTAGTATTCAGTTTGAATTCCTCTTTACGTCAGAATTTAGAATCTATGGTAGCTCAAACCTCTCCACAAAAGCTTAAAAATTACTAGACGCACTAAATTTTTCTGATGCAGCGTGTGGCCAAAGAAATCATCCCAAGTGTGGGAAATGTCCCCAGTGCTACAGCCCCGCCAAGGTGAGCCTTACTGTCCTCAGAGTAGCTGAGAAGCCACCATCTTGGCCATTCAGGTGTTCAGATGGCTTTTGTCCACTGCAGACCAGAACTGGGTGAGAATCAATTATTGTTCTGGATGGTGTGAGAGATGATTCCCGTGCAGCTCTTCCAGGGTGATGTGTGCAGTAGCGAAGACTTGATCCTGGGAGCTTGCTCCTACGTCTAATGCTCTGGAATCCTATTATGGCAGAGGAGGGCATCAGATGCAGTGACCTTGATGCCCTTCCCAACCCCACAGGCATCCTGGGGCTCCTCTAGATATCCAGTACCTGCCTCAAAATACGACTTGGTGGGTGATATGTGGTGTTCTTTCTACCCACTCTTGTCATTTTCAAGGCAGATAAAGCTAGACATTTCTTAGGAATAGCAGAGAAACTGTTGTAGATGAAACGGAAGCAGTTTCTTTAGAACTTTGTAGGATTTCCATATTACTGTATTTTCAGGTCAAAGGATAGTTTACCTTTTACATCAAACCTGGTTGCGTGAATGCGAAAAATAACTGTGGTTTGGAAAGTCTTCCATGGTTTATGTATGCACACACTAGTTTACTTTTATTTATGTGTGAGAATGGGAAGAGAATTGTGAGAAGGAAGCAGAAGGCTGTACCAAAATTCTCTATTATGTTCTACACTGTAAGATTTGTTGCATTTTGAATTAGGTGCAGGGTTGAGTGTGTGCCTGTTTTCAGTATTTCAGGTCTTTATTGCTCTACACTTAGTGGCTTAAATGGGTGCTGACTTGACTAACAGAAGGCGTTGTGTGACTCCCATGCTTACTTCACCTTGGACTTCCTTTGTAGTATGATACCATGTTTTTCTAGCCAGAGCGGTTTTTCCAATGTCTGTGTTATGTTTCAGGCTCTCCACTTGGAATTCTTGTATCCCTCTTCCTTATAAGCCATGTCCCGTGGATTTGTTAAGAGCTAGTTTCAGTTTTCAGTCTCCTGAAATACATCTTGTAATTCTTTGCTCTGTCTCGTCTGTCTCGGATACTTAGTATATGCCAGTTGTGGAAATTCTGCCCCTTCTGTTGAAGACTGCTTCAGGAGTGGACATGTGGCCTGTTCTGGCCTGTGAGAGGTGAGGGGAAGTCCGCCTGAGGCTAGGAGACAGCTGGAGGAGGGGACAGTTTTTCCTGTTCTCGATGTTGTTTTGCCTGGATGTGTTGCCTGGAGCCGTGGTCCCCGTCTTGCTGCCAGCCTAAGAATGAAGCCAGCACAGAGGATGGCGGAGTAGAGATGGACTGAGACGAGGTCCTTAGTGACATTGTTGAGCCACTGAAACCATCAACCCTAGAGGCCCCAGCCATCCTTGTGTGAGGTGGGATGATTGCTTTTCTTATTGTTTAACCAGCTTCAGACCAAAAGCTTTCACTTGCAGCAGAAGCCTCACCCCTGCCCCTCTGTGTAGTGTTGTGGTTCTGGAATGTAGGCTTTGGAATCTGATGGAATCAGAATGCTGGTTCTTCTGTTTACTGGGTAGCTTTATGATCTCGTGCAATGGTGATATTAACTATGACTTAGAGAGGGCTTAACTTTGTTTTGGTGCCAACATAATTATATCAGTTAATCCTTATATATTACCATTTCATAGATGAAGAAAACTGAGGTTGAGAGTAATTAAGCTTGTGAGTGAGTAGGGCCTGAAACAAAACAGATCTATTTGACCCAGTTTCTCAGAGCCTCATTGTTTAATGTGAAAAATGGCGATATTATGAATAATGCCAAGCTCATAGGATTGTTGGGAGGAGTAAATGAGATAATTTAGAGCATTGTAGTACAGGGCCTGTTACATAGACATCATTCAATAAATAGCTGCTATTATTATTACTGCTATTGCTGTTATCACATTCCTTGTTGTGTGCCCGTCGCTTAGTTTGGTGGGCGTGTTTTGGGCTCTTGATAAGTATTTGCTGACTCATGAATGATTCAATGATAAATTTCACCAATTCTGTCAATTATAGCGTTCAGGCATATTGGGCCTCATCATGCGTGCCATTTGACTGCTTCCCTGAGATCCCTGGCCTTTCCTGTGATGTTAATTTCATGTTCCTTGAGAGTAGGGAGCAAATACCACTTGGTTCAGTGCCACCACTGAAGTTTTTAAAAGATCTAATACTTGGCACACTAAGAAGTGTTTTTCAACAAGTTTCTGTTTGGAACAGTTGGCTGCTTTCATTCATTATCACCATTTTCACAGGCATTGGAAGTTTTGTAAACTATCGCACTGTTACCAGTTTTGGGGGCCAGATTAATAGAAAGAAGAGAATTTACTTATGGATCACTCCTTAAGTTCCTATTTTCCTTGTATAACACTTCATGTCAGAGAAACTAAAAACATTCTTTATAAACATTTCCTTTATTCATCAGATTTTCACTGAGGCATGAAAAGAATTACAGTGTCTCCGTCTCATGAGTTTGTCAGTAACTTCTTTTGCTTCTTGAGAGACCCCTGAATCAGAATTCTAGTCTGAATTTCTGACTTCTAACTTATTCTTGTCTTATTCACTACCCCAAACTTTCTCTCAGAAGTTATACATATGGGACTTCCCTGGTGGCGCAGCGGTTAAGAATCCGCCTGCCAATGCAGAGGACATGGGTTCGATCCCTGGTCTGGGAAGATCCCACATGCCATGGGACAGCTAAGCCCGTGCACCACAACTACTGAGCCTGCACTCTAGAGTCTGTGAGCCACAACTACCGAGCCCATGCACCTCAAGTATTGAAGCCCGCGCGCCTAGAGCCTGTGCTCTGCAACGAGAAGCCCCCGCTCATCACAACTAGAGAAAGCCTACGCGCAGCAACGAAGACCCAGTGCAGCCAAAAAAAAAACAAACCAGAAATTATACATATGTGTGTTTTCTAAGACAACACACGGGAACAGTGGCCATTCCATTCTGTCTGCCCTCTGCATAGGAAGATCATGGTACAGGTGCGTGAGACCTTGCAGGGCTAGATTAAGATAAATGTGGCTGGAACAGCCCAGTAAACTCAGTTTCTTTATTTTAATCCATTGCTTTATTGTTGTAGCAGTCTATTTTTCCCCCCTAAATTACAGTTCTATACCATATAACTCTGCTATATTTGTATTACCTGTAGAAAGGGAAGGCATTTTGTGTGTAGGCTTAATAAATTCACAAATGCTTTTCAGGCCTGGTTTTGTTTTATTCTGTTTTTAGGTATTTTATGAGGAATATATATGCATTTTTATGAGGAATTAGCTCTGATTTTCTAATGATGATGTGCGGTTGTAATATATGACTGTCTTTTATTTTCTAACTATGCTGAAGACCTATGGCAACACTGGTGGTGTTCAAGGAGATCATGGGTCCTTTTGGTCTTAGGCTTCACGACTGAAAATGACTTGTGAGCCCTTGAAATACTTTAATATTTCTCTTCTTTCTTTTAACTGCCCACCTTCTTGAAGTAGTTCTTCCACACTCAACATTCAACAATATTTATTGGGCACATGCTCAGTAAGCGATGTGAATGATGGCTGGCTACTTTTTGTTTAATGCCCTCTGATCTCGTTTTCCGGTCCATTGCTTTACTACAGTCTGACTTTTCAAAAGTAAACAGCGGTCTTCTTAATAAATCCAGTGGGGTGGCAGTCAGGGTCCATTCAGGAAAACAGGCTAGTCTCTGTATTCTAAGGGATAAAAGGTCTAACGTGCAATCTGCTGCTTCCTCACCTGAGAGAAGAGTGAGGAGAAGCTGCTCCTGCGGGTTGCGGAGGCTGGCAGGCCTGGGCCTGAGCCCAGGGGGCGGACCTGGGAGCTGGCCTGGGCAGGCTGCAGTTCTGCCAGGCTCCCGCAGTGGCCCGTATGCCCTGCGGGGATGGGGTAGTTCTCAGGATCTGGGGCAGGGAGCCGCTGTCAGCCTCGTCCGGGGTTCTGCCCTCTGCTTCTCTTCTGTCTCCTCTTGTGGCAGACTCACCAGGAGCCACGCTGGCCAGGGGCTCTGAGGAGTGGCCCCTGGCCTCTGCCGGGTCCCTGAGGGTGGGGTGACACGGGGAAGGCAGCACGGGGGCCCTTGCCCACCCCCCCTCCTCCCGGGCTTGCTTTCATGGTGACACTGTCACGTCCTTCACCTGCTTGAGACGCTTCAGCCGTAGCTCCCATGAGAGTTTTTGTCTCTGATTTTGTCCTCTTTCCCTTCCCTTGTGACCCTCCTCCTACCTGGGACTCTGAGACGTGTGACACAAAGCTCGAAGTCAGAGCTTTAATGTGCTTCACATATATTTTCCATTTAGATTTTATAGAGTTTTATGATGCTTAATGTCTTTTGGTTTTGTTTTGTTTTTTTGCGGTACGCGGGCCTCTCACTGCTGTGGCCTCTCCCGTTGCGGGACGCACAAGCTCAGCGGCCATGGCTTACGGGCCTAGTCACTCCGCGGCATGTGGGATCTTCCCAGACCAGGGCACGAACCCGTGTCCCCTGCATCGGCAGGCGGACTCTCAACCACTGCACCACCAGGGAAGCCCGATGCTTAATGTTTTGAATTTTTATTTTATGCGTTTATCCTTTTGGGTTTTATAAAATGCCTGGAAAACCTTTTTCTGTGTGAAAATTATGAAAATAGTCATTACTTTTCTTCTAGTCTTTTTTTTAAAAAGCAATTCTTTTATACTTAATCTTCAAATCACTTTCCCATCATTATTTAACATGTTCAAGGTCAAACTCACCACCTTTCCTTTGTAACCAGTTCTGCCTTCTGGTGACGTTAGTACTGCTGTAAATCTCCGCCATCCAGGCACAGGATCTTCTTTGATTCTCGCTTCATCAAGTTTCTTTCTCGGCTGTTTCTATAAAACATCCTCTTTTTTCTCCACCTTAATCTTTGACTCCCTACTCCGTTTTCTTATTGGGTCTTCCTCTAACTCCTAAAAAATGAGTGTTTTTCAAAATACTGTGTAGGCAGGGCATGTGTACCTTGTTACCGTTGTGTGACCAAGGCAGCCACAGCTCTTGGCACATACGAGAACCTGTATTTATTGTATGACTTGGTGAATATCAGTGGGTGAATATACGTCTGTCCTTGTTCTCTGTTTTCAGGATATCTCCACATTGACATCTAGATGTTACCTGCAGAATAGAGTGTCCCAAAATAGTCTCATGCAGTGGACATGGTACATTTAAGCAAGATATTGTGTCACATTCTTATGAAGAACGTGGTGAAATATGGACTTGTTAACCTCTTAGTTAGACATGCTAGTAATTGAGTGACCTTACCCAAAGGTGTCCATGAAGGATCAGTGGAATCTGAAGAGATTTCTTTGGGCTAGTTCTAGGATTTTGGCGATAGCTCCAAGTTCAGTCTTTTTTTATTAATATCTTAGAGGAAAACATAAGTTTATCAGACTTGCAGATAGGACCAGGTGGGGAAACAGGGCTCATGAGAGAATCAGGACCCTAATGTCTCGTAGACTACTTGGTTGAAGTGATAAACTAAATGAAATTTAATGCAACACTGAAAGGCCTTGCACCAGGGTCTAAAAATCTATTGTGTAAGTACAGGATTGCCTGGTGGAAACACAGGGGGGAAGGACAGAAAACTTTTCACTGGTAATTTGAGCTCAGCATAAAGAGTGTGACCTGATTTCTGAAAATGCTAAGGTGCTCTCATATGATCAGAAGAATAAATTCTGGTTTTTCCTGTGATGTTACACCTAGAATACTGCGTTTGGTTTAGCGGTATCAGTCACCTGGAGCTTGTTCAGAGCTAAGGGCTTAGGGACCGTGAAGAGCCTGGGGATAATGTCCCAGGAGAAATGAGTGGTGAGAAGGCGAATGCTGAGCCTGAAGAGGGGAGTATTTTGGGGGAGTGAGGAGGTGTCTCAGAACTGAGGGATCATATAATTTATTGTCCAAACCAGGACTCTTTGAGAGTGAAAGAAGGTACTGTTAGTAGTTATGCTGGGATGATGGGCACACACTAGGACCGTCCTGGGCAAATGAGAACATGATCACCTAATTATAATCATCTTAAATATTTGAAGGTCTGTTATATGAAAGAAAGACAAGACTTCACCTGTGCAAGTGATAGGACCAGTGGATACAACTACAAGAAGACCTGCACCTTCTTCCTCATAATGAACTCCTGTCTGATCTCTTCAGTTGTTGAAGAATGGAATAGGTTACCTTACAAGGTGGTGTGTTTCCCATCACTGCCGATGCCAAGAATTTGTATAGCTGCCCTTTCGAAGTCTTTATAATATACAGATCAGGTGAATCAACTTGTACCAGTCCATCAAGTATTTGTGTACTTACTCTTCCCGAGTACTCGGCGGATGTCCATTTTCTCATTACATGTGGAGTAACCATCTGTATACTAGCCCTGTGCCTGTCACTAGAGGAGGTTGGGATCTGTGGCTTTGATGGCTTTCACAATAGGCCTGGCTCTGCAGTTGGTTGATCTCTTGTCCCAGCTACAGACTCCATTCGTTCTGCATCAGGGCATAGTGACCTCTACTGCTGTTGTCTTGTTCACTGTAATGTCTTCCCGATGCCTACATGCCTCTGTTTTTATTTTTGTCTTGGTTTTTATGCTAAATAAAAGATGTCTCCTCTTCCACGGGCCAGCAGCCTCTGACCTGTTAGGGACCCCAGCTTTGGGTCAGCTCATTTTTGTCTTGGTTTTTATGCTAAATAAAAGATGTCTCCTCTTCCACGGGCCAGCAGCCTCTGACCTGTTAGGGACCCCAGCTTTGGGTCAGCTCATTTCTTGCTGTGGGTGCTGTGGACATTCCTTGGCTTCCACGGAGCACTGATTCCCTGCTTGAGTCTTTGGTACTCTCTTTAGTCCTTTACAGCAAAAGAGACAGATGTGACTGTTTCTATTTGATATATGAGGTTTAGAGAGGTTAAATAATCTACCGGAGGTGACCCATCCAGTAGGTGTCTAAACTGGATCCAAGCCCAGGTCTCCTCATTTGTCCACTTATTTATTCATTCAGCCAGGGTCTGAGCGCCTGCGTGGTGCCAGGTCCGTCTGCTGCTCCAGATTCGTAACGAGTCCCCTTCCCCTCTCTCCGCAAATACACACTGTAGTCACACTACTCATTCTCCTGGACCTCCAGGGTGCCCTACTTCTTCCTGCACAGTCAGTAAAGACGGATGCGACCACCGTCCTCCTGTTGTTTGGATTCTAGATGTGCAAACATATAGAAGAGTAGTTTTCTTTTGTTTTTTTTTTGTTTGTTTGTTTTTAATTTCTTTTTGATGTGGACCATTTTTTTTAAAGTCTTTATTGAATTTGTTACAATATTGCTTCTGGTATATGTTCTTTTGGTTTTTTGCCCACGAGGCATATGGGATCTTAGTTCCCCAACCAGGGATCGAACCCACACCCCCTGCATTGGGAGGCGAAGTCTTAACCACTGGACCAACAGGGAAGCCCCTAGAAGAGTAGTTTTGTTTTAAACATCTGAGTATTAAGAAGAGAAGCACAGGGTGAAATGGCGGTGTGCTGTGTGGCCCATGACTTACTCTGGGAACCAAGGAAGTGACATTTAAATGGAAACCTGAAGGATAATAGGAGTTAGCTGGAATGGGGGGTGAGATTAGACCATTTTGGGGCACAGAGGAAAGAGCATGTGCAAAGTCTCTGAGCAGGGACACACTTGATGCTTTGGAGGTTCAGAAAGAATCCAGTGCATGTGCGCCTGTATCGGGAGTGGAGGGCAGAAGACTTGATATAAGACTGGAGAGTTAGGCAGGGGCAGGGTCAAGGTCTTGGCAGTTTATCCTGAGACAAAGGTATTTTTTCCTTTCCTTTTTGATCTTATTTGTTTTGTGAATAGGTAAAGTCATCACATAATTTGATATTCAAGGGCACCAAAGGGTATAGCAGTCTTGTCTCCTTTCCACCTCTGTCTTCCTGCCATCCATTTCCTTTCCCTAGAGACAATTATACTCTATTTCTCATGTATCCTTCCATAGATATTCTGTGCACACACTGGCAAACACATAACTCTTTTTCCTCACCCTTTTTTTACGCAAATATGAAGGTTCTATATGCCTTAGTTGTGAACATAGTTTACATGCCATTCCATGGCAGTATAGAAAGAGCTGTTTCATTCTTTTATATGGATGCATAGTATTCCGTTGCAAATATGTACTCTAATTTATCTAATTAGATTTATTAACAATAATAATATAATATAATAATAATATAATAAACTTATTAATTTATCTGTTAGATAAATTAGATTTCTCTAAATAGATTGATGGGGGAAGGGCAGTATTGCAGAGGTAGAAGGTAACTAGTAAACCATTTCAGTAGTTGAGACAGGGTGTGATGTTGACTTGGATTCAAATAGTGGTAGTGGAGATGGCGATTAAGTGTCTGTATGTAGGAGATCTAACACTAAGATCAGTTGATTGATGGGCTGTTAGGGGTGAAGCAGAGCCGTGACTTCTAGCCTTTCAGGCTCAGCAGCTGGGTGGATGATGATGTCACTTAGCAGGCTGGTTAACACTAGAGGAAGGGCAAGTTGAGTTTAAGGCATTTGTGAGACATGCAGGTGGAGATGTGGGGTAGGCATTTGACTTTGCAAGTCTAGAGCTTAGGAGAGAGGGTTAGTCTTAAGATAGAAATTTGAGAGGAATTATCGTACAGTAATGAACATTTACAGCAATGGTAATTGAAATTTGGGGAATGGTTGACGTCACCATAGTCAGTGACGTGGTCAAAATGTTGATGTAGTGGAAAGTGCTTAAAAAAGACATGTCCTGGGCTTCCCTGGTGGCGCAGTGGTTGAGAGTCCGCCTGCCGATGCGGGGGACGCGGGTTCGTGCCCCGGTCCGGGAAGATCCCACATGCCGCGGAGCGGCTGGGCCCGTGAGCCATGGCCGCTGAGCCTGCGCGTCCGGAGCCTGTGCTGAGCAACGGGAGAGGCCACAACAGTGAGAGGCCCGCGTACCGCAAAAAAAAAAAAAAAAAAAAAAGACATGTCCTTTTAATCTTTGAGAAAATGATAAATGATTCTACACAGTTGTTATTAAAGCTTTCTGAGTGAGTTTGTAGAGATTATTATAATTTGTTGTTTGATGACAACAGTTAGCACATTAGTAAGTTTGTTGAGGAATTTAATTTAGTGTCCTGCCTAGAAGTTGGCTGCCACACAACTTTGCAAAGCTTATTTATTTACAAACGCATAGTAGATAGTTGGGATTTTGCGATTTTCTTCTAACCATTCCTTTATTCATGTAACACACACTGAGTGCCTACCTTGCATAGGGCAGTGTTCAGGAAGAATATTCATATTTATCATTGTCTTGAGGTAGTTATTGTTTCCAATTGCTTCTTTTACTTTCTAACTATTAATTTCGGTTTGCTGAGTGTCACTGTCTTCAATTTAGTCCTTTGGGTTATTTTGTTTACTTAACGTTGTGATGCACATTTACAGCAGTGGTATTTTGTACCCATACTTTTCTAGTAACAAAACTTCAGACATACGTGAATTGTGCTTAAAATATATATACATATATACATTTATTGCTAAAACAGGGAAGTATATAGTATAATAATCGTCCCAGATTTTTCTTATATAGCCACAAGTTTCTGTTAGTCCTGAGTTCATTTTCCACAAAAGCATAGAAATGGTGGGTGGAGGAGGTGGCTTGTGAGGAATTTGACTCTTTAAAGGTGGCTACAAGGAAATTTCAGAGCCATTGGCCTAGTATAACGGCTACCAACTCTGACCTAAGCATTAACTTAAAAGAATTATAAGTTAATAATTATAAAATTTATAAAATTATGAATCAATAAAAAATTTGTCCTTATCCTAGAAAGAAAAGAAACAAAATGGTATAGAAATAAAAAACGTTATAGAAAACAAAAAGACTATATAACTGTTTATGAACTATGAATATTACGATAAAGTATATTTTTATAAGGAAAGTAGTATGGTAGATATAAAACTTATTATTTGATTGATATATTCTCTCTTTTCAGAGTCCTAACTTTCTAAAAAACTCTTCATTTTGACCATGTTAAAGACTGACCTCTTTCTTACAACTCAGTAATAAGGAAACAATGAACCTAATAAAATCAGAGCAAAAGATCTAGGCAGAATCTTGACCAAAGAAGATATGCTCTTAGAAGCTATATGCATAAAAGACGCTAAGAAAATATTAGTCATTCAGAAACTGCAAATTAAAACCATAATGAGATAACCACTACTTCTATTGGAATGGCTGAATAAATAAACAAACTTGATAATATCAAGCACTGGTGAGGATGGGGAGCAACTGGAACGCTCATACGTTGCTAGCGGAAAAGCAATATGATACAGCCACTTTGGTAAGCAGCGTAACCTACCTCTCAATCCAGTGATCCCACTCCTAGATTTGTGCTCAAGAGAATTGAAAGCATGTACCATCAGTTATGAATGGATAAACACACTGGCATTTTTTCTTTTTTTGGTTCTATTTAGTTATTTATTTTTAAATTTAAAATTTATTTTATTTTTGGCTGTGTTGGGTCTTTGTTGCTGTGCGCAGGCTTTTCTCTGGTTGCGGCGAGCGGGGGCTACTCTTTGTTGTGATGCACGGGCTTCTCATTGCAGTGGCTTCTCTTTGTTTCGGAGCATGGGCTCCAGGCGCGTGGGCTTCAGTAGTTGTGGCACTTGGGCCCAGTAGTTGTGGCTCATGGGCTCTAGAGCGCAGGCCCAGTAGTTGTGGCTCATGGGCTTAGTTGCTCTGCAGCATGTGGGATCTTCCCGGACCAGGGCTTGAACCTGTGTCCCCTGCATTGGCAGGCGAATTCTTAACCACTGGAACACCGGGGAAGCCCAACAAACTGGCATTTTTATACTAAAATACTATCAATAGTTAAAAGCAACAAATTATTGATAAATGAAGCAACATAGATGAATCTCAAATGCATTATGCAAAACCAATGATTCTCAACCTTTAAAAAATTATTATACCCTGCAGCCCTTTTACATATTTTCCCTAATTGCCCATTCCCCTCATGAAATTTTTTTTTTTTTTTTTGCGGTACGCAGGCCTCTCATTGTTGTGGCGTCTCCCGTTGCGGAGCACAGGCTCCGGACGCGCAGGCTCAGCGGCCATGGCTCACGGGCCCAGCCGCTCCGCGGCATGTGGGACCTTCCCGGACCAGGGTACGAACCCGTGTCCCCTGCATCGGCAGGCGGACTCTCAACCACTGCGCCACCAGGGAAGCCCCCCTCATGAAATTTTAATACCACAGAGGTATTGTCTATCTGTTTATGCACTGTAGCCCTTTGGCACACTCAGACCATTGAAATACCTAAGGTTTTTACACGTGCCAAGAATCAGTTTTCACCTCTTTGGAGACAGTAGGGGTCCTTCACTCCCCCACTGAGAATGCGTGGACTTAGGAAGGAGGCCAAATTCAAGTGGCTACGTACTGTGTGGATTGATTTATATGACATTCTTGAACAGGAAAATCTATTAGATCAGAGAACAGATCTATGGTTGCCAGGGGTACAAGGAGGGACTGACTATATGGGGGAAGAGAGAGCTTTTGGAGGTGGTGGAGATGCTCTGTTTCTTGACTGCAGTGGTGGTTGTACAGTAGTGCGCATTTGTCAGAATTAATAGAATTGTGTACCCAAAGGGTGAATTGTATGCTGTTTAATTATACCTTAATAAGCCTGACTTTCCCAGACATAGTGGCCTGGGTTGAACCTGGAATGGTTGTGGGGAGTGAGAAGATTGGAAGTATCAGAGGCAGATCATTCTGGAATCTTCCATCACAAATTGTGGACTGTATGCTGACAGTCACATATAAAATAATAAATAAACCCATAAAACTTTTTTTTTAAAATTGAAGTATAGTTGACTTATAATATTATATTAGGTTCAGATGTATAACAGTGATTTGATATTTTTGTAAATTACATACCATACAAATTTATATTTTTATTGACTCTATTCCCTGTGCTGTACATTACATCCCTGTGACTGACTTACTTTATAACTGGTAGTTTGTACCTCTTTATCCCCTTCACCTATTTCACCCTTCCCCCCTCCTCCCTCCCCTCTGGCAGCCACTAGTTTGTTCTCTGTATCTGTGAGTATGTTTCTGTATATTTGTTTGTTTTGTTTTTTAGATTCCACATATAGGTGAAAACATACAGTATTTATCTTTCTCTGTCTGACTTATTTTGCTAAGCATGATACCCTCCAGGTCCATCCATATTGTTACAAATGTCAAGATTTCACTTTTTTATGACTGAGTTTTATATACATATATATGTATGTGTGTGTGCGTGTGTGTGTGTGTGTGTGTTTGTATCACATGTACTTTATCCAGTCATCTATCAATGGATACTTATGTTACTTATACCTATCTTGGCTGTTGTAAATAATGGTGCAACGAACATTGAGATGCAGATATTTTTTCAAATTACTGTTTTTGTTTTCTTCATATAAATACCCAGGAGTGAAATTGCTGGATCATAGGTAGTTCTATTTTTAATTTTCTGAGGAACCTTCGTTCTCTTTTCCATAGTGGCTGTACCAATTTACATTCCCACCAACAGTGCACAAGGGTTCCCTTTTCTCCACATCCTCTCCAACACTTGTTATTTCTTGTCTTTTTGGTGATAGCTATTCTGACAGGTGAGGTGTTATCTCATTGTGATTTTGATTTGCATTTCCGTGATGATTAGTGATGTTGAGCATCTTTTCATGTACCTATTGGCCACCTGTATGTTTTCTTTGGAAAAATGCCTATTGAGGTCCGCTGCCCATTTTTTAATCAGATTGGTCTTTTGATATTGATTTGTGTGAGTTCTTTATATATTTTGGATATTAACCCCATATCAGACATCACTTGCATATAACTTCTCCCATTCAGTAGATTGCCTTTTCATTTTGTTGATGGTTTCCTTTACTGTGCAAAAGCTTTTTTTTAGTTTAATGTGGTCCATTTGTCCGTTTTTGCTTTTGTTGCCGTTGCCTGAGAAGATAGATCCAAAAAATATTGCCAAGACCCATTGTATAAAACATACTGCCTGTGTTTTTTGTTTTTTTAAAAAATAAACTTATTTATTTATTTGTTTTTGGCTGCATTGGGTCTTTGTTGCTGCGTGTGGGCTTTCTCTAGTTGCAGCGAGCGGGAGGCTACTCCTTGTTGCGGTGTGTGGGCTACTCATTCGGTGGCTTCTCTTCATTGTGGAGCACAGGCTCTAGACATGCGGGCTTCAGTAGTTGTGGTGCGCGGGCTCAGTAGTTGTGGCTTGCAGGCTCTAGAGCTCAGGTTTAGTAGTTGTGGTGCACAGGCTTAGTTGCTCCGCGGCATGTGGGATCTTCCCAGACCAGGGCTCGAACCCGTGTCCCCTGCATTGGCAGGCAGATTCTTAACCACTGCACCACCAGGGAAGCCCCTGCCTATGTTTTCTTTGAGGAGGTTTGCAGTTTCAGGTTTTACATTTAAGTCTTTAATCCATTTTGAGTTTATTTTTGTGAGAAGATGGTCTAGTTTCATTCTTTTCGTGTAGCTGTCCAGTTTTCCCAAAATCTCTTATTGACAAGACTGTCTTTTCCCCATTGTTATATTCTTGCTTCCTTTGTCATAATAATTGTCATAATTTTTCATAACCATTCACTATATGTACATGGGTTTATTTCTGGGTGTTCTGTTCCATTGATCTATGTGTCTGTTTTTTGTGCCAGTACCATACTGTTTTGATTATGATGGCTTTGTATTATAGTTCAAAGTCAGGAACCATGATACCTCCAGTTTTGTCCTTCTTTCTCTCAAGATTGCTTTGGCTATTTTCAGAGAAACTTCTCTAGTAACGAACAGAAATAATCCCAGGAAGTATATCCTTAAACACTTAAAACTTTCTGGAAACACACACACACAATGTGAAACCCAAGATGCAATGAAAGAATAGTGTAAAAGGAGGTTGTCTGGGAAGTCTTTTGAGGGTTGATGGCCCAGCCTCCTTGGCACAGAGGCTAATCTAGATTAATCAAGATTGGAAGTCCTAGTTTTTCCTTGGGACTTGCTAAAACCAGGTTGAGATTTAATTTGCAAAAAAAAAAAAAAAAGAACTGAAGGAAAGCTGCCTTCTGTTTCTTAGTGGAAGCTGGCTTATTGTTTGTCAATGTGACTTTTGGTGAAAGTTTCCCAGTTCCTGTGGAATCCAATATGGGAAAATGTTTTTATGCTACATTTGCTTTTTTATATTTAAAACTGAGACTTTTCTCCTTTACTGTAGGCTCCAACTGAAGTATGTTATCATCCTGTATCAAGAAGAGCCTGGAGAAGCAGGGGTGGTGGAAATACAGGTTTTGCTTTTGGAATACCTTTAACAAAGGTATTTGAATTTCTAAATGTTGCCAAGAAATGGAGTTTCCTCCTCCATTAAAGTTCTTATGTGTAATCATTGTATGTCATCTGATTCTGAGCCAAAATGTTATATTTTAAATGGTCTGGTGACAAATGAGCTATTTTTCTTTTCTTTTGAAAGCCCTTACTGAATTGTCACATATTTTGGGGAGGTTCCCAGTTAGTGGTATAGGGAAAATCTGCCTTTCATGATCTTTATACTATAGTACTAGATATAAGGGTTGTAGTAAAGTCTGTTAATAACTACAGCAGATATTAAGGAGGCACCTTATGGGCTGTATCTTAGTGGATCTGAAAAGTCATGAAGAAGATGTTACTGACTTCACTGATCACAGATAGGCATCTTGTCAATACCTGTTAGTTGACATTTACAGCATGTCTTCTGGGTTTAGAGAGCACTTTTTCTAGGAACACAGAGAATACAAATGAAACTGAAGACATGGAGTCTTCAACTTAAATCATGCTTTCAGCGGACACTTAAGGACTGGGGAGTAATGCTGTACCTCCTTGAGGGTGCAGTATGTACATAAATTAAAACAGTATTTTTATAAGCTAACAGTGGATAATTGGAACCCAGAATTAAAACAATACCATTACAATAGCTTCAAAAAGTTAAATACTTAGATAAAACCTAAAGTACACAAAACTGTAATCTTTACAGTACCTAAAACACCAGTGAGGGCTTCCCTGGTGGCGCAGTTGTTGAGGGTTCACCTGCCGATGCAGGGGACACGGGTTCGTGCCCCGGTCCGGAAAGGTCCCACATGCCGCGGAGCGGCTGGGCCCGTGAGCCATGGCCGCTGAGCCTGCGCGTCCGGAGCCTGTGCTCCACAACGGGAGAGGCCACAGCAGTGAGAGGCCCGTGTACCGCAAAAGAAAAAAAGAAAAAATAAAAAACACCAGTGAAAGAAATCAAGGAATACCTAAATAAATGGGGAAATACATTCATAGATTGGAATACTAAATATAGTAAAGATGTCAGTTCTTCCCAAATTGATTTAATCAGTTCCAGTAGAAATCTCAGCAGGATTTTTTGCAGATATTGACAAGTTGATTCTAAAATTTATATGGAAAGGTAAGTGAGTTAGAAAAGACAAAAAGATTTTGAAAAAGAATAATGAAGTCGGAGGAACACGCTGTCCAGTGGTAAGACTTACTGTGAAGCTCTAGTAATTGTATTAGTCAGCGTTTTCCAGAGAAACAGAAGCAATAGGAGATATATTTAAAGAATTGGCTTGAACAGTTGTGGAGCCTGGCAAGTCCAAAATCTTCAGGGTAGGCCAGCAGGGAAGAATTGATGTTGCAGCTTGAGTCTAAAGGCAGTATAGAGATAGAATTCCCTCTTCCTCAGGGGACATCCATCTTTTTTTCTTTTAAGGGCTTCAGCTGATTAGAAGAAGCCCACCCACATTATGGAAGGTAGTATGCTTTACCCAAAAGTCTACCGATTTAAATGTTAATCTCTTCCAGAAAGTACTTTCACAGCAACATTTAGACTCACGTTTGACCAAATATCTGGGTGCTGTGGCTTAGCCAAGT
Organism: Lagenorhynchus albirostris; assembly: GCF_949774975.1. NCBI lineage: Eukaryota > Metazoa > Chordata > Mammalia > Artiodactyla > Delphinidae > Lagenorhynchus > Lagenorhynchus albirostris. The sequence goes on along the minus strand of NC_083115.1, from coordinate 23,295,900 downwards.
TCACACATAAAATTAACCACCAAGTAATTAAGACAGTGTGGTATTTGTGAAGGGTGAGTGTATAGATCAGTGGAACACAACAGAGGATCCAGAGATCGATCCACACAAATATGGACAGTTGATTTTTGAAAAAGGCTCAAATATACTTTATTGAAGAAAAGATGCTTTTTTCAACAAATGGTATTGAAACAGTTGAACATCCATATGCCAAAAAAAAAAAAAACTCTGTAAACTTCACATTCTCTACAGAAAAAAATCTCAAAACAGGTCATAGATGTGAATGTAAAATGATAAAAATTTTAGAAAAGACAATGGAGAAAATTTTCATGACCTTCTGTTAGGCAAAGAGTTCTTAGACATGATACTAAATACATGGTTCATAGGAAAAATGATAACCTGGACTCCATAAAAGTTAATCACTTTTCTGAAACATGCTGTAAGAAAATACAAAACCAAGTTATAGACTTGGGGAAAACATTTGCAAATCACATATCTGACTATATATTTTATAAATTACTCTCAAAACTCAACAGTTAGAAACATAAAATCCAATTTTAAAAATGTCCCAAAGATTTGAATAGACATGTCACTAAAGAAGATACACAAATGGTAAATAAGCAAATGTAAAAATGTTCCACATCATTGGCTTTTAGGGAAATGCACATTAAAACCACAATGAGATACCACTGCATGCCTATTAAAATGGCTAAAATGAAAAAATGGCGACATTACCAAGTGCTGATGGGGATGTGAAGTAAGTGGAACTCTCGTCCATTGCTGATGGAATGTGAAACGGGATGGCTACTCTGGAAGAAAGTTGGCCAGTTTCTTATGAAGTTACATACACAGTTACGTAAAACCCAACAGTCCCACTTGTTGGTACTTTTTCTAGAGAAGTAAAAACTTACTTTCACACAAAAACCTATACACAAATGTTTATAGCAGTTCTGGTCGTAATCCCCCCTAACTGGAAACCACCCAAATGTCCTTCAGTGGGTGAATGGATGAACAAATTGCAGCACTTATATCTAGTTGAACACTGCTCAGCAGAGACAATGATGGCAACAGCTTGGATGAATCTCAGTGGCATTACGCTTAGTGAAAGACTTCTGTCTCAAAAAGTTCAATACTGTATAGTTCCATTTATACAACCTTCTTAAAAAGATGAATTTATAGTGGTGGAGAACAGATTAGTGTTTGCCAGGGTTTGGGGTTGGGGACGGTGGGAGGAGGAGTGTGTGACTACAGAGGGGTAGAATGAGGGAGTTTTTGGGTGTGATGGAATTTTCTGTATTCTGACTGTGGTGGTGGTAACTTGAATCTATACATTTGTTACATTTCAGAAATTATACACTCTCCAAGATGTCAGTTTTACTGTATGTCAATTAAAAAATAGCTTATGATTGCACTTCCCCGGTGATCCAGTGGGTAAGACTCCATGCTCCCAATGCAGGGTGCCCAGGTTTGATCCCTAGTCGGGGAACTAAATCCCTCATGCATGCTGCAACTAAAGATCCCGCATGCCGCAACTAAGGGTCTGCATGCCACAACTAAGACCCAGTGCAGCCAAAATAAATAAGTAAATAAATAAATATTTTTAAAAAATAGTTTATGATAAAAAGAATACATTAAGGTCAATACACGATTAAAATTTAGAATTTATCCATGTTGATGACGGTTACTTATAATTATTGCTGTGTGGTCTTACATTGTATAGATATAGCAGGTGGGCATTGGATTTGTGTCCGGTTTTTCCCTATTATGAACCGTGCTGCTCTAAGCATTTTTTATACATCTTCTCAGGCAAGGGAAGTTTCTCCAAAATGTATATCTAGGAGTAGATTTGTTGGGTTATATGGTTGCATGTACACCTCTAGTAGGTAAAAACAAATTTTCAAAAGAAAAAAATTTTTTGTAAAGCAGTTTACACTCTCCAGTTTACACTCTCCAGCAATAAATGAAATTTCCTGGTTCCACACATTTCTTGGCAACATTTGGACATTGTCTAACTTATAAATTTTTTTCATTTGAGTGGGTTTGAACCTAATACCTCCATGTGGTTTTAATTCTCTATTTCTCTAATTATGAATGAGGTTGAGCATGTTTTCATGTGTTTAGATGCCATTTGTTTACCTTTTCTTTGAAATTCCTGGGTGGGAATTTTTTTGGTTGCTCATTTTTCTGAATGGTTTGCTAGTTTTTTATTGATTCTTAAGAGTTTCTTATATATTTTAGGAACAAATTTTTGTGAGTTATTTGTGCTGTAAATATCTTCTCCCAGTTTGTGGCTTATTTTTCCCTTTCTTCCTGGAGATTTTGATGAATGATGGTTCTTAAGTTAGTATAGTCAGGTCTGCCCATCTTCTTATATATGATCGTGCATTTGTTTCTTGTTTAAGAAAACTGTATCCTATATCCTGAGGTCATAAGGTATTCTACTGTATTATGTTTGCAAAGCTTTAGAGATTTGCCTTTCGCACTTGGGTCTTCAAATCACTAGGACTTGGTTTTTGAGTGTGGGGGGTGGGATGAGACCAGCTTCATTTTTTTCCCTACATGTCTAACTTGTCACCACAGTACTATGTATTGAAAAGTCCAACTTTTCCAACTGAACAGTAATACATCTTCCATATCAGTTTCTCTATCTCAAGTGTCAGTCTTTGTGTGGTTCTATTTTTGTGTTGCTCTTCAGTTCCTTTGGTCTATTTATACAGTCCTTTTGCCATTATCACATTGTCTTAAATATTATAGTTTTATAATGAATCTCAGAATTTGGTAGCAAAAGTCTCCTAGGTTATTTATGTGAAGACTGTGATAACATTTACAAATAAGGACACTTTTGTTCTTCCTTGCTTATCCTTAATCCTTTTATGTCTTTTTCCTGCCATATAGTACTAGCTTGGAATCACAATACAGTGTTGAATTGAAATAGTAATAAGGGGCATCTTTGTTTTGTTCTAAATCCTACAGGAAATGCTTTTAATGTAAATAGGCATTTTGTGGACACATTTATCATGTTAAGGAAGTTCCCTTCTGTTCCTAGCATGTAAGAGGTTTTTGTTTGTTTGTTTTGTTTTCCAAAAGATGTTGAATTTTATCAAAAGGTTTTCTGTTCTTTTTGAGATAATCAACTAAGTTATCTTTTGTGAATGGCATGTTGCATTAAATACATTAATTGATATTTTGATGTTAAGCCAACCTTGCATTCCTGGGATAAACCCAAGTTGGTTATGAATTATTCTTATTGTTAGAGTTTGATTTGCCAATACTTTTTTTTTCAAATTGAAAATGCCATTTATGTAACATACACCCCTATTTCAAGGATATTAATTTTTTTAAGTGGCACATCATGATTATAAAGTATCTTAGACTGTAAGATGTTTTGGTTTTAGAGATGTTAAAATACTTTAATGTATATGTCTTAATGCCAACTAAATGTCCTATTGTTTTTTTTTATGTCTGTGTTCTTAAGTGAACTTGACCTATAATTGTCTTTCCTCATTCTTTTGTTGTCAAATTTTGTTGTTAAGGTTATGTCCCATGATACAATGAGTTGGGGAATGTGCCCACTTTTTCTATACTATTGAATAGTTGATGTAATATCAACCTTATTTCATTCTTGACTGTTTGGTTGAACAAGCCTATAAAATAATATATGGGTGTAGCATTTTAACTGCTGATATAGTTTCTTTAATGCTTATGAAACAATTCAAGTTTTCTCTTTCTTATTCAGTTTTTTTGGGTTTCAGTTTTCATTTCATCCATATGTCCAAATCTGTTAGCGCAAAGTGATTCATGAGAAGTTCATATATGTTTAATCTAGGTAGTAGCATCTATACTTGTGTTTCCTCTTCATTTCTGCCATATGTCCAAATCTGTTAGCGCAAAGTGATTCATGAGAAGTTCATATATGTTTAATCTAGGTAGTAGCATCTATACTTGTGTTTCCTCTTCATTTCTGCTATTGTCTATCTGTATTTTAATTTTTTGCCTTTTTCCGTTTTTGTAGGAGGTTGGTCAATATTACTTTTTTCAAAGAAATGAGTTTTGACATTGACATTATTCATCCTCTTTATCATTTGCTTTCTGTTTCATTACTTTCTGCACTTATTTCCATTCTTCTACTTTGGGTCGATTTTACTGATTTTTTAAAAAGTTCTTAAAAGGGATGCTTAAGATTTTGGTCTTTTCTCTTTAAAAATTGCACTTCATACATAGTAAATCTAACGACATGGTTCTTTTCTTGAATTTGTTTATGTTTTTACCTGTTGGGTTTTATCATGCTGTTTTACACATTTTATAGTTTTTAGCTGTTTTGTTTTGTTTTGTTTTTTACCCAAAACAAAGATTTGTCTTTGATTTTGATTTCTGATGCAGTTGGAGTCAGAGAATATGTATGTATATTGCCATTTTAGTGAATATTACATGTGTGCTTGAAAATAATGTGTATTCTACAGGTAGTTGTTGCAGCGATTCTTTCCTATGCAAGACTTGAGACCACTGTTCCGAGGGGAGAGTGGCCAAGTGCTGCTAATAGAGAGAGACCAAAGCAGACTTGCTTCATTGTTATTCGTGGAAGGTATTGACTCACAAAGGAGTCATAAACGAGAACTACTTACTCAGAACGTCTCAATACTTTGAGGAATATATTGAGATAACAGCTATTTTTAGTGCACACAAAGAAGCATTCTTTTTAAGCAGATAGAATTATAGTTTTACTGTTAGATAAAATGATTGATGAGACCTTATAAGGACAGCATTGGAAAGGAAAAATAAATTGCTTTCTTGATTAATGCCCACTTTTGTTTTCTCTACTAAGATTATAGTGTGACATTAGTAATAAAAGCAATAACCTTTACAGGGTTTTCACTGTGGGCCGGTCGCTGAGTTGAGAGCTTAGACCCTGGATTCAGACTGCCTACTTTCAAATCTTGACTCCTCCACTTAAAACTGTGTGACCTTTCTGTGCTTCAGTTTCCTGAAACGAGGGTACCGGTTATACACACTGCATAGTGTTATTTTGGAAGTAAGACTGGATGGCCCTGCTCCCGATAATAGTACCCAGTATTATTTGGCATTTACTCTGTGTGACATACTGCTCTAAACTTTTACCACAGGTTAGTTTAATTTTCACAAGCCCCTATGAAGTGTATTATTGATACCCCCATATTTAGATTTACCGAGGCTTAGAAAGACATGGAGATAGAAACAAAACCCTTTCAGAGCTGACTTGTGTTACTGCAGCAGGGGGATCCTAACCAGAACAGCCCGTCCGTGAGGATGAGACAGGTTTGTGGCGAACCACATGGGGAGGACTGAGCAGGAGAAGAGGAGCCGGTTTCGAAGGATTTCAAGGCTGTTACGCATCATCTGATTTTCGACTCTCTACGTGTTAGTTGTGCTGCTATAAGGAAACGCCACTAGCTCTGGAGGCTAGAAGTCCAAGACCAAGGTATTGGCCAATTTGATTTCTGGTGAGGGCTATCTTCCTGACTTGTAGATGTCCCCTTTTTCATTGTGTCCTCACGTGGCTTTTCTCCACCAGTGTGGGTGGAGAGAGAAGGATCCTTCTCTCTTCCTTTTCTTATAAGACCACTAGTCCTATCAGATTAGGGCCCCACCCTTATGACCTTATTTAACCTTAATTAACTCCTAAGGACCCCATCTCTAAATACAGTCACATTGGGGGTCGGGGCTTTAACATTTGGATTTTGGAAGGGCACAGTCTATAGCCCCTCACCATCACTCCAAGGGACAAATATGGCATCTTCTGTGCCTGGATAGGTTCTCTACTACCTTCTAGTGAGTGTCAATTTTAACAAAAA